>NW_020884872.1:15839781-15902863 GCF_003945725.1 Corapipo altera
ATCCTGTTTAACATCTCCATGAACGATCTAGACGATGGGCAGAGTATACTGTCAGCAACTCTGCAGATGACACCACACTGGCAGAAGCAGCTCATACACCACAGGGTCATGCTGCTGTCCAGAGGGACATCAACAGGCAGAAGAAATGGGCTGACAGGAGCCTCATGAAGTTCTACAAGGGGAAGTGAAAAGTCCTGCACCTGAGGAGGAACAACCCCAAGCATCAGTCCATGCCAGGGACCACCCAGCTGAAAAGCAGCTTAGCAAAAAGGATCTGGGATCTCCTCATCCTTTTATGGATCCTGATTAAGTTTAATGTGAGTCAGCAACGTGCCCTTGCAACAAAGGTGGAGAATGGTACCCTGGGCTGCATTAGGCAAAGTATTGCCAGCAAGATAAGGGAGGTGATCCTTCCACTCTGCTCAGCACTGGTGAAGCCACATGTCAAAGTGCTGAGTCCAGCTCTGGTCTCCCTAGTGCAAGAGAAACATGGGCGTACTAGAGAGAGACCAGTGAAGAGCCATGAAGGAGATGAAAGGATGGGAATGTCTCTCCTATGAGAACAGGCTGAGGGAGCTGGGACTGTTGAGTCTAAACAAGAGAAAGCTCAGGAGCTCAGTACAGGTGTTATAAAAAGGCTTCATGTAGCCCTAGTGTAGAGCCACTGGGAGGAGGGGATAACAGTGGAGTGAAGGAGACGGAAAGGTGCCTGTAGGCAGCAAAAGAGGCTATAGTTTCTCTTAATGCTATTTGTTACTGCACACATTCCCAGACTGGCAAGACTGTTATTCACACAGTCTTAGTCAACCTCCATCCACCACATTCCTGAATGTATTGCTTAAGGAGACTTATAAGACATTCACACTTGGCTAAAAGCCACTCACAAATTGACTTCCCTAAAGCACAGCTGGAATGTCTTTCACTCTATACTGTGACCCCCATCACACAAGTGCTCACCTGCATAAATATGGGGTGCTTTTAGCTTTCAGTGCAGTTATTTTCAATCTCACATGCTACTGCTTCAGAAGTTAAAAGGAAAGAACTCATAAAAAACAACACCAGTAGAATTTTGGCACACCTTTGGCAAGCAATACATACTTTCAATAGCTGGGTGTGTATCATAGTCATATCTTTCCCATTACTGAGAAGGTCCTCCCAGTAAATCACTAGAGTTTATATTTTGTTTAAAAGCTTAATATTTGTAAAGTATTCTTGCCAGTTATAGTGTGAAAAGTTCAGAGAATATGAAGGAGATTAGTTTTTCATTGAAAATATTGAAGTGGGCAACTAAAAAGTGAACAATTGGAAAAGATCAAGTCACAGCTTGTCACATAAAGAATACAAATCTTCCTGAAGTTTAACTAAAGTTGTTTAAATGATATTTCAGATATAAAGAAAAAAAATACCTGGCAATAACTGAGGACCTCCATAAGTGTAATTTGTTGATATCCAGCATAGGAAGCTTCAGATACAATACTCTCCTTTTTCATAGAAATAAAACAAAACAGAGTGTAAGCTACTAATATATACACAGGCTTAGGATATCACATTAAGCAAATAAATCCCAAATTGAAATCTCACATGTTACTTCAACCTACCCCAAAACACACATCCCAAAGCAGCTTTTCCAAGTCAGTCAAACAAAACAAAATTAACTTACACATTCATAGTCTGGTTCATACTCATAAATGACACTGTCACTATCTTCATATTCTTCTTCCCTGGTTCTCATCTGGGAAATAACATAAAGAGCATATAATGTTTTGAATAATGAAAGTATTCAAAATATAAATTGTGGGAAGAACTTCCTAGGAATCCAACTTGGAAACTTTCAGTTGTAGTTATATTCCCTCCCCTGGCTACAGGAGAGCCCAAGCAAACAAGACTTAATACAGTCTGCTTATTTATATACTGCTGTGTTAAAGAAACTTTCCTGTCTGACCATTTGGGAACCACTCTGGCAGTCACATTCCAACACCAGAGACTTTCACTGCTGGGACTGAAGCCCCTTTGCAGCAAGTGGTTCCAGTGAGCTGATGAGGCCCGGCTTGACTCCCTGCACACCCCACTTTCACAGCCAGACAAGGCTTCCTTACTGACTTGACAATGGGCTTGTCATAGCAGAGCCTCAGACCTCTGGCTCCTTTAAGTATTTTTGGCATGGTACAACAACAGAATAACTGGAACTTGGAACTCAGCTTGAGCTGAGTATCTTGGAGGGACTCTGTGTGTGTGTACACACTCCACACCCCCCCATATATATATATATATACACATATATATATATGTATACACATATATATACATATAAAATAATACGTGTTTTTATTTGGCCAGAACTTTCTCATTTAACTATACATACTATACAGCCAGGCTGTAATCACAGAATCATTTAGACTGGGAAAGAACTCTAATGTGAGTCTAAATTATGAGACTTCATGTATATTTTTACACTGAATAAACCATTTAAAAAAAAGTCCTTATCTCAATGGGTATAACTGCAAGCAGAACCTGTAAAAAATGTCTAGAAGAGACAATTTTCTCACGGCTTGTAAACTGCTCTCATACAGGAAGAACGGCGCCACCACCTGGACAATCCTGACATTTTTCTTTTACTGGATGGGTGCCTTTCCCATCCACCATACACTGCAGGAGTAATGAGTCTGCTGGTGGTGTTTCTGGGTTTTTTCTTCTATTTTTTAAACTAATCAGGTCTTATTTTAAAAAAGAAAGGCTGGAGGGTGTTTCTTTTGTTTTGTTTACAACAGGCAGAACTTCAGTGACTGGTAAAATCATGGAGAAGACTATCTGGGAGTTACTGAAAAACACCTGAAGGACAAAGCAGTCATCAGTCACAGCCAGCATGAGGGGAAAGTCCTGCTTCTCCGAGTTAACTTCCTTTTATTACAAGATGACTCCACATGGCTGATGAAGGGAAGGCAGTTGATGTAATCTGTTTGGATTTCAGTAAAGCTTTTGATACTGTCTCTCGCAGGATCCTTCTGGACAAAATGTCCAGCACACAGATGGATAAACACATCCTGTGGTGGGTGAGCAACTGGCTCACGCGTCGAGCACAGAGAGTAACAGTGAATGGGGGAATATCAGACTGGAGACCTGTCACCACTGGGGTTCCTCAGAGCTTTGTGTGACATGTATTGGTGTCATCCTGGTGTAGAACCGGCAGAAGGTGCCCTCAGAAGGATTTTTAATTTAAATACAGCATTGCCACAGGGTGTGGTTTAACAGCCTTGTTCCTGAGAAGCTTTGGAACATGAAAGTTGTTGAATCTATCAACTGTTTTCTGCTTTTGGGAAAGGGATGTAGGACTTTGGTTAACTTCATCTACTACCTGATCAACAAGATTTTTATTTTTTTCATTGGACCCTGTGCTCTTCAACATCTTCATAAATTACTTGGATGCAGGACTAGAAGGAATACCAAGCTTGTTGACAACACTACACTAGGAGGAGCTGCTGACTCGAAGGCAGAGAGGTCTGTACAAATCAGAGAGCTGGGTAATCACTAACCATATGAAGGTTAACAAGGGACAAGTGTTGGATTCTGCACCTGGGACTGAGCAACCCTGAATGTGCAGAATGAGAGGCTGGAGACTTGCTAGAAGCATTCAAGCACTGCACAGATATCCAGCTTATCTTCTTCGCTGGGATGTCATCCAATGATCATACAAGAGTGAAGGAAAAGTGACATTTCAAATAACACTGAAACTGGCCTCAAAACCAAGAGCTACTGTTTGGAGAAACATACCGCATTCTGTTCCACTACAGTAGGACAAATTCGTTTTCTTTTATTACGCAAAACCACAAAATCCACTTTTTCAGGGCTGTGACCATTTCCTCTCTGCATCATTGTAGAATGGCTCATTTGTGAAGCCATTTGATCAGTTAGCACCGGTAAGCCTTCGCCTCCTGGGAAAGTGAAGAGAAAGCAAAGCACAACAGCAAGTTTCCCACTGCATTTAGCATTTGACTACAGTAAAAACAGGCACAGTCACCCTCTTTTTTTTTTCTAACTTTCAAACTGCTTGGCTATTTCAAATTTCTTTAGCAGCATATTTTCAAACACTTATTAATCCAATTTATTTAGATCAGAAATGATAAATTCCATTTAATATTGTTTCTTCCAAAGTCTCTACAGCCTCCATTTCATTTTGCCTTGCTTTTCCCTCGATTTTCTGTTCTAATTTCCACGTCCAATTCAAAACCCAAACACAACCAGCTCCCTGAAAATTCAGGTAATACACCCACAATATAAAACACAGTTCCCATTTATTCAGTCCTCAGCTGTCATCCCCCTACATTTATGGGGTTCCCTCCAGTTTTGATACTGAAACACTGTGCAACAGAAAAGACTTGTTCCAGGTCAGGGATTACCAAACACAAACTATTCAGAAGTGATACACAGAATGCCTCCACCTCTCCAGGTGTGGGCCCAGCACAGTTAAAAAGCCATTACCAGTGTGAATTAGCTCTGTGCATTTCTTCTACGCAGCAGAAGAGGAAGGGCCAGGGACAGGACAGAAAAGTACAAATATATCCAGTATTGTAAGCCAGAAAAAAATTTTCCTTGCTTTAAAAGCCCAGATAAATGCAGCAGAGCTGACAGATACAATCTAGGCAAGATCTGTGGTAGATTTAACTAGTATAGTTAACATAATTTTGAAATCACAAACCGGGTAATAAAAATACATAAAGTGAAGATTAAAACCTATCTACCCTCCCCCAACCAGCTCCAGAATTTGGTTCCTTTCCCAGACCACCTCATGCCTCCATGCCTGTCACATAGGCCAAGCCAGCACTCATCTCCTAGCACTCAGCACCTTCAGAACGGGGAGCTCAGGACACGACAGAGAGCACTCTGTGGGACCAACACCAACAGAGCCAAGAGGACATGTTGAAAGGAGAAGGGCTGCAGGATTAACACAGTGGCACAGTACAGTCCCTCAGATTTCATACACTTTCTGCAGCCAGACCAGAATGCCACCTCACCTGGAGAAACATCAGATCCCTGAAATCACATTTTAAGCATATTACGTTTATGTTAAACTAATGGTCTGCATAATGAGGTTCCCAAATTTAGATATAGGCCTGAATACAGTGACCTAAAAAAAAGTGCCAGCAAAAGTGATACTGAGCTTGTGGGCATAAATAGCTAAGAAAAAAAGTGAAATAAAAGTGTTCTGCAGCTGGTGGGGAGAAATAAAGACCTAGATCTGTGTCTTAGTGATATTGAGCTTGCTCTGCCAGATATGTATCCATAGGCAAGACCAAAGAGACTAAAGGTTCTCAGAAACACCCAACAACACTAGAAAACAGATGTAACTTGCCTTTGTGAAGATAAATACTGATGAGATTCTCTATAGAGTCAACTGGCTGAATAATAAAAAAAAATTCCCCAAACTAGTAAGTGCCATCACTTAGTTACAGTCATTTTCCTCACTGGTAATACTGCCACTGGAATTACTAAATGCTCGTAACAGTTATGAATGATTTTTGTCTGGGCCAGTGAAGCATGGGCTAAGATTTTTGACAGACTTTGATCTTGCATGTTAAAATAAATACAATGAATTAGAGACAATCAACAAAGGCTACATACAGCTAATAACTTATGACCTTAAACAATCTTACTATCATTACGCATCAGTATCTCCAGTACTAAATTACACTGCGCAGTTTATCTAAAATCCTAATTTTTTAGGTTAGCTTTTCCCATTACATTTATTTTCCAAATTACTTCCTAATTCATTCCTAGGTACATTTACTTCATAAGTCAGTAAAAAGCTGTCTTTTTAAAATGTAATATACCATATATAACATAATACAAAATATTTTAGCGGGTTCACTATATATAAAGACCTGTAAAGTAGTAACTAAAACATACCTCTTTTAAATGCATTGCCAAGCAATTTGCCTGAAGTAGCTTTCTAATAGATCGTGTTTTAAAGGTATGGTCAATATAGAAAGCATTCAACAGAGCAGCACTGAACACACAGCCTTAAAACTAGCCATTAACTATTACATCACAATAAAAATTATCAGTAATTACCATAGGCAAGTTGACCCACGTGGTGAACAGCACTGTTTCCTTCACAGTTTTGTTCCACTGACATGCAGCTTTGTGTAGACAGTCCATGTTCTCCATGGTCCATTATCACTGCTTCAACATCATCTTCAGACTTCACACATATGTAATCTATTAGCATATTCAGAAAGAGAAACAGGTAAAATACACCATTCTGCATTTCAGATGACAACTGTAGTGCCTGTATCACATCTAGCATTACCTCAGTTGCACAAGGGTATTTTAAATCCATTTACACTTTAGTGACTAAATGCAAAGTCACTTTTAAAAATATACAATGAGGTTTTAACACTCAGTAGAAGGGAAGTAGCTTACTATTGCTTAGTTGGTGGGATTCCTGAAACTACTTAGTATCCAATTCTTCCTACAGTGTCCAGCTTCAAAAGTAACAGTTATAAGCCAGTAGAACTTCTACAAAGTCCACTATTTACACTTTCAAGCACATGAAAAAAATACTAAAACTTCCAGACCAAATTAATCTTTCATAAATAAGCCTTGCTTAACACACTTGAAACAAATCAGTCTACAAATCCTGTGTATTTGGTATTCAGGTCAAACCAAACATCAGCTGTCAAGGAGATGTCATACAGGAACACCAAATGGCAAATCTGCACTACCAGATTTTTTCCAATTAAACACACTACATCAAGAGAAAAATGTCCTCGTTTCAGAATAACTGTATTACAGTTATTATTGCTAGATCCGGTGGTTTTGACAGGGTCAGGAAAGGAGTGGAATTTTTTCTTCATGAAACAAGTTAATGGAAGTAACCATACCACGAACCAATAAAGTTAGGAAATAAAACTTAAATTCAGCCAGCACACATGCATAATGTCACTCTAATTATATGTAACACAGGATCTCTACCCTGTTCATTGCACAGGATGGACCGAGGCCCAGGAATGAATCGGAACTGTATGAGTGTAACAGTGGTCTGGGGTTTTACTCTCCAATTCACTCCAAATCCTGCTCTCTTCCCTCTGTTTCAATTAAGCTGAATTCCCCAGTTCATTCAGTTTTCCTTCTGGCCAATACTCCTGTCTAATCCAAAAGAAATAAGACAGGCAGGGTTTGGATTTGGCTGTCATCAGATTAGGAAAGACTTGCCCGAACTGAGGGTCTGTTCAGAAACACCCATCTACTGCCACACCATCGACAGCATTGTTTGTAGTTGTGAAAGAAGCCAAAAAGCTACCTGGGGCAGAGCTGACCAGCACAAAGGAGTTTAGCTGAGTGGACACAAAGTAGGATATGCTGCTGAGGCTGCAACTAAGAACAGTTTTTGGACAGTTTTCATCAGCTGCATAGAAAGTAAACAACAGGACTACTCACAAACTTAATTTAGGTGCAGCTTTTAGCAAAACACCTCAGTGATTCACTGACTGAAGTTCATTGCAGGTTCGCATGAGGAGTTATTAGCAGGTGTTGAATTAACTAACTGCCTCACAGGCACAATTTTTTTTGTTGACAATCATTTAGTATTCTACCTACTTAGGAAGAGAATTAATGAAGAGTCAGGAAAAGGGCATCTGCAATGAAGCAGGAGGGATCAGAATCCTCTCTGGCAACTTCCCCAACCAGTATGCCAGATTAGTGCACAGCCTGACAAACGTCCTACTTACAGCTGGGCCTCTGCTGTCCTGCAATCATCTTTCTATCCCTAAATAGAGGAGGTGACACACGTTGTATGCTATTTATGAAACCCTACTAAGTACAGACTTTATCTGTATATTCATAATCTTTGCCACAAATCTCATGCCTCAGTTTGGCCAACAGGAAATAAGGCAGCCAAACAAGCCTACCTGATCAGCAAACTATGCCACTCAAATCTACAGCAGACAGAGCAATGGGTATAGAAGAGGGAAAAATTCTGTGGAACCAGAACACAGCAAAAAGACAGCAAAGTCAAAGCAGCTCCATCTGGACTAAAGGAAGGCCAGTATGATCAGAAGTCAAGAGAGTTTCTACAAGTGGTTTAAACTGAACACAAAGCCCAGTCCTCCCTCTACCACTCTCCCTGACATAAGTCTTAAATTCAGAATTTCAATGGTGCAGTGGACTATGAGCAGAAAGTGTTTCCAAAGTTGGTGGCTACAGCAACTCACAGCTGGAGGGTAAATATAAACCAAACAGGAAAATACAGAAAGGTAAGCCACCTCAACTAAAAAAAAAAAAGCAAAAATCCCCAACCACATCTAATTAATTACAACACATTTCCACAATGATGCAGAAGCAATGCAGCCACAAGCATAAGTCCCTCAAAACTTTTGACCTCTCAGATGGTGGCCAAAATCCTCCTCATCCCCAGGTCTTTTAATTTCCATTACCCATTGCTGAACATAGCTGTTCTCATACAGATAAAGGAAATGTTAGAATGAAAGATGAATACAAACTACAACATAAAGAAAATTGGGACATAAACACAATGACACCACACACAGGGCACTGATGGTCACAGATAGAAAGAATGATTTTTTTGTCTAAAATAATTTAAAGATTGTATTAAACATATAGAAATAGTAAAACCAAGCAAACAAACAATAAAAAAACTTGGACTCTTTCAAAAGCAGTTAAAAACAAAAACATAAAAGTCCAAAAAAACTCTGTAGCAACTATGAATTACCTACCAAAATTAATAAATCAAAGCAACCCTATTCGAATAAATAAAGAATTTAGCTGGGTTTAAACTAACCCACAGAAGGAGAGACAGCTAGCATCAACTTGGATCACAATTAGGTCCTGCTCTATTTTATCGTGTGACACTTACACTAACACACACAAAAAAGCAAACCAACACAACAGAGAGTCCAGGGACACCAGTGCCTTTCAGGGTTGGTATCATCCCATCACAGCTTTAGGTAATCATTTGGCTATTAACTCAATCTCACTGCAGACATACCTGAGAGTTTTAAGCAAATTTCTGCACACCATGATAATGGAAGCTACAAGCACAGAAATACAACTGGATCTGATGCATCAGCTGAAGCCTGAAGACAAGCTGACAGACTATTTTTCTTTCTCCTGGTATGTTACTAATTAAATATATCACTTAAGCCAGTGGGATAAGGAAGGACTTGTACTGAGTCAGGCATTACCGGATGAATGCTCTCACTTATTGCAGAAACAGAAATGTAGGTGACCAAGTATGGGATGGTAAAAGGACATGGATCAGAGAGCTGAAAGCACCAACTTGTACTAAATCCTATCCAAACCTCTACTACAGAGTTCCCGGAGGGCTGCTTGCAAAATCACCAAATCAAACTTTTCACAGAAATCCAGTGTTTTTTCTTCATTTTCTAAGAGTTCAGTTAGACACATTTCTGTATATATGCAATCATGATCTCAACAGTCCCAGATGCAACAGCCAGCCATGGAAGCTATGTGTAAGACAAACTAGATTTTACAAAGATGCTCAAATATGGCATTCAGAAAAAAAATTGACTGCACCTACTTTAAGTCACATCCTGAAATTTAGCATACTTCTGATAGTTTTGCCCTTAATCTACATAGACTGTCAGGGATCAGAGACATCAGAATACTCTAGCACAGATAAAAATGCTTATGAACAGCCTCTGAACACTGAAACAACAGTTAATATAGAATGCTGTTGTCGGAATTTGCATGAGTGAAATTTGCAACAAACTAAGACAACAGAACCAAATGTTAAGCAAATACAAACCATTTACTATGGAGATATATAATAATAAAACCATACTTCCTGTGGCTTTAGGTCTCATATTTGGATCACTGTGATGCCAAAACCACCAAAACTGAAGGTAAAACAACTCTCTCTCAGAGACCTCTGATGTTTATCAAGATTTGAGCTCATACTGCAACTTCTGACTGAAGAAAAAGTATTAATGGTACATCTTTTCTATTGCCAAGAATTGGTACAGACTTAATATTTGTTAAGATTATTGAGTTACAGACAAAGCCAATCAGGAGACCAAAGGGTTGAGGACAAAGGAGAAGGATCAACAAACACGTTTGTTTAACCAGGAGCTTATCATGATTGCTATGCTCCCACCCTGCTACATCTCAGTCCTACCCCTCTACTTTATGCTGGCACTTGCATGACTGCACGGTGAACTGGCTATTTCTTAGTCAGAGAAGTTCCTTGAACCATGAAGTTACACAAGGAAGCTGGGCATCTGAGCAAGACACAACTGGAACTTCTTTAGTGGGTGGGTCTGTGACAGCAACCGCAAGCTAAATGAGCTTAAATTGACGTGAGTCTGTATAAACATCACTCCTCGGAAGGGCGAGGTGCAACATGTAACTGACAGAAACGAAACTGTTTTGACGCAAAGTACAGGAAACCCACACACCTCTGAGCATTGCATTCCAACGGGAAGCTCATTAGGTCAGGCCTTTCACTTTAGGAGCATAACTCATCTCCGCCGTACTCAGGTTTTGTACCTGAGTAACTGCAGCGCTGGGGGAACCTGCCAGGGCCGACACCCCGCTATTCCACACCGAAGTCTCCCCAGGATTTCGTCACTACGTTCACCAACCACTTGAAGACTAAGGAAAGCTAAACCTTCCCCCTCCCCCCCCAACACTGACCTACACCATGAGGCAGCCACACTGTGGCTGGACGACCCTACTCCTGAGCACCAACTTCCCTGAGGGTCCCCGGGGAACATCCGCTCGCCAGGGGCTCCCCGGGAGCGCGCCCGGGCCCCTCCGCCCAGCGCGTCCCGCGGCCGCGCGCCCCCGCCGGCCCTGACGCGGCGGCGACGGGCAGGAATGACAGCCAATGGCAGCGCCCGGCGTGCGGGAACGGGCGAATCGCGACGGGCGCGGTGGGCGCGGCCCGGCCGGGTCGGCAGCGGCGTTGGGGCTGCTCCGAACCATGGGGGAGCGTCCACCGCGCCCTGGCGGCGCCGCGTCCCGCCCGCCTCCCGCTGCGGGGCGAGTGGCCGCCCGGGGCCCTTACCCTCCTCGGACATGGCCTGGTGGGGCGGCAGAGCGCGGGGTCCTCCTCGGGCGGGTCGGGCGGCGGAGCGAGCAGGGGCTCGGGCACGGGCAGGGGCAGGTGTGGCCGGAATGCGTCGTTGGAAACGGAAGCGGCTTCTCCGACGTGAGCAACAAACTGTTTTGGAGCAGTGCGGCTGCGCGCGGGGGCGCGCTCGGCAAACGGGAGCGCGGGGGCGGTGCCGCCACCGCCTTCTCCCTCAGTAGGCGCGGCGTGAGCGCAGCGCTTGGCGTGTCTGCCTGGCAGCACCTATGCCTGGCGGCACCTAGTCCGTCCGCTACGACCCTCCTTCAGCAGCCAGTCCATACAGCACCCAGTCCGTCTGTCCGCCCGCTCCCGCACAGCAGCCCATCAGTCCCTCCGCCCGTTCGCGCAGCAGTCCTGATTTCCATAGTTTTGTGGGGCAGTGGTATTTGGAGGAACTAAGAGAAGAAAGGCATTTAAAGTAGGTCTGAGTACAATCTTTAGGAAGTGAAGCTAAATTAAAAGGAATGATCTGATACACTAGAGGCCATAACACCTCTGTTCTGAGTTAAAACACGCTGTTTTACAAAGTTTTGTCTTGAAAATATAAACCGGTAGGCATTCCTCTGTATTTCTACCAACATGGTTTCAGTGGCTTACTAATCATCTAGAAAGCAGGTTTAGAAAAGAAAACTGAAAGGAGTGGAGATAGGTGGGAGGTTGTTGTAGGGCAAAGAGTCAGCTGTTAATGCATTTGAATGCAGAACATACTTTCAGAAAGAGAGAAAACCTGACCTCATGGCTGGGCTTAGCGAACGAAAGATTTAGGAAGGCTCTATCCACATTTGTTACAAGCACGCTGGTGGCTAATGAGGATAGTGTGGTGGTATATATTCACAGGTATATCCCTTGTACATACTCTTTAGGTCTGTGTGCATGTGAGTGTGAATATTCTATAGCAAATGTACTGTGAAATTTGCTCTCTGAGATTCTGAAGTACTTTAGATTTGTAAGTGAGGCCTGCGAGTTACTGTTGTGCTATAGTAAATTTTAGTAATCTTCCGTTGTTTAACTTTAGCTACTGATTAAGTGCTGTTAAACCTTTGAGCCTAAATTGTCAGTCCAATCTGGGACTAAGTTTGGCAGAGGGGTCCACTCTGAACCTTGTGGCTCAAGAAGGGGGATCTCCCTTTATTCCTTTTTATTCTTACCCTTTCCTATCCTTATCCTTACCCCTCCCCTCCAACCCTCCTCCAACCTCCATATAGATAATTTTGGGGTTGATTTGGGGTTTAGATTGATTGATTTTAGGTTTTAGTTTGCTTTTTCTCTGTGTACTTTAACCATCTAGTAAATAGCAGAGTGAACCTTATCAACAAACTTTGTCATGCTTTCACTTTTATATTAAACCTGACTTTTCCAATACCTTTGCTAGTGATTCTTTCCGTGACCTTAAAATACTCATGTACAACACCTGCAAAGAATTACTTTTTCCTGGATCAGTTTTCACAGAAAATTTCCTGAAGTTAATTTGCTGGCCATCTTTCCTGATTCTTAGAGTTATTAGATCCAGTAAAATAAAAATATACGTTTACCTGTTTATACATTTATCTGTTTCTGTCATGTTTCATTTTGGGTTTTGTAGTGTATTTTGTAGTGTTGGACATTTCAAATGATAAGTGAAATTGTGCATTAATGCCAGTTACACACCAGTCTTCAGGAAGCCCAAAACTTGTTTTGTGCATTGAGGAAAGTAACAGAAAGTATAGCTTAAATTAACATTACCAGGATTTGTTTGATGGTACAACTGGCTTGGCAAAGTAAAATGCACAGAAACGGATCACAGTACTAGGATAAAATGATTGGGTATCAGTATTGAGAGGGTATGGTCTATGTTTCATTCACATTGCTTTGGGTCAGGTCTTAAATTATCTACCAAACCCGAGAAAACAGTGAAATGTGAAGCCCTATCTAGAGGTTTCATTTTTAAGGCCCTCCCATTCTTAAATGGTCATAAACCCATTTTTTTTAATTACCCGTAATGAAGGAACTATGTAAGGGGTGTGTGACTGCTGCATAGGAAGGCTTTATTGAACACCAAAAGAAGGTACTTACTAAAAGAACATTAAAGGATGAACACTAAATATTAGTACTAACATAATAGTCCTGTGCCAGCCTTTTAAATACATAAATCAACTTAACTGCTTAGGCATTGAATGCCATATTCTTAGAGGTTCTGAAAGTCCTTTACTCATAAAAATGGGGGTTTAGCTGATAATTTACTTTTTTTCAGTTCTAGAGGCTTGTAATAGAACTAAACCACTTGACCTAGATTCAAAGGGAGTTGTTACAGGCTGGCCAAGCCATGTAACAGTCATGTTACTTAAGTGTCTCAGAACCACAATGTGAATTTCCACAGGAAACCCATTGGGTGATTGCTTGTTTTGTAGATGCATGTGGTTTGAGTGATAGAAAAAGAAAGCAGCCTCATGTTAAACTATCACACAACCTTTATTAGAAAGCAAGGCTTCTTTTATTTGTTCAGGTGTCATTAGCAAAAAGGCTTATTTTTCTGCCTCATTAGCAGCACCTGACTGCTGGAATGGAGAATGTTGCTGGACTATGGATGAAAAGTCTCATAAAAAATTGCAATGATATGGATGAAAAGTCTATGAGTTGCTCAAGAAATGACATTTCTTTGGCCTTGTTTCTTCTTTTTTTGGGACTGTGGGGGCAGATCCTGCTTCTCCTCTCACCCCAGCTAAAGATGCCAGTAAACTAAAAAGGGAGCTGCAGGGGCAGTAGTTTCCTCACGGGAAGAGCTTACGGTTTGCAGCCTTTTTGTGAAATGGCAATAGTAAGAAGTATTTATGTCAGAGCTTGATAATTTTCTGTTAAAAAAATTAAAATTGACCTATTTAGAGGGAAAGTGCACAAGAGCTACCCCTCATGCTCATGATGCTGTCACTGCCTTTGCTGTTTTGCACAGCTTTATATTTTATCTTCCAAGAAAACAGTAAACTTCACTGAGAATGCTGAAATTTCTGAGAAACTTCACTGGGAATGCTGATAAATTTCTTTTAACATTCAGAGTGGTTTTCTGATTTTTCCAACTCTGGGGAAATTCCAATGGCAATGCTAGTGAATCTAATGGCAAAGTCTGTATTTAGCTGCTTACCTGTTATCCTGATCTTGACCTTATGTTGGAGGATATGTATTCCTTACGAATACATTTCCTCAGTACTCTCTTTGGGAAGTACAGGTGATATGATGTGAAACCTCTCTCCCATTCACACTGAAATAGTTAGAACAGGCATCTTCAATTGGCAGAGCTGGATTACTTGCATTCAAGAAGTTAGAATCATGTGTTGAGGGATTATTATGACCCATAATGTTGGGCACTAGAAATGTTTTGGGAGATTGCTAATATGACAGGAGGTAAAAATACAAACAGGATAAACTGGGTAATTAAAAACCTGTCACCCTGACTTTAATCCCAGGAAAATACTGTAATGCTTAATACACACTTGTGGTACCAAGTAGAGAATTAAAGGAGGGAAAAATAGGTTTATAAAAAACAAAGTCTGTCAAGTAAGTGCCTATAGAAATCCAGTGATCAGACTCATATCTGGGGAGGATCCCTTGCTTCCCAGACTGTATCTGTCTTATGCAGAGCAATGGACAGACACAACCAGCGGTGCTTCCAAGAGCAGGCACCAACACTTAGTACTTGCAATGAACATCTGTACCAGTCCCCTCTCTGAAACAGGATTTCTGTTGTGGATCAGAGCTTCTCCATATCTAGTAAAAGTTCCAGCAATAGATAGAGGTTAAACATGCCTCCTGCTTGCTGGCTCAAGGAGGACTCCCCTGGGTTGTGTATGTGGCCAGAGCTGCCAAGTGTTTTGACA
The DNA here is from genome assembly GCF_003945725.1 of Corapipo altera. Taxonomy (NCBI): domain Eukaryota; kingdom Metazoa; phylum Chordata; class Aves; order Passeriformes; family Pipridae; genus Corapipo; species Corapipo altera. The sequence continues at coordinate 15,854,737 of NW_020884872.1, forward strand.
ACACTATAGGAAGAGTGTATAGGAAGATTTGTTGGGTGGGGGTTGAATTCCACCCTTGGCAGAAGATGCCAGTGTTTTTGATGTGTCATTCAAGTATTAATGCCCATGTGTTTTATTATCCTTTGAAAATTCTCAAAGCCATGAGTCTTCTCATGCATGATTATATATACATTCCTTATATATATGCGTGTGTATATATATCTACACAGCATGGTGGGATGCTTTGCTGAGAACCAGGATAGTACAGCCTGAAAAAAGCTTGGATTTGCAGTCATACTACTTATAGTATTGAGATTATAGTACCACTGGATGGGCCTGATGGTTGTATGCCGTACATGCATACCCAAAGGTACACAGTGACACCTGGATTTTACAAAGGCTTACAGAAGTCACTGACTTCACATATATTGTAAAGAGTTACAGTGATTTCACCTTATGTGAGAGACCTAAACCCCGAAAGAGTTAATGTCTCAAACAGTCCGCAGAAAAGGAATGCCAATGAGGAAGGTTACAGTGGCTGTGTGTGCACCCATCTTCCAGAGGAACTGGACCAGAGATGGTGCCGATGGCGACCCAGATCCTTTTTCACTACCCCTGTTTCCCTATCTTTCCTTCCACTTTCTCCTGAAAGGTTCAATCCATGGGCTGTTCAGGAATTGCTGTTGTCTTGTGCTGTTCAGAAATGTTTAAATTGCTGCTACCATAGGCCGTTCAACCTATCATAAATTGTTGCTGCCATAAATAAAACTTTTGGGATTGTTTCACCTTAATTTAGCCCAAGGGTATTCTGAAGGTCAGCTACCTCAGAGCAGGTGGTCCAAAACTGCCTTCTAGGGACCCAACATTTTAAATTTAAATTTGCATCAAAGACAGAATACCCTTGTTTGTGCTAGCATGACCCCTTCTCTGAGAAGAGCCATATCCCAGGGAGGAACAGTACTTGTAGGTTTTGCTAGGACCTCCCTGGGAGGTTCCCTATACTTGTAGGTTTTGCAGTGGTTAGGAGGTTACAATGCCCAACCTTCTCCCCCTTGCATGGCTTGGGCCCGTAGCAACTAGCATGATCCACAGGCACTGGCAGATAGGATCATAATCTTAGAGACAGAGCAAAGGCTGAGACTGGGGAAAAGCATCAGTCTGTGTTGTACTGGGGGCTCAGTTGCTGCCCAGCAGAACAGGCACATGAGCCAACAGGCAGAAAATGAAATGATTGAGTTGTTGCAAGATTTGGTTAAAGTATTACAGGAAGAACTAGGAAATAGAGGCACAGAGCTTTTCTAATTGGCTTGCTGCTGAATGGATAACTAATCAGACTGCTGCCATGGTAGAACCATTAGAAAGGGAAAAAATACCATGGGAGCAGTTGGAGAGGCCTCATTCCCTCACTGATGAGGAGGGTAGGGTGCCTGAGTCAGCATATCCCTCCAATGACTTACCAAATATGAAGAAGTTATCCTCATATGAGGAGGGCGCCCTAATGCGGCCCCTGATTAAAAGAGAGACTTGATAATGGCCTGGGGGGAGCTCAGCAGGTCACCACACCCCCCATCCCTTATTCCCCTACGAATTAGGATAAAATACTCCCAGGGCCCCCGGGAAACTGAATTTGAATACGTGTGGAGGGTGTCCATCATTGGAGGAGGCCGTATCCTACTGAGTGAGGCCAGAGCAGGAGATTAGACCCTTTGGAGAGAGGGGACCCTTTTCCATTCAAACGCCCATGGATCCTGGAAAGCGTGAAAAAAGTGGATGCCTTCAGCTGATGCATAACCGCCATCGGATCCTGCCACAATACTCTCCCATGGAGAACGCCGCGGGCCCTACAGGATTATAGCCCTTAGTCGGGGAGTGTCTGATGCTCTCACGCCGCACGCTGGGCAATGGCGAACAGTCCGCGGCGCTGCGGAGGAGGCGGGGGAAGGCTCGGCTGCGCGGGCCGCCGTCCTGGGCCTCCCCTTCCGCGGGGTGTTCGCCTGCAGCCCCGCCAGCTGCGGCCCGGGGGAGCGGCCCGGGGGAGCGGAGCGCCCACTGAGCGCAGGGCCCGCGGCCGCCGCGGCCGCGAGGGACGGATGGACCGACAGACAGACAGACAGACCGCAGCTCCCGGCCGACCACGCGCAGGCGCGGCCGCCTTGGCCCGGCGGGAGGGCGTGGGAGAGGGAACAACGGGATGGAGGGTGGTGAAGAGGCGGAGAATAAGGCCCCGTTATACACCCGCACAGGCCCTTACGCGGCGTTTAAAGAGTGTGCTGAACGGCTTCCCTTTTGAGAACAGGACCGGGGGGGAGTTATTCGAGTGCGAGCGTGGCAAAAGGATAAATGAGAAGAGATTTTGGACACCGGAAAGCATAAGCCCGCCTTGGTGCAGCCCACCAGAAGGGAAGCAATCCAGCTCACCTATTTAATAATGGGTATAAATATCTAAAGAAGGGGTGCCAAGAAGATGGAGCCAGGCTCTTCCCGGTGGTGCCAATCACAAGGACACGAGGCCATGGGCAGAAACTGATGGACAGGAAGTTCCACCTGAATACAGTGAAGAATTTCAGCATGTGGGTGACCATGCACTGAACAGATTGCCCAGAGAGGTTGTGGAGTCACCTTCACTGAAGATTTTCAAGAACTATCTGGATGCAATCCTGATGCCATGTAGTTTAGGATGACCCTGCCTGAGCAGGGAGGTTGGACCGAATGACCCACTGTGGTCCCTTCCAGCGTGACCCATTCTGTGGTTCTGCAAATAACCAGATGGATTCCTTAACTCTCTTGGAGGTGATGATAACAGCAGGAGAGGAGGAAGAAAAATGGGAACCTTCACTGGAGTGGTTACATGTTAAATGCAGGCACTCGGGAGTTAAAAGATCTCTTCTGAGAAGCTTGAGTTGAGGGTGGCTAGTGACTCGTAAACTGTACAGTATATGTCTTGATCACCACCCCCTACAAGACCTCCCACTGAATCTGAGAGATAACAAGGCTCTATGGGAGACATGGCAAATAGATTCTATAGGTCCTTTCAAGAAATCAGAAGGAAAACAGTATGTGCTGGCCCGGGTAGAAGTAGTTTCAGGTCTCATTCAGGCTGAAGCAGTAGCATGGCCTGTTGGAGAATGTATGGTAAAAGTGCTGAAGTGATGGTTCAGTTACTTGTCTAAACCTGAGTCTGTCCAATATGACAACAGTAGTCATTTTACTGCCAGGGTGGTCTAAGAATGGGATAATTTGTAGGCACAAATTTGTTGTAACCTAATGAAAGAGATTTCCTTGAAAAAATCAAGGAAATTGTAACCAGGCATATAACAGGTTTTACTTAGACTACTCTATGATTGATTGGTGGTACCCACCACTAGAGAGTGACTGTTTTGAAACAGACAACAGAATACAGTAGAATCCAAAATGGTGCATCCCGATTCCCTACAATAAAGAAAAAAATAACTCAAATCTGAACCATATGTTGCTCCCCATGAGGCAGCTTGGTCATGGAGACAAGTACTGTTAATGGAAATTGACCTTGATGATAAGGATGTAAGCAAAGTAGAAATACAAGACCCAACCCTGAATAAATTGTTTAATTGCCCACAGGTTATAAATTGCTCCACAGGTATGGGAGATCCCTTGGAAACCTAGTATATTCCATTATTCCTCTCCTGAAAAGTTCAATCCATGGGCTGTTCAGAAATTGCTGTTGCCACATGCTGTTCAGAAACGTTTAAATCATTGTTGCCACAAACCATTCAACATATCATAAGGTTTAATCATTGCTGCCATAAATAAAACTTTGTAATTGATCATTTGGCATTATTTCACCATAATTTAGCTCAAGGGTAACCTGAACATACCTCAGAGTAGGCAGTCCAGGACTACCCTCTACAATCCCGACATTTTGCGGCTCTCCCAGAGCAGGTAACCCAGGATCACTCTCTTGGGACATGACACCTTGTATATATAAAAAGCACTGGCTATATTTTATGTAGTCTAATGTTTAATCTTCTCTTCCACTGGGCATAAAAAACTACAGGTGTACAGTGGGCAGAGGAAAAACAGCTTGTGCCTACCTCTATGGCCTAAGCTTTCCCTACAGATCTTGCTTACCTGTATTTCTGGATTGGGAAAGGCACACAAGACAACAGGGAATGATTCACATAACCATTAACTACTTGATCACTTGGTTAAAGTGAATGTTATGCAAACTGATTCCCACTTGGAGACATCTCTAAGGCTACTACATCATCGAGGCAATCCTCATACCATTGCAAAATATCACTGCAGTTAGCCCAGCAGCATTCCCCAAAGCCCTTCTTTTTTCCACACTCTCTAGGACACCAGACTTGTGCATTTCAGCTTTTTTTTTTCCATATTTGTTTTTTAAATACCAAGTACAGTGTTCCATTCATTTTCAAAGAGACTCAGCCTCTTTGCAGGGGCTGTTGTTTTAAACACTTGGTTTCCATGTCCTGACTTCTCAACCTCCTCATAACCAAACTTTTAAAATAAGGTAGTGTTAGCATTTCAAAGTTTGTGTTCATAATCTATGGCCTGCCTTTTGCCCAAGGCTTCCTATCCTTCCTGATAGGACCCAGTCACTGGATTTCCTATGCCTTGAGTCTGAAGTGTTACAATTTGTTTTCTTTTCCGGGTGAAGATAAAGCAGTGGTCTTACCACCATTTTTCATCCCAGCTTTCTTTCTCTTAGCTTTTTCTTACCTGTAAAAGGCAAGGGGCGAATTCATCAGTCTTTATATTCTGGTAAAAATGTACTGGTGGGCACTTAAAGTCAATGACAGTTTGGATACAGATTTTCCCTTTTATGGTTTATGAAAAAAATTAGGTTGAAGAGAAAGTATGATTAAATGGGTTTGAAATGTGTAAAGCCCCGAGAGTGACCTTCGGAAATAGCATACTTGTAGTCCGTAGATTAGACTTCACATCTCATTACAAGAAAGTAAAGAGGAGGTGTGATTTAATTGCAGTCACGTTTATTTGCAGTTTCTATACACACTTTCTAGGTAATCAAACTTTTCCAACACATTTTTTGAGAGGGGTTCACAATGAAACTGTCACCGTTTTTACTAAAAATAAATACAAGACTTAAAGTGTTGCACAGCTCTAAAATATACAAAGGCTTGGATTTAATGTAAACTTTGAAAACATTTTACAAAAGAAACCATATTTGCAACAATTTAAAAAGTTCATATTTACAAATATTACAAAAATACAAAATGGATGCAAGTCCATAAACCATTGTCTTTTCTGCCAGCATGAACTGGTGCTAGTACCAAAATAGTTACACTGTAACCTTCTTAATTTTTTTTTAATTCTTTAAGTCATAACCTACAGTATTTCTCTATCTGCCACCATTGCAGCAAATGCACTCAATCACTGACCTTTGGCAAAAGCAAACATGTGCTTTATTTGCTACAACTATCCCATGCCCTCTATGCTGCCACAACAATAATAACAAAATGAAAAAAAAAAAGGAACAAAGGAGAAAAGGGGAAAATGTTTTTTTTTCAGAACACAGCTGTATAACTTAAGAAATCAATTTCATAACATCAGTGCAAGCAACAGAACAGTAGGTTGAAATGACGGTTCAGCAGTTACCTCATGCTCGTACTGTACCCTGTCTCAAGAGGTGAGTGATGTTCCCTTTGCTCTATGGCTTGTCCTCTGTGCCTTAGTGGCATTCCTGCAATGCTACAGGGAACCCCGCCATTCATCTTCCTCTGACTCCCACGTTTGTTATGACTCTTTTCTTCTTAGCGGATTTAGAATCTCTCTATTTGGGTTTCAGTCTGCTAAATATAAACTAGGAAATTAAGCAAAAGAAACCTGTATTTTAATGGGATTTTTCTGTGTCCATTTTGTATGTGAAATATTGCCTCACCATTCTGGTAAAAAAAAAAGGTGTATATATATCTATTTTTGATCTCTATTAAATTATTGATTGATAAAAAAGTGATATCATCAAAGTCAATTTAGCTGTATTCTCTTTACAGTTTTGAATGACTGTTTAACTCAGGGCTATTAAACATATTATAAAAGTGCTCCTGGTAAAATTTTAATGGAAAATGACTGAAGATGACAAACTAAAGATTTTCTGCCCAGTATCTAAACTTCCTTTACTCATATTCTCAGAAAGCGGTTTGTTATATGCTGAACATTTCCTCTTAAAACATTCTCATTCATTCACTTCACTTGTATTCAGACTTATCTTTTTAACTAAGCTACTAATGTGATTAGCCTTTTGTTTCCAAAACCTTGCTCCCATTACCTTCTGAAAAACTATTTTAGATGATTTTGCAGCCCTTCAACTGATGGACCACCCCTCATCCCAACACACGTACCACATGCATAGTGACTCTATCTCACCACACAAATGCAACCAGGCTACGCAGGAGGACAGTGGGAAACCCTGAATAATACGTCTTGTGGTAAGCACTAGACAAAATCGAATGTGAACCTTCTGGGGAATAACTTGAGATTTGTTAAACTGTTCTGATTTGCTTTGACTATTTAAAATTGTAACAGTTTTAGGTAGAACCTTCCTCTATAAAACATGCTCTGTCCACTTTTAAATACTCTCAGCTTTATGCATTACATGATTAAAAGAAAACTCAGTAAAAACTGAATTCACACATCCCGCTTCCGTATTATTTACTTATGCTTAAAGCCAGCTTTTAGGTGATTTCTTTAGTACCAAAGTATGCTCTTTCTGCCATCCTATTTGACCTGTCCTACTAAACACCTCATTCCTCCTTGCACTATTTTCTCTGCACTAGCCTTTCCTCTATTCCAAACCATATCCTACAGCAACCAACACCAACTGCATCAGTTTTGGATAAAGAGAGCCTTGTCCTCCAAGTAGCATGGACGGGGCTACATCAATGGAAACTGCAGTGGCCCAAAGGAGGATCAGGCCTATTGGTTTTGTTTTATTTAAAATTAAAAGTATAAAGCAACTCACGGGTTCTTGTGGTTTTAAGATGAGAATATTCAAGTAACTTCAAGTAATTCAGCTTTTATCTCCCTGCCTTCATTTGTATCAAAGCAGCTACTTTTTGATTTATCTCCTTTCCCACCCCACCCCAGTCCCCCACCCTGTTCTGTGCTTCTGGTAAACCCAGACAAGATCCTTACTGTATGTGGCTGGCACAATGAACCAGAGCTTTCCTCTTCCCAGCTCAGCAATGAATATAAATAATGCATACACATACCTATTTCCCAGCTACGTTTTCACAGTGTCATTTTCGTAAATATTTAGGTAGCATGAATCTCATCAGCACAAAGAGAAAGCTTCACTGAAAACTCATTGCGGATATTTACTGATAAATCAAAAGCGCTTCTCGCATGCTTACAATTTATTTGTTTCCTTTACGAATCAGAAACTAATAGTGTTTAAAGATTATAGTTACCAGGTTATGACTGTGTTATGTATCCCAATAGCCCAATAGGAATATGAAAGTTCAGTACTGTTTTTTCTCTCACATCTATCCTCTCCGAAGCGATCCCTGCAAGAATAAAGGCTCAGGGGAGGCTGTGGGATGGGACCCTTTGGGACTTTGCATCAGACACAGCTTTGTTCTGTCAGAAACCCACTCGTCTTCCCCACCAATCCTCAAGGTAACCTTCCCAGCTGCACTTTCCAGTTAGCTTCTTTGGAGCTGCCTTAGAAAGACAAATGGTTACTTTAATCCCCTCACAGTCAGCCTTTCCGTTTCCTTAGCTAAGGTGGAGAATTCCCCCTTTTCACTGCTCAATGTCATCCTTCAGGCCTGTCACACTGAAAGTGGTTATTGGTGGCCATGTGGATTTTTTATGTTTGATATGAAAATGGTATTCACAGAATACAGTTATTACATTTGAATTCTTTTGTCTTCTATAAACAAAGTTGTTACGCAGTAAATTGTTTGCCACGTCCACTTTTTGATAATTCTATTTACAAATTTTTATCAAAAATATGATATTTACATATGTTTTGTTAGTTTCTTCTAAATTTTGTTTCAGCTCATTTTAGTGTAGAAAAATACCAATTCTCAAGAGCATTTTCTTTTTTTTTTCTCCCTAGGGAAGCACTACAGTGAGGGATTTGTATCTGATGGGCAGCTTCTGGGATAAAAAAAATACCCAAGGTCACCTTTAACTCTATGGAAAGTGTATAGCCTTGAAATCTACAGTGACAATGGAAATGAGAGTGTGATAAACCAAATGAAGTCAAAAGAGAACAGAACAGACATAGCATATCTTCCTCCTTTTAGAAAATGTAATGTAATAAATAGCTACAGCTGCAGTCCTCATTTCCCCAGCGTCTTTCGAACGCAAACACATCTGAGCATTGATACTGCCCTGCAATTTTTTTCTTTTTATTTTTCTTCTTCTTTTTTTTTTTTTTTTGAATTGCTACAGCGTTGGCCTCTTATGTCGACATCCTTACAGAGCCCAGGTGGTGTTGGCAGCCTGGCACCCACACAGCCTATGTTGAGCTCTGAGAAGACCGATCGTCGTGGGGGCTGCCATCTGAGTTCTCCGTCTCTCCTTCCGAGATGGCCTGCATGGGTGTGTTGTACAGCCTGCAGCGCACGCTGTACCGGCTGCTGCTCGCTGCTGGAGGCGCCCGCGACCGCCCCACTCTCGACGATGCCGACATGGGAAAGTTCTTGGAGGAGAATCCTTCCGTGTTAACCCTGGGGGAGCAGGGGGAGAGCGGGGACAATGTGTCAGGGCTCGTCACAGGAGGAGACTCTTCCATGCTTTGAAGGGCATCTGCCATCAGCTCCCCGGGAGACTTGGGCAAAATAGGACTTTTCAGAATTTCCGTGGCAGACATCCTGTAGCTGGAATCAGATCGACTGCCCTTTTTAAGGAGCAGTAGTTTAAACTCCTCATTGGATGTGTTGGACTTTTTGGCATTCCTGTAAATGAGCCCAGGTGACCTCTGACTGCTAATGGGAGTGCCCATGCTGCCAGCTGATGGCATGTTGCTGGTGGGCAGTGTGCTGCTGGTGATAGGCTGGCTGCTGGTCCCAGATGAAGCTCTCAATCTGTTTCTTACAGAGAGGTCTCCAGAATCCTTTCTCCCAAGAACTTTCCTTTTCGATCTGTAAAAACACAAAGGAAGACTCTTTCATATGTTATCTTTGTAGTATAAAACTTAGGGCTGGTCTGGAGTTTTACAGATTGAGTGCTCTTTCATATTAGCTAGAGTTCTCATAATCCTTCTGTAAAATACCGAAGGCTAGCAGTGACTGATGGCACTTTAAGCTGTGGTAGCTCTTGTGTAATGGATGAGATACTGAGCCACAGAGTCCCTCTCAACATTACCCAGCTCTTCCAAAACAATGTATGCACAACCAGCTCTGTGTAAAGACAACAATGCCTACAGAGTCTCAGGTAATAATAAGACTCAGCGTAACCTATGCAATATCAGAAATCTTTAATTTCAGTTGTGGTCACAAATTTCAGCTGACTACAAAATACTCTAAAATTGAAGAGATGCCTTCTCATCATTCTTGCTTCAATAACTCACACACCAGAATAGAGCTGGTGAACTGGTGGACAGAAAGCAGGAACCACTGCTGGTACTTTTCTTTGAAGACATGTATGTTTGTTAGATAGAATGGCCTGATGTTGTCATCTGTGAAGTATATACTGTGAAGTGTGCCAATAAGATACCCAGACTACACTGCACACCATAATAAAGCATCTTTTAAAAGCTGCCTTTTAGAAAACTAAAATGAGTTAACTAAAGAAGGCAGTTTCAGGACAAAACTTAAGCATGGAATAACCTGTAACTATTGTTAGTGGGCAACTGTGCAGGGATGCATGTTACCATTTCTTTTGCTGCAAGGTTAGGTCACCTGTGAATGACTGCAAACAGATCCTCGGTAGTGCGGGGTTTGTTTGGAGACACGAAGACATCCTCAGCATCAGCCTGTGACTCCTCGCTCAGTGGAGACATGATGGACTCATCGCTTGGAGAAGACTCTTAAGGAAAGAAGCCATGCTATGAGTCAGACCCCACTGCACTTTGCAACAGCACTGCCAGTGCAAGGCACCAGCTCTATTCACAGCCCAGTGGCTGATACCACCATACAGACCTTACACTCTAATCTAAACATGGTGAATGTTGCATATTGGAGCCCATAAAAGGGGCACTGCGAGGCACTGAACATGGGATCTCCCATTTACTGCACAGCTGTGATACTAAGGCTCCTCTGTACCCCGGGCCAATGCTCCTCCCTTTTCTCTTTTCAGCTGAAATGCAGCACAAGGGAGGAAATAAATATCAAAGAAAAAAGGTCTGAATACATTGAAAAGGTGTAAATATCTTTGCGTTGGCTGACCAGCTAACAGACTTGGAGGGCTCTGTGCTTAAACCCACAGAGATAAGCTGATGTGCAACTTCAGCCTACTCTGACTCCACTACTAGTCACATCCAAAGTTGCATGATACAGAAAGAGTTCACAACTGACCTTTCAGTGAAGGCTCGTCTGTGCTGGCCACTGTCTTGTCTGCCCTGCTGTCTTCAGAGGCACTTTTGGTTGGGATACCTGATGCGATACCATTTTCCTCCTTGCAACCCACTTCACCAAGTGAATTAACTGCTGCCATCTCTGCTTCATAGCCGATATTCCCAGGCACATGGTGGCTTACATCGGGTTGGTGCTTAAACTGATAGCTGATGGTTGGTCCCTCAGCCTGAGCTGGGCTTTCATCCACAGGCCCAGCTTCCAGCCTCCCCTCGCTGCCTGTGGAGAGCTCTTGATGAGCCTGCACTTGCTGAAGGTCACACACTATTTCTGGTCCCTGGATGGGTTTCTTTGCTTCGTCGTCACCTGTGGGGACAGCTGAGCCCTTCTGAAACCCATCCACGGAGATGGCACACATCTGATTCAGAGACCTTTCTGGTAAGCATTCAGCAACCAGGTGCGTTTGGTCCTTTCCAGGTTCAATTTCAACCAGACTCACACTTGCTGAAGTTACAGCTTCTTGCTCAGAGCTATTCTGCCCGCCAAAAGAGGAGCTTTTCTCTAAAGGTGGCTTTCCAGGGCCTGCTTCTGTCAGGGAAGTGTCAATGTACAGCATTACAGGCTCATCTGTAGAGTACTGGCGTGCTACTGGTTTCTTAGCTAAGAGCGGCCTCATTTTACCTGGAGAAACATCGGTCGGTGTCAAGGCAGTCTCCTGTATGCACAGCAGGTCTGGGGTACTGCCTTTATGTTTCACTCCTTCAGGCTTGTTGACTGCCCGGAGGTGGACAGACTTGAGAACAGAGGGTGTGATGGCGAGGGCGGAGGGAGGGCTGGGCTGCAGAGCTTCCCCGACTGCGCTCTGCTTGCTGTGGCTGAAGGTATGCAGCTGGTGCCTGTGAGCGAAGGGCTTACTCAAGACATTGTGAAGAGCACTTAGGTCGAGGTGAGTAGGAGGTATAATTGGAAGTTCAAGGTCTTTGCTCACCGAGGCAGTGCTGTCTTTTGAGAGTGGCTGCTGCAGTGATGACTTCCTCTCTGGTACTTTTGGCTTCCTCTTGCTCCCCCCTGGAGACAAGGGTCCCGAAAAGAAAGCTGTTGGAAAAGAAGAGGTGGGTGTCTCCGACTGGCTGGAGTACCCACTGGAAGGTGAGGCTAACCCCGCCAGCTTCTCGGGAGAGGCCAGCTTAAACTCATTATCAACAGAGGGGAGGGATGGGGTAGTAGCTCGTGACCCAGACTGAGATGTCTGGGATTCAGAGCTCTCTGGTGACTTGATGCACTCTATGACTGTAGTACCCGTAGCGGTGCTTGAATTGGACAAGGACCTGTAAGGATCACTGGATTTCAAGTCGTTCAGAAGCCAGAGGTCTGCATAGTGAGGTTGTTCAGCACCTTCATCTTTAAAGGAGGGGATATCGGTGGTGTCAAACGCAGTGTCTTTTAACCCACCATCACCCTGGTTTGCCCAGGGAAGCTCCTGCTTGGCTGGCAGGTTGGGGCCTTCCACTCGGGAAGGTGTGTTTGAAAATTCAAGGGGCAGCTTCATCTCCCTGGCAGTGTGAGAGACATGCTGTCCGCCACCGATCTTTGGTTCTTTCTTGTCAGGAAGGTCAGTGCTGCCCTCTGATTTCCTCAAAGACGAGCTGCGTTTTGGTGGGGCTGGCTTTGCCTTTGGTTTCTTCAGTGAGAAGCTCTGCCGTCCCTGCCTCCTGTGGCTCATGCACTCCTGCCAGGTGCAGTCAGCCAGGCTGGAAGTCACGCTCCCGGTCTGGCCACTCTCGGAGCCTGGGGCTGCATAGTTGCAAATATAGCTTTTATTACCCTTGAGACCGCAGTCAAAGTGCATGGAGGTATAGTATCCTTCAGTATCCACAGAAAAGTGTGAGCTAGTGTCTGCCTTGTCAGAGGGGGTCTTTTCGAGGAAGCTGTCATAGGTGGCCATGCTGGTGAAGCTGGGGCATCCCAGGCTGTCTGCCTTTGGACGCTCAGGACTGAAGTCCTGCCGACAGGAGGCGTCGTGGTGATGGTGCAGGTAGTTCCACTCACTGTCACTTGTGTTGCTGTTGTTGGGGTCATCCAGTAAATCTGCCACAGTGGAGGTGAAGGAGCTCGCCCTGTGGCCCCTGACCTTGTCTGCATGGTCACCAAACTGCTCTGTGAAGACACTGGAGTCCTCATTGGCATTGGGAGCGGTGTTGAGCGACAGCTCAGAGTCACAGTGCGAAGAGCCCGTTAGCGGAGGAGAGGCAGCAGGAGGAATGGTTTCAGATGTCTGGGAGGGACATGTTGAGCTGCTCCCACTCCAGTTGCCACTGGAGGACTGGTGGTCATCTTTCTGGTCCATGTGGCTGCTGAGCAGGACTCCTGCTGTGGAGATGGAGTGAATTGGGCTCCCAAAGGTGTCTGAGTTGGACGAAATCTCACAGCTGCCTGAATCGACCATCCTCGACAGCCGCGATCTCCCCCTCTCGCCAACGCTGTGTTCAGGACTGTGCAGGTGCTGAGGACAAGTTAAACCAATGGGCTGGCATTCCTGTGAACCCTGCTTGATCAAGACCTCCTTTCCCTTTTTCGGGATCCTCTCCTGACCAGCTAGGAAGTGCTCTGCTTCATAGCCTCCACTCTTTGTAGTGGCATCCTGATGGCCCTCACTGGCCCGGGCTCCCTCACGAGGAAGGCTCCGCGAGCGGATGCGGTTGCTTACAGCGGCAGTGAAGATGGCATCCCCATTGTCTGCCAGCACCAAGATGTTGCCGGCAGAGTGGGAGAGGGAGGCAACAACGCTCTGCCCCCTCTGGGCACGAATCCGTCGCCGTGAGGGAGCAGCTATTAGGATTTCTTCCGTCTGGCACTCCGAGTCCCGGGTCCCCGACCTCCTGTTGCTGGAGCCAGAGAAGTCTGGGTTTGTGTGCACAATCACATTGCGCTCTCTCGCCACTGGTGACTCGTCTGAATCTAGGACACACGGAAAGCTGGGTGAGTGGGAGAGAGTTGCACATTTCCTGGCATGAGACAACCCGCGGAGTAACCCAAGAAGCATTATCTGCTGTATTCTTTATTTTTTTAATCTTGCTGAGTGTTGGACAAAATTTAAGTTGGCTATAAATGTATATAAGGCAGACCTCATGCCAGTGAGGTAGGGATATTCTCCTAGTCCTGCAATGTGATCTCTGTTCTCCTATTTCTGCAGTGTGATCTCTTGTGGAGCTGAGCTTACTGTGGTAAATATTAAGATAAATACTATGTTTTCAGTTTTTGTCACTCTATTTGAACTAGTTAAAGACAGTTTTCAGGAGTGGCTGCTGGACAAAACACTCCATGAGCTTCTAAAAATCATTCTATTTTGACTACCTGTCTGTTCAGAATTTCTATTATCTACTTCTTTACTGCCAAGAATATTTGCAAGGCAACAGGATCTTTCTTTCATAGGTTCTCTAGTTCCTTATTCCCTATGATAAATACATTCCTTTTCCTTCCAATGAAGTTTCGTGGCAACGGACCAAGATACCAGAGCCATCTTCAGGTGTACATGAACATTAAGAAATAACAATCCTGTTAGTTTCATTTTGGGTTAATAACAATTTTACACAGAATTCACCCTCAACAGAGTTGCTCCTAATTTATCTGTTACAAAAAGTGAGGTAAGTAGATAGATTTCAGGCAAATATTCTTGGTAATAAAGAATAAAAAGAAGGAATCAAGGAGTGTGATAAATAAAATAAAGGTTTAGCAAAGCTCCTGTAGGGTACCAGCAGCTGTTTCTAAGGCGGATATCCAACGATATAAGCTGAGTTATCCAGCTGTTGTGAGCTCATCACCACTTTGCTGAGCAACATCTGTCAGTTCTTTACCTTAAGCTCCCCTCATGCAAGAAAAAACTTTCACTTAATCTAGTTACTTTTTATGCACATAACTATGGGTTCATAACAGAAATAAAATGAAAAAAAAAAAAAGAACTGATTAACATTTACACAATAAGAGCTGAACACGTACATCTATATTACTCAGTAAGGCCCCCGGTCCTTCAAGGCCATATGGAGTAATATAGCTTTGCTTACTGTCGTAAATCAAAAAAACAAAACATGTCATTCCCAAACTCCAGAAGCATTTACAATTTAAAGGTTTCGTTTCTTTGGAAGGCTAGCTACCAGCTCATATCCCTGCAATTTAAGTTTGTTAGAAAGCTATCTACGGAAGATTTGTATTTATACTACACCTATTTCTTGTTGCACTCTTCTGGGGATGCCAGAGATGGTTTTCCTCCTCCTCAACTTTCGTCTCCGCTGTAGTACAGATTGTGAATGAACAAGAGAGCAGCGTATACTAGCCTCTCTGTCAAAACCAACTCCTGCAACCCACAAATAGGTCTCATTAGCCTTTAGAAATAGTAAACAAATTTTCATGGCTGGAACACAGTGGAGGTATGTGAGCTTGGATTAAGCCTGTGAATAAACATAAGGGAGCCCTTATGTAGCTCTTATGTAAATTATATCACAGTATATCACAGTTTTACATCTAATTCCAGCTCCCCCTCAGCAGCCTGGTCTGCCAAAAATAACAGAAGGCATGAAAAGAAAAAGAAAAGGAAAAGAAAAGAAAATCAGGAAGGCAAATAGAGTTGAGAGCTCTTGGTAACAGGGCATCTTTCTTATAGCTATTTATCCATCTGTCATAGGGATAATGACAGTAACTTGTCTGCAAAGCATTATCTATTCAGCTATTGCCTGACTTACTTTAAGCAACTAAGCATAAGAAGACATTTTAAGGTTATAATGCCATATTGCAGTAATTGGGCGCTTCTTAGGAGACCAATATGCCAAGGGGGCTAACATTTCAAAAAGGAAGGAGACAGCTAAAATGGGGCCAAGTCACCGTGCAAGTTTAGAGAGCATTCTCTGTAACAATGACACAAGGCCAAGAGTGACATTAACAGGGAACTGCTATTTCTTTACATCAGTAAGTGTGCTGATTTTCACATGTGCTCAGCACATAGTAGGAGTCCACTCAGGGAATCAGGTCATGCAATCAAGATCCTCAGTTTAGATTTAGAAGCCCACGTTCACGAGCACATTTGTTTACGACCAGATAAACTAATGTGCATAGAATAGGTGAGAATCCCCTATTTTCTTTATGTTTCCATGGCATTAGCACAGGAAAGTATCTTTCGCTTTGTTTTTTACACTGTGTTGTCAAAATAGAGTTAAAAGGAGGCCAACCAGAAGACCAGTGCCCATCTGTGCTGGCTTTCTGCATAAGCATACACTCACTCACGCTCTCTAAAGTTGACGTGGGACAGGTTGGAAAAAATGTGCCAGGTCCATAAAGACACTAACATAAGGATTGCCAGTACAGTGGTTTGTAATCTTAAGAAAAACAAACAAACTAAACCAAACAAAAGGAAAATAAAAATCCTGATAAGAAGCTCTATTTTAATAGCGTATAATTATAAAAAACATAATTATACACAGACATACACATACATATTACATTACGTAACAATGTAAAACATTAAAAAGTAACTTTCTTGTAAAAGTTCTTCTTGAAATCTACTACAGTGAAATAGAGGCTTCAGACAGATGTCCTGTAACCACCAATGCCCCTGGAATAAGCAGAGGAAGAACTTTCTTTAATATGGAACAAAGGTGCTATAAACTCCAACAACAATCATTTTCAAAAAAGTGAACATTTCTCAGGGTTGGGAGAAGCTTAAAAAACAAAAACAGAGAACTGAAAGCAAACTCTTTGAAACAAAAAATCAATCAGCATCATTGCTGGTTTTCCAGCAACTGTGAATTAGCCGAACATGCTCTGTGCGCCAGATGCACGGGGGTCATCTCCGAGAGGAAAGTGGAAGAGGATATATCCTCCCCGTGACGCATACAAATTATTCCCATTAGTGCTAATGAGAATGATACACATAAACATCCAGAAGATTACATACCATTCTTGATCTGTAAAACTGATCAGTGGAAATTTGGTTCCAATGTATGGCAGGTGGAGTCTAGGCAAAAATGGCTATTACTGGAAAAGTTAACATTGGTCCCAGACCTAACTCTCCTCTGACTACATAAGGTGACATTAGCCTTCTTAGAAAACCTACACCCTTTAGGGTCCTATATTGAATCCAGAAAGAGCATAATTTTAACACCAGATTTACCTTATGGAAATATGCCACATTATCTATGACTTTCCATGGGGATTTGCAGTAGCAGTGCCCAGCCTGCAACCTTGACCAGCCGGGTCCCAACCTCTGGCCAGAAACGTCTATGCAGGCAGTTCTGCCAGCTAGCTGCCTGTCCTCCACTCGGGCCCTGACTGGCCAGAAGCACCATCCCAGTGACAGGGTCACCCACTCCTGGCTGCCACCTCCCTGGGCAAGCAGAGCTGGTGGCACTGCAGTGTCAGATCCACTGCTGGGGCAGAGGAGAACCAAGGCTGTGTTGCTGTCACTGGGAGAATTCATGCAGCTGACAGTGGAGCAGACGGGGACTGGTCACCATGGTGCTGTAAGACAGATGCGCTGCAAGTCCAAAAGCCCAGAGCCCCTTGGCTGGGGGCTGAAGTTGGACTATGGGCGTACAGCCCTCCCCAGCACCATGGTGAATCCTACAGCCTGTCTTGCAGGGAGGTTGGTGCACTGCTGATAGACACGGGAAAGAACAATGGGATGTGAGGGCTGTGACCTTAGCCCAGCCTCCCAGTTACTGGGAAAATAGAATTAAATACAAATATTTTCTCTGGGGAATGAAGGCTAGCTGAAAGGTCCCTGCTTTTTTTCTGATTGTTTATATTGAAGTCTATAACTGTGGAAGTCAGTCCACTTTATCCTCTTACGTTAATCAAAACTTGGTACTTGGAAATATTATTGAGGAAAACTCAGATCAACTTTATGTTTACCATAGCCCTCTGGAATGAGAGAAAGAGAAAACGAGAAAGAGAAAACATTCTGATTTTTGATTCTGGAAATAAGTCATCTATCACATTTAATAAGTGGTATACCTGATGCTTCTATAAACAAGTTCTCCTTCAAGTAAATCTAGTCAATTGTATCCAAATGTTATAGAAACAAAAGAAAATGCCATTACTATACCTTCAGCATAGCTGCATGTAAAGAGATCTCAGAGCGATGGTTTGCGTGCTACACATTCATGCCTCGCATATTTAAAGCACTGCAAATAGTAGCCTACATTCTCTAGTTTCTCTTCTCCTGCTACACATGATAATCATATGATTAATTTTGGTGGTGTTCTGCATTATTTCAGTCAGCTACATTCAAAAAGTTATTTGAGGTCTTTGTAAATACAGACTGTAGGTTATATACACAACAAAAGTACATTGTTTATGCAGAGAACCCAGGGCTATGTTACACTGTATAACATGACTCTGAAAATATGGGCCAAATTAATCCTAGATGCGGCTTCAGCGACTCCAGCAGTCACGCATAAGGGATGAAATTAGCCCACTGTCTTCCAGAAACTAAATCCTCAAGCTAGGGTCTTTGCCCCCAGACTGCACAATCCTGTGACTTCAAATAAATTAAACAAAATAAGTACTTGACCTCCCTTGAACCATGCAATAAATACAAAAAGAAATAGAAGAGATTTGTACCAGTGACATTGATGGGGATAATGCAAGAAGAAATCACTTGGGCATCTTGTTTCATTTTCTCCTCTGGAGTTGGGAGAGGTAGAGCTTTACTCCAATTGGTTTGTTTATCCAGTGTAGAAGGGATATTATGTATTGGATTTTTCGGCCTCTGCCCTAACATGACATCTGTATCTTCGTCCTCTGGTGGATGGGACTGCAAATGAATACATTCAAAATCAGTGTCTCCCACTCAGGCACACGAGGTTAATTTTGAAACAAAGCAGACACATAGATCAGAAATCAATTACAGGGATGCAGGAAGGAATCGTTCTAGCTAAGTCAGACAGCACCAGCTATTCTCCAATGGAAACTTATCCTGCTAATAGGAGAAAAAAACCTCAACATACTGGAAGTCAGCACATTTGCAGTGACATTTAGAGGCCATCTCCTCTGTCAGAAGGGTTACGTACTGCATTCCCAGGTAGCTGTTGCAAGCGTGCCCTCAGTCACCATCAGCGTTAGACACACGTGGGGCCCTCATTTGCATCCGCAACCTTCTGAACTCCTGTGTCCAGTGATTACTAGCACGTACTGGCCCCAGATAACCATTTATTCAAGCATCAGAAGACCCAAAGTTTTAAAGAAGACACTCCCTCGCGCTCATAATTCAGAAAACCATTTGTACAAACTCAGACCATGAGCAGATCATGGTACACCACCCAACAGCTATGCGGTGCGAAGTGGCAGGTGTTAACAGTGCTGGAGCTGGGGGACAGCGACCAAAGAGAAGAGTAGCCACCACCAAAAGAAATTCAAAGGGTTGTTTAGAAACCATGCATAGTTTTACAGCATACTACAAGAAGAACTAGATGATAAAGAGAGAAAAGTAAACTGCATAAAAGAAACATAGACGGTTTGTTTTCTTTTGAAGGAAATAACAAATTTCCCAATAACACTCCATCTTGCAAGGCCACTATAATTTAATGTAGTAAAAGAGAAATAAATTAAGGGTATTTTCCTGTGGTGCTGGATACCAACTCGGATTTGGGTGTCTCATTGTTTGCAAAAAAAAAAGTTTCTGTTTTGTTTAGAAGAGACAGAGGGGGAAAACACTTACCTTTACTTTTTTATGCCTAATTTTCCTCCCTTTTTGCATGAATACATTCTTCTAAAAGCTGTGAAAACTGTTCGGCCAGCTCAGGACACCTGTCTGGCTCTCGTTTTTTAAAGATGAAGTACAATCCCTTTCAGGGTGCCTTTCTCTTCAGTCCTGAATTCCCAGCTGCATAACTACCAGCCTTCTCCCTCACGCCCGCAGTTTACACTTCATTTGCCAGTTTTAGTTTCGGTAGCAAACACGACAAAGATAAAATTGTTGCTTTGCATCTCCTTGGCAAGGCGTTTAACAGGTGGGTGTGGGACACCACAGGATCATGCCCCGTCTGCCATTGTACTTCTGCCATTCCTCCACCCAAGCTCCTCACAAATCCCGAGGGAATTAACCGTCTCAGGCTTGCCAAACAGCATTTACGCCCTGGCCCCAAAAGCATTAAAGATCTTAACTCAGCAGCTACTATTTAAACTGTTGGAGGGCACGCACTTACCTCGTCAGTGTCACCTCCCGCAGCACCCCCAGACCCAAGCCAACGCACACTTCCTCTTCTCCCGCCCGCAGAAAACCCCCTTTTTCCCACGCAGGATTTCAGTCAAACATTGCAGCCTTCTTTCTGCCTGCAGCTTTTGTGCCGATTCCCGGCAGACGTGAATAGCTCATATAAACTTCAAGCACAAAAGACTTTGTTTCCTAGGTAACTCCCCCCACCCCACCCCCCCGCCCAAAGTTTGATGCATGCATGCAAAAAAACCCACCCTTGCACACACGCACAGACACGTGGACACACACACACGGACGCGGACACACACACACACACACAGACACACACACACACACACACACACAGACACACACAGACACACACAGACACACACACACACACAGACTGCATTTGTTGCCGATTCCTCCCTCGGATGACAATAAGGTGCTGGACAAAGCGGGTGAAGTGACCCCGGCTGCCAGAGCTCCTCCTCTCCAAACAGTGGCATCACCAAATGGCCAGAGAATAAATACCTGCTGTCGGTCTGGCATTGTCCGGACAATTTCTTACCATTTAGGAAACAGAGCGGGGGCAGTTGCAAAACATTGCGAGAGAATTAAATGCAATCACTAACGCTATCGAGTCAATCCCAGTTCAGGCCTTTTAAAGGAGATGATAGGAGGAGGCGGCCTTACGGCCATGAGCTTCTGAAACCCATCCAAAGTGAAGAATGAAAGAGGGGAAGAAAAATGTTATTATTGTGTCTTACTGACATGAGAAAAATAGAAATGGCTCCTTTTAGCGCAGTAAAGTTAGCAAGTGAAAAGCAAGCAAGAGGAAGGGTTAGGATCTAGAAGGGAGAAGAGTGAAACAGGGCTGTTAATTGAGGATTGCTTGTTTTTCCAGTACCTTTCTACTCCAGGGGGTCATGTGGCAACACTCAATTGGGGAGGGCGAACGGGTGCTGTTAAACTATAAAGGTGAAATGTAAAAAAAAAAAAAAAAAATTAAAATTAAAAACATACACAAAACATTTCTGGTAAAAGCACATCATTTTTGTCTGAATAGATTAGCATAAGAGCCAAAACAAGCAGAGATTTCCAGCGTTTCCTACCAATGGGTTTATTCCCCACAACAGAGTGGTTTGGATCCCTGTGAAGTCTGTGCTGATTTTGCTTATTCAGATTAGACAAAACTGCAGTGAAATGGGTTCAACCTCCTTGTACAGACATGCTTAAATTGTCCCAAGAATGCCTTGTATTGATTTGGTAACTCGAACTGTGTTCTGCCTGGAGCTGAAACAGTACAAGGTATGTATCCAATTACATTATAAGAGTAAATTATTTAATAATATAAAAGATTTTCTTGCAATTTTTTAAATTTTAAGCTATAAATATATATACGATGCTGATGAGTGATTTGTCAAATACATTGATTGCTGTGTGGTTTTGATTATATCGTTACTTCTCTGCAGTTGTGACCATTGTGTCAGGGTGACAACAGCCAATTGGCTTTTTGTCATTTTTTGTAACACTTGAAAGGACAGTGATGGCCACAAGTGCTGGGTCTTGCTGAATCCCTACACCTCCAAAATCCTCTTCTGGCAGAAACTCTGTTTGTTTGTTGCAATGTCCTGTTTTCGAAAGCAAGGAGTGAAGGAGGACTGACTTCTTTTGAAATAGGACATAAAACAAAAAAAGGAGATAAAGAAAACAGGTTTGTTGACTACACTGGAAATCTCTAGCACATGTTTCTTTGTGGGGGTTATTATGTCCCCCTGCATTGGTTATCAGACTAATAATGCCAAATAATTCTATGAATGTTTCCTCTCAGTCATTTTCAATCATTAGCAACACTTCTGTGACAGATTAACCACAAGCCTCAGTTTGAAAGACTTGCATTATACGGTCTACTCTCAAGAAAAAAAAGCTGTAGTCAGTCTCAAAAGGCCTAATTCTCCACCTTGCCCTACTCTCTTCTTAGATACACACCACCTCTTGCTTTGCCCTAGTTCCCATGTGCAGGACTAAAACCATGGGAAGCCTCCAGATGAGCTGCCCATAAGCCTTACAGGAGAGCAGAGAGGAGAAATCAAAAGAGGGCTGTTCCCAGTTAATATTTCCAGCTGGTTAGTTTCTACCCAGGCCAGTGGAAAAATAGTTCTTCCAAGCTGGGAAAAGTCCTTATCATAGGACGTTGGAGGATCTCTGGGAAGGGTTGAGGTAGGGGGAGACTAATGCTGATGACGTGACAAGAGTTTGCAATGTCCATGGCCTGTGATGGTCCCAGTCAGTGCACAAGGAGAAAAAGACAAGAGGGACCCCCTGCTCTGACCTCTGAGCACAGGTACATGCTCAAGCCACTCAGGGGAAAACCTCTCCAGGAGAAACAGCAGGACCTCAATTTTGGCCTCAGAGATAGCAGTGTGGGCTACAGTCGAGACAAGCAAGATCTGGTTACTGTCTGCCTGTCCTATCGGTGCAGTGCTTCCCTACACCCCCATGTGCTGCTCTGCCAGATGCCTCCAAGAAAACACCTGTCTAGTTCCACATATCTACAGGGATCAGTTGATGTGCCAAAGCCTCAGGTCCCTGCTTGAGCATGGCAGGACAAACTTCCTAGGTAGGTTTCTATCACTAAGAGTGAGGACAAAATAGAGGTGAACTGGTGAATTTTCAGCTTCTGCTGTCACAGTAGTGCTCCTGAGAAAGCTGGTGCTACCACTGCCTTGCCAAGGGGTCCTGAGGTCACCTAGTGCCTGTTCCCATGTGGTGCCTGTTGTCAGACAGCTGAGGCACACTGGCATAGAACAACAGCCTTAGCATTTCAACACCTCCATTCTGGGAGAAGGAGAGAACTGCTGCTTTTCAAAAGTTCTCATTCACTCAGAAGACCAGAATATCTCTAAACGTCCTGAGTAAATACATAATTAAGCAAGAAATTATTATTATATACCCAAGGCTGTTCTGGTCTGATGGGCAAATCTGCACTTAGGCAGTTTTCAAAGTGAACTTCTTTGGGTGGGTGTGCTTGGCAAACACCAACAGTGATAATCAATCCGTTAAATACAGAGCCAGAATACTTTACATATGCATTTTTCTTTAATGGGCTAAGATTGCTTTGAAACTAAACTGCTGTGTAATTGCTTGAATAGGGATTTATTCTGCAGTCACTGACAAATGTGAACGTTTTTATTTACTGAGCTATCCCATCAACCTCACTTGCAGAAGTGCCATTGTGCTCATGAAACTACCTTGCAGAAAAATTCTTGGTTGCATATGCACATGATTTGATTTCTCAGTGCTCTGCATGTCTTCAGTGTGAACTCTTTGGTTTCTGTGCACTACAACAAAATAGTCAGATGTCCAAGTCTGAACTAATCAACAGAGCTTCCTCTGTAGAGAGAGAAAGCAGTGCTGCTGCTGAGCAATTCAGCTCATCTTCATTCAGCAATTAACTAAGGGTGAGATGAAGCACCCCTGAACACTCTCCCCCACTTTTAGGAAGACCTTAGCATAACTTGCAGGTACCTAAGTCAGGATTCATGATTCACCCTTTTGATGAATTAAAACCTTAGAA
Organism: Corapipo altera; assembly: GCF_003945725.1. NCBI lineage: Eukaryota > Metazoa > Chordata > Aves > Passeriformes > Pipridae > Corapipo > Corapipo altera. The sequence continues at coordinate 15,877,961 of NW_020884872.1, forward strand.
TATCATCTGTACAGTGACAAAGAAGCAAATCAGCAATTGACAAACTTGCCAGCCTGGGCAATTTATGGGTCTGCCCCATTTATTGTCCCGGAGCTGGGATCTGGAGGAGGAAATGAATTGGCCAATAACAGGACAAAAATGCCACTTCAGCCCCTTTACTGTTTTCCATCCCCCAAAGCTCTGAGATGCCACTGTTGTTCAGCATCTTCAACATACAGGGAAGACTAGTTCAAGAAGCATCATTTGTATTAAACCATGTACCTAGCCTGCCTTACCTATAGTGATATCATTACAGCAGATTCTGGGATTTCATAGTTAGTGAACAGGACATAAACACAAGAATAAACAACTCATTTTTCTGCAGGTAATTAAAAATGCCTTGGTAATGCTAAAGCCTCATCAGGAGCATTTATCCTCAACATGTTTGTTAACAATTTAGGCATGGTTGAGTTGATTCCTTCCCCCTCAGCTGTGTTTGAGCAGGCAGGGAAGGTGTTCCTATTACCTTGTAGGAAATATAGGTGACTGAGTCACAGCCCCCAGCAGCACAGAGCTGGTGCTGACAGTGCTGGCACAGCCTTGGCAAGGGCAGGAGGTGATTGCTATCAGTTGCTGCACAGTGCTATTCTCCAGAGCATTATTTTTGACTCCTGCTGCCTAAAAGTTGCAGCTAACAAAAAGCATAAGGGATCAATTCTGACTTCAGGATTCTATAGCACTAGGTGGGGGAAATTTCCCTCACAGGATAACCTTAGCTATAAAGGAAGACCATCAGCATGTAGCTCCAGCATCTTCAAGATTCATATATGTCCAGTGAAAAGAACACACATACAGTATGCTTTCATCCTGTGGGAGCACAGAAATAAGATGGACAGTACTCATTTGAAAGCAATAATTCACACACTGAAAAGGTAACATGTAGAACTAGTGTTCAATCCCACATTCATGTGAGTACACTCCTGACTCCTTCTGGGACTCTGGTTGAAACCTCTCTGTCTCCCTCTCTCTGCCTGTGAAATGGACAGCCTGCTGTTTCCTTAAGTCACAGGAGTTAAGGAAAATGGTATTGATTTACATATTGGAAAAACTAAAGGCCTGGTAAAAGGAGAAGAAATAGTAACAAAAGGCTAGCAGCTTTCCTGTGTTTTCACAGCACAGTTGACTACTTAATTAGAAATGAATATTTGTACCTATACAGCAGCTTTCCTATACGGTCAAATGATGCTGAAGAGAAAATAATGGGAATATTTCTGATGGTGTTATTTCTGCTGCCAAACACAACCCTGCTCACCTGCCTGCTCCCAACATTTATATTTCTGGATATTTCATTCTCAAGTTTTTATTTTATCTGCCTGTGGGTGTTTTCTTTTCTTTTGGAACATCACAAACGCAATCAGTTAAAGTACTGACAATCCTTTAACAGTCAATGTACTGCTCCAATGTTTTGACAAGGTAAAGACAAAAATAAGACATGTTTTGTGACAGAAGTCATACCACATGTGGCATTCCAGCAGACAAAGGTACAAAATAAACATTCCATGATATTAAGCTCATTGCACAAACAGTGCTATACAAGTGCAGTCTGACAAATAATGTCAGGTAGGTTTTATTTCTAAATAAAAGGGATACAGGCACAATTTGCACATAGGAAGTGCATAGCCCAACCCTTGCCTGGGCCTTAAGTCACTTGTTTTTTACTGAGACTTCATGTGGATTCAGCACAAAACTGTGTGAAAGTTAGTTCATTCAGTTGTGCCTTCCCTTTGCTGTGCAAAGCATCCTAAAGCAGACTATAAGGAATATTTGTGAAATGGCAAGGAGATGAAATAAAGCTACCTGATGCATTATTTTCTGTTCACATTTGCTCTGGCAGAGGCCTTAGGGAGAGGAAAAGCCTGTCTGGAAAATAATCTCCTGCTTCTTGTTCCTTAGATTTCTGATCAGATTATAATTATGAATAAACTGACACTGAAATCTGTGCAATTTTGAGTGTAAATTTCCAAACACTGAATTCCTTGCTCCGTCTCCTTTGTTTTATTGTAATAACTGTGCCACATGGGAATTGAGAAAGTATGTCCCATAACATTCTGAACTGGAATACTAAAATTTCATAGTCTGGCTGGCTGGAATTGGGGAAACCAGAGAAAGAAAAAATGCAGAGAAATTTAAAGAGAGAGCTGAAATGCAGTTGGAATGACACAGCATCTTCACACTCAGTGACTGGCCTCAGCAGTGCTACAGGCAGGGTTGTCATGGGAACATGTGTAAAAAGTATTTTCCTCATTTTAACAAGTCCATAACTTCCTCATACTCTCCTCAGATTATTTTTGGTTTGAGCTGGGTTTTTTTCTTCATTGGCAAAAATGCCTGAATGAGTGATACTTGTAAATGCGTTTGGTTGTAAGGTTCTTTTGTCTAGGAAGAGACTAAGTGTGCTAAAGTTTTTCAGCTTTAAAAATGAATGACTGAAATGAATAGGAAAGTACAGTCATGTCTGCAAAACCATGAGGGGCATGGAAAAGGGGAATGAGGGATCAAATGCTTACTGTTTCTCGTAGTCTGAGAACCAGAAGGGATACAATGAAATGATGAGGTATCAGGTTTGAAACAAACAAAACCTACATTTTCATACAGATTTTTAAAGTCATTGTCACAGGATGCTGTTGATGGTAAAGACATAAATTTACTAAAAAAATTGGACTAAATGAATCTCAAAGTCAACACAGACAAGTTACTTGGTGGCTATTATTCTGTATTTGCTCTCTGGCTCAGGAACTCTGTAACTATTTTCTATATGAAACTGTAAGAATAAATTATGGGACAATAAACAGCATAAACCATACCAAGTTCTTACGCTCTTTCCTGAAGGATTCCCTTCTGGCCTTTGAGCTAAGTGAACCTTTCAAGAGACAAATCAGGGCATTTCCTGTAACAAGAGTAGAGACTAAAGAGCCTATGCCATTTCTAGTTCTCTACTCCTTCTCCACAACAAAACAATCTTGTAATGGAACAGTCCAAAACATCCCTCCAGACCCATCTAGGTTGGCATTACTTTCTTTGGACTTGAATTCACTTAGCCTTGCTTGGAATTTGTGGTACTTTGACATCTTCCTCCTTGTAAATGTAGTTGCACTTAAAAGCTAATCTTCATCTGTTGTGACTCCTTTTCTCTAACTTTATCATAAAATATGCAAGATCTTTGGAAGAGTTCATAGCCACCTAATTGGTAGCAATAAAAACAGCAGCCAGAAGGTACAAATATGGAAATCTTGACTGGTCTTAGATATAGGTGACCTGTTTTTTCAGTAGCTTTCAGCAGCAACAGTTTTCACAGGTCTCACAATAGTAATTCAAACATTTCTCAAAATCAATTTTCTTATTTCAATACTGTAATACATGCATTAAACTTAGATACTCAGTTTGGAAAAGTCAGATCTGTAACTTTTAAAAATTTCCCAGCTTCCTGTTGATCCCTTCCTAATTTAGAAGAAACACAAAAAGGGTTTTTTATTGTTTAGTATTGCTTCCTTCAGCACCTTTCCAATGCATAAGAAGAATGGAATACACAACAGACTGCTATGCTATGAATAAACATTCTTGTACATTTAACATCTTTAGTTCATTGATGTCTAGATGATACAATCAACTGGAATCAGATATCAAACATTACTAACAATCTCTGAAGCAGATATACTTTTGCAGATGTCAAAAAGCTTATGCCAAAAAGGGTGAGCTAGGCAATTACAGCATTCGCAACTTTCTCTTGTAATGGTATCATTAAATCATGAAGGCTGGCACAATATCAATTAGCTACTCATTGTTGCAGTGTCTTGTAAAAATCTCTGATTAGCCTTCTGCCAGAGAGAGCATTCATGTGCAGCTTCATCTTGTCTTATTCTCTTTAATTTTTAAGTTGCCTCATGAACAAGGAGTTTTCTCAGAAATGGCTCAAGGCACTTTGAAGTATTCTGGCCTTGGTGTATTTGCAATTACCAAAGCAGAACATTGCCAGATGCCTTTAAATCGATAGAACAACAGCCCTCCAAGCAGCTTGTTTGCTTGTCCTCACGGGAATACTGAACCTGGTTAGCTTCCAAAAACAGTCCAATATGGGTGGGCACAAAGCTTAATATTTTCCTTCTTTAAAGAAAAAAGGTGGACTTTCTGATAAAACCAAGACATCTGCATTCAGCATGACTTAATTTTGTGAACTAATACAGGACTTAGAGGGTTAGTCTCACTATTTGTTATTATTTTGTGGTCCACAGATGGAAGTAATGTCTAAAACACACTGGTTGTTTTCCAAACACAGCAAAGATTCTGGCCTTTCATCACTGCGTGTGCAATTTCAAAAGAGATGCCTCATTCTCCATCTGATACTAAGAGAGCTTTATGTTCAATAGACTGTTCAAATTCTTATCTGTAACTGGTTCTGATCCATAAGATGGCATTGCCTCCCCTTTACCTTTTAATGATCCTACAACAGTAATAGCTTTGATGATGGCTTAGAAATAGGTAAGTCTGTTTCTCCTTTCTGTCTTCCAGCTCTTTTCTATGCTGTCCCTTAATATCAGGATATCTTCTTTTGGTTGAATAATGAGGCCTGCAAATCTAACAAGTTCAAAGCCTGCAGTGATGGTGATGCCTTCCTCAAAATTATCCAGATAAGCAGTCAAAAAGCCAGAATAGTCAAACTAATCAAAACCTTATCATGCATTTCATGCTTTTAAATGAGAAACAAAACTTTTCCTATGGGCTGATTAGCTGATGTTTTGACCCATGGGCAGCTGTGATTCCTTTACATTGACTCCTCTACACTGTGACTCCTTTATCATTATAGTATTTAAATATGGTTAATATAGTGGATTAGGATGAATGTACTTGGACTTTTTAAGCTAAGTAAGTGATGATTTCGTAGCTACATGCTTATAATGTACTCACATCTCTGGAGATGCCAATGTCTCTGTACTGGCACATGCAGGACAGATTTATCCCTATCCCACTGAGGCCTGGCATTAGACAAATGTATCACTTAAAAGTCAAATCCAGGTCTGACTTGTGGAATTTAACCAATACAATGGCTCTTAGCACAGGGCAAAATGTAGCTACTTTTGTGGGTCAAACACCCAGAGTCACAGAAGTACCAAAGTCCAGCTGAGGCCAGTGGGAGTTACAGACCCAGTCAAAGTTGTGGATCTGACGCATTTCCTTTAACAATGATAAATACCATATTATCAACACTAATATGATTTCAAATTAGTGCAGCAGTGTGGCAAGTCAGCACAGACATACAGGACCAGATCTTCAGCTGGACTTCCCGCTTGGCTGGCTGGAAGGACACGTGTGAGACATGAAGCATCTGCAAAAACTGCATGGAGATGGACACTGCAGAACAGGGCTATTGCCCACACATACAAAGAAAGTGTAGCTCCTTGTAGCAGGAGATGTGCTGCTGAACCTATCTGCATACACACAAGCCTCAAGCCAGCACTCAAAGACCTTGAGTTCTCGGCTCCTGGCAATGCTAATGCCAGGGATGAAATTACAGCACTTCCTGAAATTATAGGAGGGTCCTCAAAGTGCTACCTATAAAGAAGGAGTGGAGAATGTGAAGAACTGTGGAGGAGTGTGTGAATGAGAGTGTATGTCTGTTGACCATGGGTGAAAAAAAGAGGTTTCTCAATGGAAATGGCCACCCTGGGGCTGGCTGCTGGAAGCTGTGACCTGAGTTGTGCTGCTGATAGTCTTAAAGGTCAGCTGTGTTGTACCTGCATAGGCCTGGGGAGGGGGCACTTGTGAAACACTGTCATACTTATGTCCCACCATGCTAATAACGTGTTTGTGTGTGATAGCTGTAGTGAAAGACTTACTGGTAGCAAGTGCCGGTCCTTTATTGCTTGCCTCTTTTGACTGCAAATTGCAGGGAAGGGAGGAAAGGGGGGAGCCACCACAGCAATGGGGCCTTGGACTTTTTGCTCTCTGTTATCACCTCGGCTTCGATGTTCTGTTTTGGATGAGAAAGAAGACACGAGTCTTTCAGAGTGTTAAAAACATACAAATATCTCTATTAACAACACAACAGAGACAGGGACAGGACAGTGGATTCCAAAGATGAAGGTTCTCCTCTTCCCTACTGAGTGGTGCCTATGATCCCTGTTGCAACTGAAGGGGACAAGCAGTTACTGGACATCCATGTGCCCAGAAGCACAATGTCCATACAACACACCCCAGCATCTTCACTGAAGTTGAATTGTCCCCAAATGAGATTTATACTCTTTATCCTAAGTGACAAAGGAGCTACTTTCTAGGCACTAGGGACCCAAGGCCTCATTCCCAATGGGAACCTGCAGCTCCTATTGCCTTGAAATGTTGAGATGCAGTAATGCCTGCACTCTACCCATATAAAATATGCCCCTCTGAGGAGAAGGAAAGAAACACAGCCCCAGATATGATTTTCTTCCCTGGCTGCATGGCAGTGCTAGATTCTGAGCAGACTCAACATCATGAAAGTTGTTGCAGCGGCAGGACTGTGTTCCATCATGAAGGACATCATCCTGGAAAAGTCAAGATATCTCCACCACAGGCCCACAGGAGTCTCCCTTCACCATAGGCACACAATATACAGTCCTCTTCCAGCATCAGTTCTAAGTCTCTGAAACCTTCCAAGTGAACGGGACAATGCTCATGGACTTCCCATCTCTAATTTTAGGTGTCAGTCAGACAAATGCTGTTTGCCTGGTGTGCTGCTAGAAGGAGATAATATATTCACCTGATACACATAGCTAATGTCCAGCCAACAATGTTTGCTGCTAGCATAGCTGTTTTAAAACCTAATGTTTCGTTTTAATTGTTCCTGGTTAAACAGATAAAGAGATAATGAAATTCTGTGTTGAGACACAATAAACATGTGTAGGGTAAATTTCAGATTATAATTTCATTCCCATACATGCAGTTATTTGGAAAATATGATAAAGCAGCACATGATGCTTGCTCAACCTGCACAGCTTCTGTTAAATGTGCAGGATGGGACATTGCCAAAACTGAGGTTTGTACCTTTAAAATGATGAGACATTTTCTGACAGCTGCCTTCCTGTGCTGCTGTCAGAATTTCTCCTGCCCACAAGATGGCAGGCAGAGATCAGCCTGGTCGTGGGACAATTGCAAAGCAGAGCTGCTGAGAACAGAAAAGAATTTCTGCTCTACTCCAGCACTACTGTGGTTGCAGTTTGGCTGTATTGTTATCTGCAGTGCTATGAAGACATACTGCACCCACAGTATGTTCTTGAGCTAAAATCTGCAGAGACAGTCAAATGTGGTAATTAACTGGAACATTTTATCCAGATAACAGATGCTCTGCAGATCTAAGTAATCGATTATTATTATAAGCTAATAACAATAATAAATGAGCAAGGCAATTAGAGCTGTTGGTGCAAAACACTTCCAACACAGGAGGCTGCTGCTGAACATTTTAAGGGTGACCTGCATGGATTTTCTCCTTCCTTATGGCACAGAAGAAAGACAGGCTAGTTTGCTTGCTTTGACTTGCGTCCTGGAAAGAATTTTCCCTTCGTTAGGTTCCCAGTGAAAACTGACCTTTTCCCATCTTTTGCCTTCTTGTAATCCTGCTGTAAGACCATCCCAATGTTTGCATCTAGTAAAATCCCTTTATGGCAAGGATGCAGGAGCCTGACTATGAGCCTGATGGCTCCTGCTTCCTCTCTGTGTTGCATGATTCGATTTTGAGGCTATAGCTCTCCAGTTTGTTAGGTGATGTCAGGAAGTGTTCCCCAGTCTGGGAACAGGACACTTGCCCAACTTTTCCAAGCTGTTCACCTGGCTTTCAGCTGCCACCCCTGAAGGACACAGGTATCCTCCAGTATCATGCTTGGAAACCCTGAGCAGACAGCTCAGTTTTTTGAAGACTGTAATACTGCTGGACTCCAGTTTCAGCCCTTGGGAAGAGGGGTTGGAACTGGATGATCTTTAAGGTCCCTTCCAACCCAACCCATTCTATCATCCTATGGTTCTATGATTTCTTAGCCTGAGTACTAAGACCCAGTGGAGACCAGTGCCCACAGTTCTGTGTGCTTGTGCCTGAGCACCCTTCTACTGCCTGGAGTGGACCATGGAGATGTGTTATGTGCCTGGAGCCAGAGAGTGTGTGAGCACCTACCTCTGCGCAAGGCTCGCAGGTGCTGCTTGGCGTGATGGTGCAACTCCTCCACACAAGGTGGTCTGGTGGAGGGGAGAAAGATGTTTCTTTGCTGATGCCAAGGTGCTCGGTAATAGACACTCAGTTTGCTCTCTGCATCAAGGTTGGAGACAGCTGTAGGATAAAAACAGAATACGAGATAAGCCTTCTAGTCTCTCTTACATCAACCTAGCTGAAAAGCAAAGGTTCTTGCTTGGAATAGCATTGTCAAGAACAAGCACTGGGGTTGTTATAGCACCTCTCCTCCCATCAAACAGCAGTGACCATTATCTTCTCTGTGTTGTCATGTTATACCACTTAGCATTTAGACAATGGCCTTTTGCCATATTGCAAATGTCTTTGTGGAGGCAAGCAGGTGAAATGATACTGTATTGGTGTTAAATATATGGACCAAAGGGATAATAATTTTATAGACAGCAAAACGAAAACACAAAGAAGCTACGCAACATTTCCACAGTGACATTTTGAGCAAGTGCAGTGGGAAGAATAGGTCTTCCATTCTTCTACCAATATGCTCTTTCACTACATCATGTTATGCCCAACTAGTTTCTGACACAGGCTGCTACCTCGCTGCCTTTCAGGGCATAACGGCTGAGATTCACTACCCGCCCTGCTGAGCAACTTTACTTGTCACCTATCAACAGAGGTTCTCTTAACAGACAGGGACTTCTGAGGGACAGGAACTCTTCAATTCCTCTAAAGAGAAATCCCAGAAGTCTGCCTCTGAAAATTATAAGAATCAAGTCCACTAAAGGTTTGAGAGAATTTCTCAGGAGTGCCGGTATTCTTGGGAGATGTGCCCAGCCTCAGTGTACACAGCAGATATCTTTCCAAGGGGCAAAGCAGGAGCAGAAGGCCATGGGAGATGCCAGCTCTCTGCCCCAGCCAGCCACAGGGAGCAGGCTCATCCCCAGCCCATGTAATGCAGCAGACCACATGGCACATGCTCAGGTATAGTACTGGGCTTGATCCTTCTACCACAGGCAATACATACAGTCTCTCCAGTCATACTTTCTTTTAATGCCAAGGAGATGCTGCAAGTGTTTTGCTCACAGGACAGCACAGTGCAACACAGGTGGGCTAGCCTCATGCACGGGAGGAAGGGTAGTGAAGGTACCTCCTGGGGTTCCCTTACCAATCAAGAGCCAAAGAGCCAGCATACCTTGGGTTGGTCCCCTCACCAGCCACACACTCCTCTCCTTTGCACATTTCAGGGCTCTCATCCACTTTTTGTGCTTTTGCACTCTTTGGCCCTTTTTTTGAGGGGTAGCTGGTGCATCATGTCAGAGAACAGCTCTCTGGTGGACATGCTTTGCTCTTTCTGGTTTTGTTGCTTTCTTTAATGCAAAACAATATTCACTGAGACTGAAGGCATACCAGTGCTTTGAACAGAGAAAGGGACTGGAGAAGTACAGTAGGAGAAGAAGAAGGAGGGAGCAGACAGAAGAGGAGAAACCTAAGAACCACTCTGCCATGTGTGGGATGACGACAGACTGTATCAGTTTCTTTGATTAGAAAAAAAACCCCAGTTCACAGAACTTTGTAGGTGTCATGATGGAAGTGGTGGTATAATATGATGAGAGACCTGCTGGAGTGCAGGTTCCCAGAGCTTCAACAACACTGAAGGGACCCCAAACTCTGCGTCCAATAGGCACCCTTTATTTGCTTCTCAGTGGATTTTTGCAGGTGGGGTTTCACTCAGTTTACAGCACGTTTGCAGTGTCCATGCAACTGGCTATGATGTCAGTGCAAAGGATGGTACCAGGGGGAGAAAAAACTGATTGATAGTAGAGGGAGGTTGTAGGATGAATGACCACAACCTGACGGTGTTTGTTTATCAAGAGTATTTACTAATGAAATTATTGACATTGTAATAACATAATGTTCCCAAATTGCGGGCAGAGCTTTTGATGTCTTGTCTGTCTGTCACCACTGTAGTAGGGGAATACCTCACTCATGTGAGATGATTTTGTATCTCCTTTACCCATTACAGAGCACTATGTCTGTTTTACTTACAAGGGACTGAGACACAAAGCAACTTGCCCTGATCCCGTTCTGAGCCACACCGCCTCCTTGGGAATCTCAAGTCAAGACGAAAATTTGTAAGCAATAGTAATGATACCCCACCCATTTTTTTTGTTGCTGAGGGCATGTGATATTCATGATCACAAATTGTACCCTGGAGGCTAATGAAATGACCGGCACAAGCAGTTCCTTCCTACTCCCAGAAAAATCTGTCTAGACTGAAGCACTAGTAGTTGCCTGTGACAGATATCATTAGGTGAGTGGAAAGTTTTACCTACTTATGAAATGTTCAGACATTTCATCAGACTAGAATAGATTTTTCTGCAAAATTTAGCTTGTAGAAAGCTCTTCTGACTTTGGCAACAGTGTTTGACATATAAAAGTAGGAGTTGGGTTAGTATACATACAATTCTGCTACCCATTGACTATTGTAGACACACACTGCTGTTCACAAATAAAATAGCATAACCTCTTAGCCACCCAACAAGTCTCCCTTAGCCAGCAAACCGGGCAGAGCTGTGCATAGTGCTGTCCCAGAAGAAAAATAAAGCACAAATACATTGCTTATCTTCAAATAAGAAGCTTACAGTACCCTGTGCTACAGCCCAGCCAGTGCCTGTCCGCATCTCCGATTCATAGTATCAGGGAATATGCCCCCTGACACCAAGAAAGCAGAAATATTGCACAATACTCACTGAACTGAACAATTCTTTAAAATACTCAAAAGCTGTAGCGGATTTTCTAGGAGGTCCAGAATAGAAACTAAAAGTGCTGGCAAAAACAAGCTGCAAGGGGATGAATGTTCTCAGCCTTCAGTGGGGATGAAGCTCAGAGGGAGGGAGCAGCATTGGTAGGGTAGAGGACAATGCTGGCCCAAGGACAAATAAGTATAAACCCACAACAAATGCAATTAGGCTGGATGTTTGAGGAACAGCATCGCAACCTCAGAGCAGCAAAGCTCTGAAAAAGACTCCTGGAAAAGGGAAAGAGGAAAATAGCTAACGAGTGAGTGAGAGTCTGCCAAAAAAGGGACCTGCTTTCATTTCATTCCTTGCACATTGTCCTTTGCACATGTCCTCCCATGTCCTTTGCAAATTGCTTGTGCTTCTGCAATGACATTTCGCCTGGCCTTCACTGTTTGCCCCTGGGAGCTGGGCACCATTGCTGCGAGCTGAAGCCAGAGGCTGCAACCACAGGAGTGGACTGTGAGCTTTCAGGACCACTGAACATCTAATTTTCTGCACAGGGTTGAATCTCTTACTTCCAGTAAAAGAAAAAAAGCCAACCCTGTGGCGGGGTAATCCAGCAGACAAAGACCACTGGCCTGAGATCTAAAAGAAATATGCAGTCAAAGTTTAGCCATATGTTTCTGCTAAGAGCCAGTGTTAAATATTAACACTCCCTATGCCTCTGTTCTGTGAAATGAGGATAAGGTATCTCTTTCAGCCAGTACTTCCTTTACTTGGTGTTTTACACTGCAGGCTGTTTTTGCAATGCTGAGCCTGCATGTGACTGTAGCCCCTCAGCATCATCATAAGATGCATAATAAATAAAGCAATACAGAAACTGTAAAGCCACAGTCTTTAAACGATTAGCAGCTAGATACCACAGTGAATAAGAAAAAAGGCCAATACAGATACAGGAAATGCTACATTTCAAGCATCAGATATAGACTGTTAATATATTTTTAGTTTGCGCTTTGATCACTTTAGACTATACAAGTGAATCATATAAACTATCATTTCATTTCATTCCTGAGTTAAAGTAATTGGGTTTTTTTGTCTTGTGGGATGACAAAATGACAAGAGACCATTTAAATGGATTCTCCATTACATTCTGTGGATCCATTAATGTTGGCTGGTTTCCTAACAACCAATGTCAAACAGACATATATTAATGACTGCTCTCATGAGAAGATTTTTGAAAGTTTCCAAACAGCTGCTTTATCAAAGTTGATCATATTTATCATTTATAGACCCTTCTCTTCTTCACATCCTCTCATTTACTCTGTCTCCCTCCTTTAGCAAAGCAGAAAAAGGATCCTGCCATAGCAGAGCTGGATGTGGATGCTTGAAGGTTGTGTGGCTTTAGTGCATTCAGGCGTGGTTGTTCTAATAATAACACCACAAAGGCCAAGCAAGAAAGATTTCTGCTCTATTTATTTGATAGATCCAGGGGTTCCCCCCCAACTCCGTCTGCTTCTCTAGACACTTGCCTCTCCCCTCCCCAGCTCCTTCTGTTTCTTAACTTTCTATTATTTCTTCCTGTATTATAGTTGCCATTAGCTGTGAGAGGAAGAAAAAAAAGATAATTTCCCATGCTTCCTGGTTCAAAGCAAAAACATGATTTGGTGTAAGTAAGGTGTGAAAAAGTGTGCAGCCTGGAGGGAATTTGAGCAGTGAGCGAGGAAGGTGCCTACATGTTAAGGGACAGAGCCCAGAGCTGTCAGCCCTGAATTCCTGCACGAGCAGCACCAAAGTGGCAGCTGCCAAATCCTTATTAAAATATCCAGATTCCAAAAGACAAAAACCAACATTAAAAAGGATCAGACTAGTGAATAAGACTATTCCAGAGCCCAGTTACTCTTCAGAGAGGCTGCAATGACCCAAGCCCTTTGCAGGAGACTGAGGTGCTGGGGATGCACTTAGTGAAACTCTGCCTCTTCTCCCCACCCTGACTCAGAGTGCTCTCAAAGGCTGCTGTGGCCAGCAGCACCATGCCAGGCTCTGCTTGGGAAAACCCTTCTCCAGTGTTAAGGTGGCTGACTTGTCATTTTAGCATATGCCATTTTTCCAAGCTACTTCATGTAAAAATGGTGACCTTTTTTCTTGTGTGATTCAATGTCATAAGAAAGCTGGATGTTCATCCAGTGTTGCATAAATAGGCCTATGCCAGCAACAGCAGCAGCAGAATTCAGCGTGATCAAACTCTTCCTCAGCTACTGCCCAAGCCAGCAGTGAGTTACTGCCTGCTGCGTTTGTGTGCAAAACATTGCAAGAAAATTCATTCTGAGGAAGACCAGATTATTTCAAAGAGTAGGCAGTCTGGCAGCACATCCAACTTCATCACGCAATTTAGTGCATAAATGTTTCATTGAGGCAAGTGCTGAGTCTGATGTGAATTTTATTTATAGTCCTGCATGTCTCAAATGTGTGCTTCCCCCAAGTACTCATGTCTCCATTGAAACACCCAGGGGGTTTAAGCCTACAACACTGGTAAAAATCTACAGTCACTTCTCTGCTGTACATGTCCCACATCCATCAGCAAGCTCAGTACTTTCAGAGGAGCTTTCTCTGCGCCTGCTGCTTCACCGTGACAGCACAGAGGGTGCTGGGGCTTACCCAGCAAGGACATTGGAGCCTGGAGCTCCTCAGAGGTGGGACAATCACTCTGTTTTCAACAATTGGGCTTGCTTTCAACCATGCATGCACCCAGACATTTCCCTATTTGCCAGTGGCAAACCCCACCAACTGGAATTGCAAGTAGCTATTTGGATGAGCTGCTTTCCTCTCTTATCTTTATTAACGATTGAAAAACACCCATGCAAAAGGAGTGTGTTGGCAGGGCTGCTGTTCTTTGCAAATAAGGCTACTGGCTCTTCAGCTTTTCCATCACCCAGCTAAGCAATGGCAACCTTACCATAACTTCAATAACCATATCTACAAGTATGGGTATGCACACAACTTCCTTCACACCTCTAGATAAAAAACACCGAGTGACTGGAGCTAGAAAGTCAGACGTACCCCAGTGCCTTCAGAAGAGCTGGTCATCCTGGCAGGGATAGGCTGCAATGCTCTTTCCCCACCAAGTCAGGGCCAGAGCAACACCTGACAGTAATGGGTTTCTCTTCTAAAGCCCTTTTGCCAGGGGGGATACATCAGATGATGGCAATATGACAGTTGCTCTGGTCCCTCGGCACTGCAGAGGCTGCTGAGGGCACTGCTGCACTTCCCTATCCTCCTCTTCCCTGAAAAACTCTCTGTGGTCCAGCTCCCCCAGGAGATGTGAAAATTGAGGCAGGTCTTCACAGAACTTTCTAATCACACTTCTCACATAAGAGATGCTCAACTCAATGAAAGAGAAAGCTGTGTGCCAACCCCCCTGTTGCCTTGTTGCTCTAGTGCATCCTTGGGATTTTTTCAGGGTCTGGATGGGATGCCCCCATCTTTGGTCACATCTTTTGTTCCTGCTTTCCTGGTGTGTTCTGATATTTGTCGGAGTGCTGTTCATAACAGACATTTCCCCTGCAGTCTTCTCAGTGCCCACTGTCACAGGGCCATGAGTGACCAATGACCCATTTTGGGTGGTTTTCTCCTCGGCTACTTTTCGCTGGGAGCCCATACCGGAAAATATGGTTTGTAATGGCTTTGCACATCATTATTTCTTATTATTGCTATTATCAGGGCAGAATTCCAAATTATTTCTGAGGAGTGTTTACCCTGTGCAACCTAAGTCCAGGATGGATGTGAGGGGAAATCTCCAGTGGCACAGGCCCCAAGACATGGTTTGGGCAACCAGTCTGGACCTGAAGCCTGGATCACCAGATCTGCCCTGCCACCGGCGCTCGTGCATGCAAAGCAAAGCCAGTGCAACTGCGTCTGCGCGGGCTGCAGCTGCCCTCCAGACAAACAGGAGGGGAGATATGACAAAACAAGTTAAGTCTTTAGCTACATGTGAGCAACAGCATGAGTACTATTATTATTCTGTTCTGCTTTCATGGACAGACAATTTAGCAAATTTTTCAAACTCAAGCAAAAAGGCAGAAACCTCACCAACAGCAGAATCTGTTGAGAAAGACCACAATCTTTTGTGCTCTTTGTATTGTTTTATTTCTTGCCAATACAGTGAAACCTCTCATGTTTCAATCATAGTTTCTTAGCACATCTCTGTGGCATTTTTCTGCCTCGTATTATGCTTCACATGGAAATAACAGCTATTCAGGAGAAAAATGGACAGGTGGACAAAATCCCATCTGTATTTGGCATTCAGATAGCAGGAGAGATTATAATACTGAAAAGCATATGATTTGGATGTCATTTCCATGAGCAGATCCTTGAATTTTGAATTTATCTGATATTTGGTTGACTGGCACAACAGACATAATTCAAGAGGGCTGGGAAGTGTGTGTTTCTTATACAGGTAAGAAGATTAGGCTGTTAAGCAATATGCAGTTATGTGAAGAGTACCACATGCTAATCTCATTCTTGGCTTTGCTGCTTTCAATCACTGCTGGTGGTGTTTGAACATATTTTAAACTGCTTTTCCTAACTCTGTTAAATAAGTTACAGCAGTCAGAATGGAACTTGGTATTTCAAAGTATTTCAAAGCTGTCACTGCAGGATAGACAATAACCTCTTAGAAATACAGAATATTTTATATATTCAATCCTTCATTCCTGTGAAGTTTCTCTATCCAGCAATATCTTTCTCTCTTTTTATTCCTATTCTCTGGTCTATGTTTTACATGGCCTCCAAGAGTGCCCTGCAGGGCAATGGTAAAAAGGCAGACAACATGGGAGTCCTGCCTGGCAAGCTTAAGGCTTCCATTAGGCAGGAATATTAATTTCATATTCAATTCAGATTGCTACCATGCTCCATGAGAAAACAAAAAGCTAACCATCCAGTAAAAGAGTGGATGCATAAACAGTGTTAAAGAAAAACCCCAAAGCAAACTATTTTAAGGTTACTGGACCTAATGCTAAGGATGCATTACTACAGCAGGGCTGATATGACATCTGCACATGAACACATGGCTATGTATTTGTGTACCCATACACACACTCCAGAGCATGTAACTGAAATCAGTGTCCCAAGAGCGCCCTTTCAATCTGACATGCTTAATTAGTTGAAAGCACTTCTTTCACTTTGACACACTTTCAGTGCTTGTCAACACAGATTTCTTCCCATGTTGACCCTTCACATTACTCCCGCTCTCGATACACAGCAAGATAAAGTCTCTTATCTCCAGCAGTGTAGTGTGTGGTCTCGATAAAACACTTTGTTAGCACACTTTCAGACATCCTTTGCAATTCTCTCTCACTGCTCTGCTATTTTTCTCTTGTACTCAGCCCAAATCACTACTAAGCTTGCCCGAGTCGCTCCAGCAGGTCAACGTAACGCTCTCCCTTTTATCACGAAGAAGTGTGCTGTTCACTGTGATGTTGCTCTCAGATCACTCACCTTGATTTCACATGCCAGCACTCAAGAACAAAGCTCTACAAAATTCACTTACTGTTCCACCTTCCTTGGTTAATGCTTACCTTCAGGATCTCATGAAAAAAACACCTTCACATTCCCCAGCCTATAGACATTTTTGTGATAGGGCAAACCTTTTTTTGGCAGCAGTTTTAGAGTGTCTTGCCTGTTCTCCTACTCAAAACATTCAATTCCCTTGAATTCCATCTGAACATTCACACCTAAAGTGGTTGTTTTCAGTAATAACCTTTTGAGTCTGTGCTGAGGATCCTCTTTTCAAGAAGAGCAGAGACTTGCACATTGCAGCACCTATTTACACATCAGCATCCACAATACAAACAACCTCTCCACATTTGTGAACATAGAGACCATCTGTAAAACATCACGAGGCTTGAAAAAGCACATTGGAAGATGACACTCATAAGAGAATATGCTGTGCTTGCCATATTGGAAGATAAGATTCAGATGACTTATTCCAAGTACTGCAAATATATTCCTGTTTTCTTTGAAATCTTCAAAAACTATAACCTTTCATCTAAGCTCCAAGAGTTAGTCTCCATCAATGTCTGTGCCTTCTCCATTTGGCTCTCAGAAGCACCATTTAGCATCAATTTACACAGAAAGGGAATGAGCAGGGCCCCTCTTCCCTTCCACTGACACTGTATGTAGGCTGAGATATCAAGCCCCTAAAAGTCAGGAACAGCAAGCCGTGTATGAAGAGTAGAGATGGTGGCTTATATTTCACACTTCTTCCTCACATCAGTCTTTTTAGTGTGCTTGGCTAGATACCTTAACTGCAAGTCGAGGTAGTAGCAACAGTTTTTTCCAATTATATTTAGTAAATTCTAGGCTACTATTACAACACATGTCCCTTCAAACTACTCACAGCCAAACAGGGGAAGACAGAAAGTCAATCATCTCAGAGGGACCAAAGGCAACTCTTTTTTTCTTCCTCTGGAGAAATATTCTTGCTGTTCTTGTAGCTCCATTAGTCTTTTCTGCAGAGGGATTGAGGGACCTGGCTCTGTTTCAGGTGTCTCTATCCCTGCCTCTTGAGGTCATGCCTGTCCTGGGAAGCTTCCTCCCCCACAATGGTAAGGCAGTGTGTTTCTTGGGGCAGCCAACAAAAATCACATGCACTACTCCACAGTGTTTCTCCGGAGCAACCCTGATGGTGGCCCAGAGCTGGCTGGGCACAGAGGTGCAATTACAGATACAACCAGTTCACTGTGTAGCTCCTCTGTGTTCTTTCAGTACAACTCTTCTCCAATCTCAGTGAATACCCAAGTTTTCCATAACCAGCCCTTTCAGATATTTGGTTTGGCTCTGGCCTCCCAAGCGATTTACTTGAAGCCCAGTTTCAGACCATCATCTATGAACTGGGCTTGCAGAGCACCCAGCCCACGAATCATAGAACCATCATAGGTTTGGGTTAGAAGAGACCTTAAAGATCACCTAGTTACAACTCCCTTCCATGGACAGGAACACCTTCCATTAGACCAGATTGCTCTGTGCCAGGAGGAGGGTCCTCTTTCAACACAGTTTAGCAACATCCTTCTCCAGGCCCACTTCTGACAAGACACTTGTGTAAAACATTAGAGTAAAGTGGGGGTCCAGAGAGGCACACTGAGAACATGGCCATCTGAATTGCTGAGTTTCACTTGTTGAAATAATACTGAACACAGTCCTTTTTGTTTTGTAAGGGGAAGGATAGCTGCTTGAAAATAAGGATTTCTGATCTTCTATACTTTCTCAAAGGAACTGTTTGTAACGAAGAAACCTGCTTAGAATTTAGGAAACCTTTAGAATTCTTGTGTGTGCCCTCCACCCTTCCTATGCTGCCAAGGACATGTCCCAGCTCACTGCCAGAGCTTCAGCTCCTAGCCAGGGATTGCAACCTCTACCCTCCAGGCAGTTTGGGCTTGAAGTTAGCCCTTTATCCCTAAAGCTTGGAGATGTTACAATATATGAATGGACTGTATTACTCACAATACTTTCTATACACATGTATACAAAACCACCAAGATACACTGTATTACTTTTTAAAGGAACCCACCCAGATAACATTTGGAAACTCTGTCAGTGATATTATTTATCTAGACTGCAGGATGAATAACTGTCAAGATAAATTATTTTCCCACTCTTGTTACTATTTGAATAACATGTTCTCAGCTTACTCACCTTAGGCACTAATATTTTTTCTGCGCACTTGCACTGTTTTTTTCTACTGTATTTCAAGTCCTTGCTTACCTAAAATGGTCCACAAGCCTAAATGCTAGCTTGCAAATTTAACCAGGAGGTGAGCATTGTTGGCTGTATCCCCACTGCATGTCATGCAGAGGGTGCAAACCTGTAACTGTGCCAGCTAGGGAGCCCCTACAGCTCATGTTGATCCACTAATCCTCACTTTGAATTGAGACACCATGGCCAATGGCAACTAGTACATAAAATGTGGCATGAAAACATTTAAGCTAAAATAAGTTTTAAAGCATTTGTTTCTTTTAAAGTGTCGTAGGGTGTTAATGAAGATCATAACGTTGGTTATCCTTTATTATTATGGTTAATATGGCTTTATGAGCCCAAACCATATCCTATTATTTTTACTCACATTTATGCTATTTAGCCACATACTCATGTGCAAAACCTAATTGAATTCTGATGGGGTTTCTGAAAAGCCACAACTGCTGAAGAGCTACAGGGTTTGTCAGATGCTGCAGGGGTGTGGACCACTCTCTGGTGAGAGTTGTCATCCAGAACGAAGCTGCGAACAGCTAATTCCTGCACATTTGTAAACTCATCTGTCTTTGTGCATGCATCAGACTGAGTACGAGGCAGTTTTCAACACATCAGCTTTAGCACAACAAATACACAGAGTGGCAAACAATTACCCACTTAATGCACATATAAAATGATTACCTGTTTAAGTGCGGGCAGACATTTTATTATGACTGTGCACCAAGGACTGCATATGAAGAAGAAAACCAGAAGGCATGGTGAAATGGCTACATTTCACTGCATCCAGTCAAAACCAGAGCAGAAATGTCAGGTGTCAACACCTGACAATACAATAATAGGCGTGACTGCACCGCCTGCAGCACTGGGCAGGAAGCCTTCAAACTCTTGACTATAAGCAGTGATGAAAATGAAATAGTACTAAACTGCAGGAAATAAACTGTGCAAAAAAAAAAAAATAACAGGAAAAGGAATTAAACTAGGAAATACTTTCAGGAAAGGAAAAAGGAAAGGAACAAAGGAGAGTGGGGAGAAGGGCATTAGGAAAAGAGAGAATTGTCATTAGAATTATCATGCAGAAAACATAAGTTAAAAATGGGGCCATTGAGTAGCAAACAGTGTTTGACCTTAATGTATCATGTATCAAGTGGAATGGTGAATCAGGGCAGAGAGCACTCCTGGGAACTCGAATTTATTCACGAGGAGCAAAGTTGACAATATTTCCAAGCATAAAGAAGCAGACAACGGAAAGTAATCACAAAAGTAACTTTCCCCAGGGGAGATTTGTCTCCGTGGAGAATTTCTGTAGCTAACAGATAGGCTCCTCACTGATTCTGAGTACAAATAAGCCTCAGAGAGCTCTGAAGAGTCCTCTAGCAGCACCTGTCCCCCTCTGTTCACTGTGGAAAGACCTCCACTGTGAGGACCTTGGTGCCCTTTCACCACCAGGCACCAAGAGAGGAGATATCACCTTTACAGGGGAGTAGGGCTGCCTACTTGGAAACAAATGTAAGTTCACAAAGCTATGGATGGGTTCTCACATTCAGTTGTCGAATATATTTAATGACAAAGTAAAAAAAAATTGGGCCACAGACAGGCAAGCTACCAAGGCATAAGGGGAGCTTTATCTTAAAAGGTGAAGCATCACCTGAGAAACTGAACAAAATATATTAATTTTTATGAAGAGAGGCATAAACACACTCATAAACATGACACAATAAGCTGGACCAGGTGTCAAATTTTGTTGTCCTTGCTCCGTCCTTTCTGAGTCATGGATGTGCCTGACTTCTCTAGACCCTCCAGCTGTGCCAGGACTGGCCCTAATTACCTCCCTTCCACTTCGCTGCCTTCTCCTGTCTGCCTCTCTTCTTTCTGTATGGATTTTACAAGTGGTGTTGAAAAAACGAAGTGCTGGAAGAGGTGCCAGACTGCTCTAGAGGCTGAGATGCTATACATGCTGAACAGCGGAAGGCAGACAACACCCACAGATATAGTGCAGCCCTGATCTGGCAGGATGGTGCCTGCAGGGGGGGGAAGGTGGCAATCAGTCTTCACATCTTATCAACTCCCATAGCATCTGCCAGCACAGGCAGAGGGGAAGCCACCCCAGCCAACATTTTTTTTTTATTTTGTGGATATTGTTAATAAAGTCAGAGACATTTTATATAGAAATACAGATCAGTTCCCAGCCATCTGCTTATTTCTATGTAGTGTCTAAAGTATCATAAGGGTGTTACAGAGAATATGCAAACAAGGTCTTACCTCTGCTGCTGAGATTACCAAAAAAAAAAAAAAAAAGAAAATACAGGAGTTTGTATGCAGTGAAAAGCAAAGAGAACTGAGACAGTATTTTCAAATGGTGGTTGCCTGGGCTGCTGTTGTTTGGAGACGGAGTTTGGCCTGATAGATGGATATGCTAGCACATCTCCGCTCTAGCCTGGGGAAAGTTACCTGCTGGCCTTCAACACCCATCTCTTGTCCTGCCAGGGACCTCCTCACCTTTTCTGTGTTCTTTCTACTTGTGTGTCTTAAGAGCAGAAATCACCTTTTTATGCTAAGCATTTGCACATACAATAATAGGCTGTGCATTTCATGTGCTACTCCAGTAATACCACGTTGGTGAGTTTCTTTAGTGTTTTACAGATAAAAGTAGGCTTTCTTATTCCTGGTAGGGCATGCTCCGAACCTTTGTGGGTGAGCTGTGATTTGTATTCCCCAGGCTGCAGTTTTGGACTCACAGGCCCCTGCAGCACAACCAAGCTTTGCCATTTACAAGCAGCTCCAAAGCACTGCACTGGATAAATAATGGGTGGTTCATTACTCAGAATTAACCTGCCATGGTCAGTATAGAAAAAAGAGTCAGCCTGGTGTCCTCGTTGATTCTCAGCAGAATCCAGACCCACATGGCACAGAAAGACACATGAATTCACCGATCATCTGCCAGATTCATTATTGCTCAAAGTTTTTTAACTACTGCATTTAAATACAGATAATTCTGATAAATTAAGATTGTTTCACTGACTTGCCAGTTCAATAATTTCATCTTTGTATTTATTCACATTAGTAAGTATTGATTTCCTGTGGGATGCAGTACATTTTCTCTCAGTGAGTGAGGGTGGGGTCTGCTTGGCAAAGTTTTTGTTACACAGTTATTTCTGAAGTTTGGGTATTGGCCTACTTAACATACTTTGGTTGTAGCCAAAAAACGGGTTTCTGTGCAACAGAACAGAAGAAAAAAATATCTAAAAAGTGAAATCACCACTTAGCTAAGAAAATGGCATTAGGCAAAGATTCATTTGAATGTTTTTCATTTGGGTTATCCTTTTTTCCATCTATTAACACCCCGATTCCTTTTGTCTTTATAATATTTGCACAATATCAATAGTTTACAAATACTGCAGTGCTTCTCCACTCTCCAAGGGCCAGAGCGGTCTCCTTACAGTTAGTACAACTCGTCCTATTTTCAGCAAACTTTTACATGTATTTCTAGGATGGAAAAGCTACAGCCAAAATTCAGCCTATCAAAAGAAAATATCTAAACTTTGAAGATTCTCATTTAGATTCATAAAACAACTTGTTTTGCAGACACTTCTACGGGACAGTGCAATAATTTTCAAGGTTTTAAGAAATCCCAGTTCTATCACTACTTAAGTTACAGACACATCCATAATGAGTTATGACTAAGGGAAATATTTGCTAAAGGGATAGCTAGAAGATAATCATCTTCCTTCCCCTTTGATGCCCTTCTGTGGACACTCAGTGAGTGTAGGATTATGTTGCTCAAACGTACTGCATCCATAACAAATCAATGATAAACGAAGTGCCACACATCACTCACAGAAATAAGTCTCGAAAGAGGATGGTGGGCAGAAAACCCTTTCTCACCCCATTCATGAACCACTGAGACAGATATGTGCCCAAAGCTGAGCTTATTCACATAATCCCCAAGGTAATTTTTGTATTCAGAAACTCTTTATTTTGATGGCAAATGAAATCAATTTGTTGCCTACCGCAGAAAGCACCGCTTTGCAACAGAACTATCACTGCCTAGCTAGTGATGATTCATCCCAGCAAGAGAAAAATGTCTCTTCCTCCAGCCAACTCCATGCTCAGCCCAGGCTCCCCATGAGGTGAAGCCCCATCAAACTACAGCTCTAAATTTTCCAGACCTGCTTTTCAGATGTTATCATCCCCTACCATGTTGATGGGGGCACAGATTATCAGGTAATTAATTCTCTTTTAACATCATGAAACCAGGAAGGCTTGGGGCTAGCTGTCCATCAGGTACATATCTCAGCAGTACCTGACATTTCCAGCCAGGTGCCTATGTAACATAACAATGGGTTTAAGATTACAGCTCATGATGACCAGAGTTCATAGAATCACAGAATCACAGAATACGCCAAGTTGTAAGGCACCTACAAGGATCATCGAGTCCAACTCCTGGCCCTGCATAGGATCCTCCCCAAGAGTCACACCACATGCCTCAGAGTATTGTCCAAATGCTTCTGGAACTCTGTCAGGCTTGGTGCTGTGAACACTTCCCTGGGGAGCCTGTTCCAGTGCCCAACCACCCTCTGGGTGAAGAACCTTTCTCTAATATCCAACATAAACCTCCCCTGACACAACTTCAGGCCATTCCCTTGGGTCCTGTCACTGGTCACCACAGAGAAGAGATCAGTGCCTGCCCCTCCTCTTCCCCTCACAAGGAAGTTGTAGAATGCAATGAGATCTCCCCTCAGCCTCCTCCTCTCCAGGCAGAACAGACCAAGAGCCCTCAGCTGCTCCCCATGCAGCTTCCCCTCAAGACCCTTCACTATCTTTGTTGCCCTCCTTTGGATGCCTTCAGTTTAATATCTTTCTTATACTGTGGTGCCCAAAACTGCACACAATATTCAAGGTGAAGCCTCACCAGTGCAGAGCAGAGGAGGACATATTCAGCTTTTCATCAATCAGGACCCCCAGGTGCCTTTCCATGGCACTGTTTTCCAGCATCTCATTCCCCAGTCTGCCTATCTGGGGTTGCCTCATCCAAAGTGCAGAATCCAGCACTTTCCCTTGTTGAACTTCCTATGGTTGGTGATTGCCCAGTTCACTAATTTGCTGAGGTCTCTCTGCAGGGCTTCCCTGCTTTCAAGGGAGTCAACAGTTCCTCCCAGTTTTGTGTCATCTGCAAACTTGCTTAGTATCCCTTCTAGTCCTGTGTCCAAGTCATTTATGAAGATGTTGAAGAGCACAGGGACCAAGATGGAGCCCTGTGGAACCCCAGTAGTGAGAGATTACCAGTCTGTGTTACCTCAGTCAGTGTTACCCTCTGTGGTCAACCCATGAGCCAATTGCTTACCCACCACATGATGTGTTTATCCAGCTGTGGGCTGGACATTTTGTCCAGAAGGATCCTCTGAGAGACAATATCGAAAGTTTTACTGAAATAAAAAAAAAATTTTATCAGCTGACTTCCTTTGATCAACTAGGTGGGTTACCTTGTCATAAAAGGAAATCAGGTTTGATAGGCAGGACTTTTGTAAGAGTGGTTTAGGTGGGAAGAGACCTTAGAGATCATATAGTTCCAAACCCCCTGCCATGGACAGGGACACCTTTCACTAGACCAGGTTGCTCAGAGCTCCATTCAGCCTGGCCTTGAACACTTCCAGGGATGGGGCATCTCTGGGCAACCCGTTCCAGTGTCTCAGCACCTCACAGTAAAGAATTTCTTCCTAATATCTAATCTAAACCTGTCCTCTTTCCACTTAAAACAGTTGCCCCTTGTCCTGTCATGACAGACCTTGGTATTATAAGCCCCCCTTACATACTGAAAGGCCACTATAAAGGCTTCCTGGAGCCTTTTCTTATCTGGGCAGCACAACCCCAGCTCTCTCTGCCTGTCCTGTCACGGGAGCTGTCCCAGCTCTCCCAACAGCTCCATGCCTCCTCTGGACCCGCTCCCACAGCTCCATGTCTGTTGTGCTGAGGGCCCCTGGGCTGGACTGCACCTCCACTGGGGTCTCACCAGCGCAGAGGACAGGAGGAAGTGGCCTGTCCTCAAGATCCTGTGAAATGTGGGCAGCACTGTTAAGTCCCACAGAGGCCTTCCTCTCATGAAGTTGTGCTGGCTGTGACCAATGACTGTGTTTCATACTAGCAATCTTCCACTTGGACTAGATGATCATGGTAGGTCTCTTCCAACTGAAAATATTCTATTCTATTCTATTCTATTCTATTCTATTCTATTCTATTCTA
>NW_020884872.1:15902873-15938957 GCF_003945725.1 Corapipo altera
TATTCTATTCTATTCTATTCTATTCTATTCTATTCTATTCTATTCTATTCTATTCTATCCTAAAGTCTAATTCTAACTCTAATTCTGTTCTGTTCTACCCTACCCTATTCTAAGCTGTTCTTTCTACCAACATGAGACAGAATGGCCACATTTCATGCCTCTAATTTTATACCTAAGCTTCAAATTCGTAATATCTCACAGTCTGACAACTCACAGCATGCAGAAACTATTTAGATAGAGTTGGGAGGTCGTGAGCTGATACAAGGCAGTGCATTGTGCACATGAGGTAATGAACCTATGAAAATAATTCAGGGTCTAGCTAACTCTGGCTGTGTTATTTGGGGTCATTCCCTGCTCTCAAACTACGAAGCTTCTTCAGGTTTTAATGCAACAAAATGACCTCTGTCTTTCCACAATATGTTATACTGGCAAAGTGGCTGCAGCTATGCTGACAGAACTGCATTTTAGCAGTCAGTCTCCTCCTTGCACTCCCATATTCTTCAAAAAGATTATGCTGATAAATGGCAGTAATGGCTTTGGCTGCACAGTTTTATGGGTCAAAGATAACACTCTTTTCAGATCTTTGTCCCATACCTTTGCACAAGCAGAAATGAGTAGTGAAGAAAATGAGCTTGTGTTCATTCAGACTTGTTATGGGCAACACAACCTTTTACATTCAGGCTACATGAAAGAAATTTTAAAGTGTGGGGCACTACAGTTTTTACTCTTGGCTTCATTGACTGCAATTTCCCCACCTTGAGCTTCCCTACTTGACCTACTGAGTAAATGCTTCTTCACAGGAAATAGGAGTTTTCACCCAGCAAAGCTGAAACCCTTTTCATGGGATCACAAGCTCTTCAGGGTTGCTTTGTTTGCCAAATCCTATTCTGATAGCCCACAGACTACAATTTATAACAGAAATAAAGTTTATTGCATCTCTTGGAGGTACCACCAACTGCACAGTGCCTCTGTTTAAACAGCTACCAGAATATGAAGGCAGGGCTCTGCCTGACTCCAAAGAAGTTTCCAGTAATACCATGGAGACTTCACCATGATGCTGGTACAGGAAACAACCTGGGACTCACAGGTTGACTAGGTCATGGAATCACCTTCCTTCAGAGAGGATCAGAGACTGCAGTGAGGCCAACCCAGGGAAGGATGACTGGTTTGGAAAACAAGCAAGGCCGACAGAAAGGATCAGGGCAGAGAAGATGGATTCCTAAAAGTTACCAGTAGGTGTTATGAAGAGACACCATAGAAAATGCAGAAGAAAAACTGCATGAAATTGGAGTTGGATCAGGGGTTGGACTTGATGATCTTGGAGGTCTTTTCCAACCCAATCTATTCTATGATTCTATGATTCTATGAAATGTAAAAATCACACATGTAGTTCAGTAGAAACGCAGTGCAAACTCAGAGAATGGGCCTGGAGTAAACCAGACTCATACATCAGCCAGCCTTTGAATAGGCTAAACACTTTATGATACATTTATGCAGTGATGTACAACTTACAGGCTTATTTATTTTTTAATTTTGCCTCATATGAATAGACACCTGGCACTGCCAAGGCAGAAAGGGACAGTCATATATTGAAATAGAACAACTCAAGACGTAAGATTTTATCAAACCTGGGAGAACCAGTTTCCCCTCAGGTATTTGCTGAACTCCTTCAACATCAAAAGAGTGATAAACTATGAAATGCAGGTTAGGATGTAAGATAGGATAGTCCTGGATTGCTCCAAAGAACCAGAACTGGGCCTTCAATAAGTGCCAGACCTGGGGATCTGAAGACACATTTCCAGGATGAAATGTGGACAGCATCCTTTTCCCAAGGCACTGCTAGACCCAGACTGTAGACACTGATCCCATGATTGAGCCTCTGCTCTGGCAAGTCTTGAAGCTTACAGCAAATCCAAAGGTTTGGACTGGACTATAGCCTTGCAGTTGTGGAGTTGTCTGACACCAACATCACATGTCCATGCAGATTACAGGAAGAGAAAGAAAGCATATTACTGTTTGTGCAAGTTGAATTTGAGGAGTCTGTCATTTAAGCACTGCACACCTTATGTTTAAAAGTCTTTTCAAGGTATTACAGTAATTTTTCTCATATTACAGTTGCAGCATTTCCAATGTACTCTGCCTTCCCAAAATGCTCATTAACCTGGGCCTCCCAAATCACATCTGCTCTTCCTGCCATTCAAACTGTGCTGGTGCAAGTCAAGTCCCTTTCTTACAGATCATGAAATAATATCTTGAGAATAAAATTTAGTCACCAAAAACCTGGGAGGAATTCAGTTCAGCAGGGAAGTAAACCCATTTGTTTTGATGAAACTGACATACCACCAAATCTTTTTTTTTTTAATGTTGTTATATGACACACTCACTGTTTCACAGTTAATTGGAAAAGCCATAAAGTCACAGAATTGTTCTGATCTGTAGTAAAAATACAACCATGTGCTACAATTAAGTTCCTAAACCACTGATGAACAGGCTATAATAATTATTGCAGGCTTGGCTCAGCATTTGGAGTTAGACATTGAAAATAAAAAGGCTTTGGTAGGATGGTGCTGAGAAGGAGTCTGGGACAAATTAAGTGCAAGGGAAAATTGATCCTTCCCTTACCATCCTGCCTTACCACGCTCATATTTGAAGTAGGAAGTCTGGAGCAGAGCTATAGTAAGGTGATAGCATAAAGCACTCACTGGCCTTGCTGCTGGCCAGTGACACAGCAGAAACCCTAGGAGACAGGCATGGGATATCAGCTGGGCCAGGGCAGGCTCAGGGCTGCAGGGTATCAGGAGCACAGTAGGCAAATCCCTTCAAGGTCTGCAAGTGCTACCACAGCACAGGCAGTGGATAACACCTTATCAGCAGGCCACATTATTGAATCGCAATAACTTTCCATAATAACTAATTAATGTTACATACAGATCAGACATTTAAAAGAGAGAAAGTGCTATAGCTTTTCCTTCATCAAACTGCAGCACTGAGGTTGAGTTTTACTCATCTGCTGGACTGGCACAAGAGCCAGTCAACCCTTTGGCAGCTATGGGTTGAATCAAGCTGTCACCTCCCCAGCTCTATGGTGCCATTACTTTTGTGGCCATCCTGCCTGGACAGCAAGCTCTGGTGTATCTGGATATCCCACACTCAACCCTGAGATGTTATCCAGCTCTTGCTCCCCAGTGGGGACCCGTCTCTGCAAAAGGTCTCAGCAGCACCCACCTTGGGCAGGATTCACACCTCCCAGGAAAGCAGTCACTCCTCCCACAAAGGCTCCTTGGCATGCCCAAGACCCTGGGAAACCTCAGGAAAAGTTTATTTTGGAAGGTTCAATAATGTGGCCGTGGTCAGCTCTCTACCCCTCCCACTTTTCTTCTGTACCAACAGGGGGACATATCTGTGTCACTCCATGTCAAGCATGTCGCCTTTTCATTCATAAAAGGCAGCCTGTATCTTTAATCACTTTGCCAGATAATAGGAAAGAAACAAGCACTTGATTGTCTGTGTTATCAGACACTATTGGAAAAGTCTAGATAAGGATGCTGAACAACCTTGCCTTATTAGTATTCCACATGCAAACGCTTCCCCATAATCCAGAGTCATCTGTATCCCGGCAACCCTTTAAATTTCATTCTCACTGAATTGCCAGATCTTTATCAAAATATAATTACAGTCTTAATTTGGATGATAAATTTTGATTGCTTATGCTGTGCCAAAAAAAATAAAAATCGTCAGGTACATGAGAAATGAGGTACAACTGTGAGACATGAATCTGCATATTCTGACATTGGTGCATCACCTTTCCTCTTATCAGAAATTTGTTAGCTAGCAGTGAGGTTAGGTAGGGGTAAATAGGCAGGGACATGAAAAAAAGTCTTCTGATGCCATCAAATGAAATTTGCACTAAAAACAGGGAGGAATTTGAAATCTGCAGTTGCATATGAAGATTATCACTATTACGAAGATTATACACTATTATCATTATGAGATGAATCATATGCAGCACTGCTGTTCAAATCTGGAAGAAAACACTAGTTCTTCCTGAAACACGAAGAGATTGTGCAGAAGTCACCTTTTCTCCCACTGCCTTCTCCTTGCTGCCTTCAATCGCTGGCAGAAAACAGCACAGTGCTTTATAGTTATATCCAGATTACATAGATTTTTCCAAAACAAGTAGCCTAAAAAAAGTATCCCAGAGGACTATAACCACTGCCTGCTCTACCAAGTGAGCCCAAAGGAAAGGAAACAGCCCTGTAAACAAGCCATGGAGGTTACCTAGTTTCTGACTTAACAGACTACAGCAGTCCAAACCTACTTCAGTTTTACCCTGTTGAAATGCCGGGGGAAATATAATTACTCAGATGACAATGGCATAAATGCAATTAGACATTTGACCTTAGTGTTTCTTGGTAACATGCAGAGTTGAACTCATTGCTAAATTTGGGAAGTTCTTCTTTTCCTCCTTTCCCACAAACACATTCACACTGAGCTATTCACGCTTTCTCAGCATCCCTGATAAGGATTCTTTCCTGGGACAGATGTGATCTCATCCCTTGAAAATTATTTCCTTGCCTCCTGTGGGAGCTTTTAGCACCCAGCGTCAGTCCTCTTTATCTACTTCTGTAACTTTGATTACGATGGCATGCACCAGAAAATGCCTCTTTGACACACCTGTTAGCTTGAATTCACTCTCATGGAGTGTATGTTGTCCTCCCCTGAGAAGACCATGAAAGATGAGAACAGCGGAAACAGTAAGTAAATTCTACCACAAAAACATACAGAAGAATTACAATGTAGATTGAAAGTCTTACTGTATCACAGTTACAGCATGAAAAATGTGCTTCCTCGTAAGCAGTGGTCGACTACATCACTCAAGTGAAGTCTGTTTCCCTGATGGTTCACTGCCCCAGCCCTCTCCAAGAGACCACTCCAAACCAAATGCAGTTTTGTTCAGAGCCTGGTGTAAGCAAACACGAAGCTGGTTAAGACATGAAGCTCACTGAAGTCCAGAAAAATGCTGCAACATCTGCAATCATGTCTGTGCACTGGTTCCCATTCCCTAACAATCATGTCCATCCCTGACACATCAGTAGCACTTTTGCTGACAGTTAGCAGTACAAGGTTTTACAGCTGAATGGGCTCAGGCACTGAACCGTTCTTGTCCCTTTGGTGGTAGGAGCTCAATGGGGCTAACTAATATTGCAGTAGAAATGGAGGGCAGGAAGGAACCATAAGAGAATTGTCTGGTCCGTGACTTTTCCAACTCTGAAACACAGCTAAAATTAATAGCAAATTCGGCAGCCATCTCCTGACACAGAAAATGCTTCCTATAGTGAATTTTGACTGATATGTGACTGAACCTGTCCTAAAAATGCCAAAATGCAAAGCCAAGTGTAATTCCACTGCTCTAAAGTGGACTAAGTATTTTTAGTTCACCCCAATTTTATTATTCTTATTAGGTTTTAAAAAGCCTGTAAGAAGGGCATCCTATAAGCTCCATAGGAGCCTGTCCCAGTGCTTTATTCCTCTTTGCACTTGGAGAGGTCTTCCTAACCTTCCCTGCTGCAAAGTCAGCTGGCTCCTAAGGGGGAAAGCTGCAGAAGCGGGCATGCCCTCTGCAGTCACATGCAGCTCCCCTCTTCTTTGAGTATCAGACTCAATCTCTAGTGCCATAAATTTGCAACTTCTCACCTCAGATGAACTGAGCTGAGACAAAAAAGTCTATTGCCATGGCCCAAAAGCCAGAACTAGTTTTCACTCCAGGTAGGGCAGTGGGAATATCTGGGCCCCTAAAAGAGGAGGATGAGTTGCTCCTTACTCCAGATGCACATTTCTTTGCCCTCCTAAAAATGCATTAATTTCCTGCTGGTGAAGGGTGCCATGCTAAAATCACAGGAAAACAAAGTTGCCTATCCACAGCAGCAGATTCAGCCTGGCACTAGAGAGATGGAAAGCTTCCATATGCCATGGTGACTAGTTCAGTACAGCCTGTTAACCATTCCTTCCACCTGCCAGGCACACTGCTCCCACATAAGCACTATCAGTGAAGGCAAGCATACATCTGGATGAAAACAACAGTGATAAGAACATGCCATTTTTAAAGCCTGGCTTTTATCTCTGAGTTACATGTTCCAACACTAAGGCTAATGTTGAGAAGACTGGCAGAAGAGGTTGCCAGATTTACTCTTCCTCTGCACCATGGCATGTTGCAGGGGGAGGAGTTCAAAATGGCCCCTGTGACGGCTGCCAGCATCTTCACAATAGCTAGTAAAAGAGGGGCTTGTTCCTCCCAGCTATTCTTCAGTAAGAGCTTTCTCAAGGGGAGCAATGGATTCCTCAACCCTTCATCAACAGCAGGAACTTCCTGAAGGAACATTTCTTATTCAGAAGGTATCAAAATGTTCCATTTCTATTCAGACTCTTTCATTCTTGAGCCCAGATCTCCCATATTTGAGCTCACAGTTGTCATGACAGACTACCAGAAGGTCTGTGGCTATCACATGCACATCCCAAGTTCCTAGTAAGCAAAATTGTGGTCTGGCTTCTTCAGCTATCTTGAGTGTTTTCCTGGGTGAAAATACAAGCAAGTCTCACCACTGGGAAATGGGAGCCCATACAGAAATATTATAAGCCTTCCATAGCCAATTGGACTCTTGGCATTACACCCTCTGCCTTTGGACCAAGCAGCATCACAACAACCACAAACCCAAACTGTACCAGTGATACCAGTAGCTGAATACTTGAAACTATAAACTGGGAATGCTCTTCACTGACTGCCATTTTGGCTAAGACATTTTACCCTTGACAACCTTATTTATCTAAAAATGGCTTGATTACTTCTGCTGATTCCAGGAACCAGAGACAGAATAACCCTCTGTGGTGCTGACTGTCCACAGTGCAGTCTGGCAGCCCACTGATTTCTATGGAAGACAGCAACAGGGCAAGTGCAGGGGAGGGAGCAGCACGCAAGTGGTTAATGCATGCCATGAAGATCTATACATACATATACTGTCTCATAGAGCCAGAATCTCTTATGTTGACATTTTCCATTCACTTCCACTGGAACTAAAATGCTCATAATAAAAATCTGGCAATCAAAAGCATAGAATTTGTCACCAAAGAAAAATCATTTCTAGCTATATAGTTGACCAGAAGTCTTTCTGTCTCTTACAAGCAACATTAATGCCATACATTATAGCAACAAATGCCAGCCAAGTCTCCTTCTTTCCACCTGTGATTTTAAAAGTACATTTCCCATGCAGAATGCTGTGTGCTTGGCAACCTCTGCATCTCCCCTCCCGATGAGTAGCAGAAATGCTACATGCTAAACTCTCTCATGGATTCCCACATTAGAGAAAAATTCTCAAACTACCCAGGAAAAACTTCAAAAAAGCTGCAAGGTATTTAACAAACCAGAGGCAATAGCAAAAGTCAAACCCTCAAAGCAGAGAGAAAGAGAGAGAGAAAGAAAGAGAAAGAAAAGAAATGCCCTCTGCTTGACCCAAAATAACAGAACAGTTCTGCATAGGAAAGAAAATGAATTACCATTGTGGGGACCCTCAGTCATTTAGAGTCTCCAGTCAAGGCTGAGAGCCATTCTGAGACTGCAGGTTTTCCTCTAACTTCACTCCCCAGCTCTGCAAGGAACCAGTTAAAAATGACATCACTGCTCATACTACCCTCCTCCCCCTCCCCATTCACTTGCTAAAAAAGCTGAGGCTGCTCCTCTCCCCCTGCATTGGCTCCAGATTTGGTCCTCACTTCTCTTCCACAAGTTCTCTGTCTGCAGTTGACTGTGCAGATCATTGTCAGTGCGGGACGGAGGATGAGTTTCTGTGCGCTCTTAGAGCATCCCCACTGGCACCCACTTGAGAAATAAAATAGCCTTTCCATTAAGAAATCAGAAGAGGTCTAACCTTGCGATGTATAATGCATTACACAACCAGCTCTACAGAAGGCAGACAGTCTTCCTCTTTGAAGCAGGAGGGAGAGAGAGACCCCCCAAGGGGTTCTGCATTTTGTCTCATCTTCCTCAGAGGAGAAGACCCTCTCTGTGGTTTGCTGCTGCATCCTCCTTGCATTAGGACTGCAATCTATCTTTTTTTTTATTTCCCTCCCCCCAAGTGTGACATCATCAGACACCAACTCCACTTCTGTAATAAAAAAGGATCCCAAGCAGAGCTACCTGGTACGAGGTCATCTGGAGGACCGAGGCGATGCTGTCTCCTGAACAACTGTCGCTTCTTACAAAATACTATGCTCTTACACAGTGTTATCTGGATTTAATAACCCTGCGCTTGCTGCAGACCAGGAGACCCAGCTGCAGGGTGAGATCAGTCTCGTTTCTATCCCCTCAGGCTCCACCGGCATCACCAGCAAGCAGGTCCCTCTGGAATGCTCCCCTGGTACACACTATTCACCTCTCAACTCCGTTTATTCCCCTCCTCTGACTGCTGGGAAGGATGCTGCAGCAAAATTCCTCGGCCAGCACTCCCATCCGCTACAGAGCAGCCAGGCTGAGAGCACCCAGCACACACGCTTCCCAACACTCCTCCACCCTCCTCAGCCTTATCAGCATCACTGAAGGGGGCCTTCTACAGACACCCCTGCCTGGTGGCTGCAGGAGCCAGCAGCTCCTGGCCAGTCGCAGCGCAGGGCCTGTGCGTTGCCAAGGGCACCCGCCACCTTATTTTCCCTTACCTGCGTTTTCTCTCCTGGGATAGTGCGGGGGCTTGTGCTGTGCCTGACCATCCCCGGGGCAGCCAGTGGGTACCAGAGCGGCTGGGGTGAGCCCCACCGCGGCCGCTGGGGCGAGGGATGGACGGCACCTCTCGAGATCGGCAGCCTTCCCTGCGCGCTCCCATGCTTGCAGCGGCAGCCAGCAGCGGCGGCAGCCACAGCACTGGCAGGAGAGAGGAGTCTGTGTGCACATGCATATGTATAACATATGCCTTCGTGTACCTGTTATATAGACACAGAGCTACATGATGGTATAAACACAGACGTGCGTTTTGGATCTCTTGCTAGCAGCAATGCCGCAGACATATAATATATTTTAAAAAAGTGAAAGGACTGATGGGATATGGAATTTAAAAGACGTGTGGATGTGGGACCTAGGGACATAATGTAGTGATGGACCTGGCAATGGCAGGATTCAGTGGTCAATGATTTGGATTCAATGATCTTAGAGGTCTTTTACAACTTAAAAGATTCCATGATTGTATGATACAACTGTATTAGCAAATGTGCTCAGAGTGGTTTGTGTGCTACCTGTCTACACAGTCTGCACACAAATATAACCCTTGCCGCAGTGTTGATTAGAGATGAGTATCTGACACAGGGCTGTAAAGGCTTCACAAAACTCATGGAAGCTCCTCTAAAAGGTGTAGTGGCATGTCACACGCGTCATGTAATGGTACTTCTTTGTAAGTTAGAAATGTCTTACATGGAGGAAGACTGGAAAAGTCAGCCATGAAACCCCCATCAGCCCTCTGAATTAGGAACATGCTGGTGCATCAGGTCCCAGAGAAAATCCGTGCTAGAGACAGGGAGTCAGTGGGAAGTCAAAAGAAGTCAGTAAAAATCCTGCCTCAGGGTTTATTCATAACTCCCTCCCCCTTATTTTTCAGAGCTGTGTTTTGCATGTGGGCTGGTAACACATTCTTAACACCAGAGCCCTTCTGAATGAGCCAGGGTTAAAAGCCTGACATCTCCTGTCGTCTGGGACAGAACAACTTTACACACTCATCAAAGACAGGATTTCCACTAGAGTCTCCCTCTCCATCTTTTAGCAAGTAGCCATGAAGGTCTTCCTTTCCACAGCCCTGCCAGACTGCACTCATCCTCTCTGGGCATGCAGAAGGCACAGGTCTCTGGCACAGGAAGGTGTGAGCCTAAGACTGAGTAGACACCTGACGACTGGTGGACAGAGGTGTGGGACCATCTTTGGAGCTCTACCAGTGTGAACCTTCAGATATAGAAGAGCATGTCCTCTGCCATCACTCATTGATCAAACCTCAGTTTTCTAACTGCTGTGGTAGGGATATCACAGTTGTTAGCAAAGGGGGATCCTACATACACGTAGCAGCATCAATAACATCTCTGCAGAAACATTAATTATACATCATATAGTAGATTAAAAGACAAAAAAGAAGTGTGACAATTTACCAGATAAATCCCTGTATTTCACTTCCAAATGAAGTGTTTGTTTAACCCAGCTTCCTAAGGAAAAAAGGCAAACTTGCTGCCACCTGTCCCCTGCATCCAATTCCCATAATTTTTTAGTTCCCTGCCCAAATTTGCCAGAATAATTTGATTATGTTCTATTTAATTAAGTACCTACAAATTTAAGGTGAAAAAAAATAAAAAACTTAATCAGTGCCACTCTTATTTAGGACAGCCAGGTAAAATTTCCACTGGGAACTCACTGGCTGACTGGTTCTGTGCTAGTGGTGGTCCCCTTGCCCTGAGAAAGGGGAAGAGTGTCCTCTGGCTTTTCTGAAAAGGTAGAAAGTGTTTCAGAGAGTAAAGAACAAGTCTACAAATCTGCAAGAAGTCCTTACTTTTTCGTTTTCTTTGGTTAATGTGACAATTTTTTTAGTGTTTCTATTTTCCTAAATCTGCTTGTCATGGATCCGCACTTTGGAGCTCAAATGCCAGGGATTTCATCCCCTGAAGAAACCTTTTAACATGCCCTTCTCATTTTACTTTGGTTCTCCTAAGTAATGGCATTGTTTTAATCGGCCAGGAACGTTCATAGACTGCTGGCTGGTTATAACAGTTCCCAGACCTGACAAGTTCCATTCCCATTCCTGGTTGTGAGATGTTTTTTCAGGAAAGTAAACAAACTCATTCCTGTAAGAAAGAACAGGCAAGCAAAATGTGGGATTGGGGGGTGGTGGAAAGAACCCAACAGAAATAAATTAGGGCTGAAACTACATCCAGAGCTCCAAAAACTCCCAAAGAGGCAGAAATTCTTCTAGTCAGAAGAAAGAGAAGCTTGCCTAGCTCTCCCATCATTTTCCCTCCTATTATACTGATATTATCTAACCATTCTACTTGGTGATTGCAGATTGTTTTGAGTATTTGGGTGACTGAGCTGAAGATCAGTGCTCAAATTAATGAGCACCAAGTAGCAGCATTGCCCTAATATATACATATAGCTTGGGGTACCTCCAAAGCAAATGGGGCAGAATATGCTCCATATTATATGAATTGCCTTGGCAAATGCACCTTGTTCAGAATTTCCATTATCTTCTTTAATCTAGTACTATGCCTCCCACAAGCACAGTTCAACAAATGTATTTTATCATATAAATGGGTGTTTCCCATTTTGAGAATCCTTCAGAGATAAGATGAGAGTCCTGGACTACTTTCCTGCTCTGACCAGTCTTTAAATGCAGTGAAGTCTGATAACAGACATGAAGAAGTCAGCAGATGAATGTCACACATCTATATCCTCTGCTATTTTTAACATTACAGAGTGTACTGAAAGGAAGAACGAAAAGTCCTCCTCTTTAATGATGTCCCTGAAATTTTTGAAAAAAATCTAAATTTCAATACTCTTCCATTGCAACCCAAACTATTACAAAGTAAATCAAGGTCATGGCTGTCTGTCACTTTCCCAAATTACTCTTGAGTAAAGACAGCCCTCAGCCAAATAATATCAGTCTAAACAGGAACTCAGCCTCTTCTGTTTCATTATCCCAGAGAGGTTTCAATTTCAAAGCTGACTTGGACCACATAAAAGTTAGCTTTTAAGCAGGAGCAGTATGAATATTTCTCCCTCCCCTCTATTTTACCTTCTCAAGGAAAGAAAGAAGAAAATAAGACCCAGTGCTGGTTCTGCTGACCTGACACAAGAGGAGGAAGCAGAACACCATGGCATTCCTCTGAGAGGAAATCTCAGTGCCATTATTTCATCATCTATTTTCCTTCCTGCTCCACTTGACTGCATGGTATCCTAAAAACAGGCTGCTCCAGCCTACTTCACCCATTTCAGAGGAGCTGGCCATCCTTGGCAGGGGCAGCTCCAAACACCCCACCATTTGGCAACAAGAGGTGACAACTCAACTGACCCTGGAGATCCTTACTGGCATTACCTTTCTTATTCATAAGGTGCAGCTGGAGCAGGTCAAGAGGAGGGCCATGAAGATGATCTGGGGGCTGAAGCACCTCTCCTGTGAGAACAGGCTTAGAGAGTTGGGGTTGTTCAGCCCAGAGAAGAAAGAAAAGGCTCCAGGGAAACCTTCTAGCAACCTTCCAGTACCTAAAGGGGGTGTACAAGAAAGCAGGAGAGGCACTTTTTCCAAGGGCATGTAGTGACAAGACAAGGGGGAATGTCTTTAAACTGTAAGAGGGCAGGTTCAGATTAGAAATTATTTACTATGAGGGTGATGAGGTACTGGAACAGGTTGCCCAGAGAGGTTGTGGATGTGCCATCTCTGGAAGCCTTCAAGGCCAGATTGGATGGGGCTTTGAGCAATGCGGTGTAGTGGAAGGTGTCCCTGCCCATGGTAGGGGAGTTGGAATTGGATGACCTTTAAGATCCCTTCCAGCCCAGAACATCTTTTGTTTCTATGATGATTCTATGAAATGTGAGAAATGGAGAAAAAAAGGAGGAAGGAAAGAGAAATTTGGAAGGGAAAGACAAGAAAGGTACATTGCTTCCCATATACCTGCCATACATTTCAAATGGCAGACATACACTGGGCACATGATGCAGCTTGCGTGTTTATCATGTCACTTTTGCTGCACTTAATTCACCACAGCTGGGTTTCATGTCCTCAGCAGGCAGTGACCTCAATGACAGTCATATGCCAAATTCCAGCCTCGAAGTCTTCATGCCAGGCTGCTTGTAATGGCTGGTTTTGACTCTAACATTCACCTTTCATGCTTTAAAACTCTTAAGGGAATAGCTCTAGCATGGGTATTCCCTTTTTCTTTTACTTGCCTGCCTGAAAGGCTGGGCTGCACTGCTGGTCTGTCCCTGTTTTGGCCTTGACAGACAAACCAAGGGCACTGCAGCCCTTTGACAAAATCTGGAAACAGAAGCAGGACAAGGGAGGGCCTATCTTGCACTTCCCA
Source organism: Corapipo altera (assembly GCF_003945725.1). Lineage (NCBI taxonomy): Eukaryota > Metazoa > Chordata > Aves > Passeriformes > Pipridae > Corapipo > Corapipo altera. The sequence goes on from NW_020884872.1 coordinate 15,915,963, forward strand.
GTTCCTCTTAACCCCAGCTTTTCCTGCCTGTTACTGCACATACTGGTCCATGCTGTGCTGCACACTGGGGCTATGAAGTCAATGTTGTAAATTTAAGTAGCTCTTGGCACCAGAAAAGGAGATGCAAACTGGGGAGAAAGAGCACTAAAAAATAATTATACAATAAAAAATAATTATACTCTGATACAGAAAATTGAGTATATTTTGGATGTGCAGGGCTGAACATTTTGGAGGAGGCAGAAGGGGAAGCATCAGAGTTGGAGCAGTGGGGAGGGACAATGAAAGGCAGCAAACACACTTCAAGGTAATAATATCATCCCGAAAGCCTTTCATTTGCAGTAACTGTACTCTGGGCTGGTTTTCTAGCTGCCACCCACGTGCAATGTGCATTGCTTTATCACAAGCAACGTAGAACATATTGCAGATGCTCATAGCAATGGACAATAAAAAAAGTAAAGTTAAAAAAAAGCCCCATCCAGTCTGGCCTTGAATGCTTCCAGGGATGTGGAGTCCACAGTTTCACTGCAGCTGTAGCAACAAAGCATTTTGGAGCTAACATTGGAAAAGCTTCCACAGCTGTGTCAGAAGATTTAAAAAAATTCCCTGGTGCTCCTTAGGCCAGTTTGGCTGCTCCAACCTGTTATGACATGCTCACCTGAGGGAGAAAGCGGACCCTTTCTCTATACACTGCCATCCAAGCATGGGGGAATTCCATGGCAGCAGCACCATGACAGCCAGTGTCTTTTTCTCACTGCAGCGAGAAGTCTTCCTGGCCCCATTCCTCTGTGCCTCCAGGCTACCTGGGTACACAGCCCTTGGGTGGCTAATGAGAAATGACTCTCCACTCTGCCCCAGGCTGCCTAGACACACTGGAACCAGGGGACAGGTCCCAGGTAAAGGCCACCAGAGCTACATCTGCTTGCAACTTGTTTATGACAGAGCAGGTCCTAAACATGCAGTATGTAGCTACCAATTATCAAAGTGCTTGCTGGTAAAGATTATTACAGGTTTCTGCTCTTTCTATTGTGATTACAGGGTGCTGCTCAGCCACATACACACCCCATACAAGCACCTTTTAGCCTCATTTCCTACAGAAACAAGTGGGATGGAGTTACACCACCTGCTTAGTGCATGGCTGTACCTTCCTCTACCGCCAGCCACCATGGCCCCCCTGGCCAACCCGGGCCAGATCCACACAGTGTAAGTGACACCAGGGTGCAAAATAACAATTCAGAACATTTATTTTTCTCACAGCTTGAAGAAAGTATGGGATTTTCCACGTCACCCTTACCTGGGATAAAATATTCCCCCACGTCTGCAGCAGTGCAGTGACTGTAACGCTTAACCAGGAGGACAGGAGACACAGACGCAACTTTCCTCTCCTCAGAGGGATATGAAGCTGTATTTTCTACCAATGAGAACAGTGTCACCCACTGTGCAATACAGTATTGTGGCACTGGTCTTCAATACTGATCCTGGTTTGGAGTTTCATAAACAAAGAAGAGGAAGCAAAACTTTCTACTCATCAGGACATAAAGATTCTTCCTTCTAGATTAACTAATACATCAAACTGTGAAATAGAACTTGGATTGCCATGGAACCAAAAAATAAAATCTTGAACTGAATTTTGGGTCCTGTCCTGGGTGACACAGAAACTTCTTAACTGTTTGCTATTCCCACTATCCCCTATGCTGCCCTGGAGTGACAGGGTGTGCAACCCATGCTTTGGGAGAATTAGGATGTGGTTTACAAGTCTCATAATGATAAAATATATTGGACAAGTATCAATATATTTGTCTGGTCTTTTGTCTCCAAAAGCAGAATGAAAATGTTTTTAAATAGGAATAGGAATTGTATTAGTATAAATATGTAACTTTCACTCTCAACTCAATAATTAAGAGATTTGTATATGTGGCTCCATCCATTTCTACGTAATCCAATAGTGCCTCAGCTGCTATGCTATTTGGATGCCAGCTGTAAAATAAGAATTGCAGAAAAGGATCCTCCCACTGACACTTCTTTTGCCCAATAGTGCACCACTCCCTTCATTTGTCTGAAGCCTTTGCTTAGCCACAGGTGACAGTGCCAGGGCTCTTAGAAGAACTGAGCCCTGAGTTACACGAGCTTTATATTGTAACTATATTACGTTTATTGTCTCTCATTAGTGTTTCCATCCTTCCTGATCCTTTTTCACAAGATTTTCTTCTTGTTTATTTCAGAAGAACTACTGACTGTGTCATAAATATTGATGTTTGATTTAATGTATTTTGCTTTTAGCCTAGCAACTCTATATTTCTGCTTGCCAGGACTTTGCTTTTCAGACAGCTAGACACAGTTGTTATAATACAGACTAATAACTGCTGGAAAAGGCTGCAAGGTTTTGTAATGCAAATAGAAATATAAGTCACATTCAAGTAACCCAGTGCCTAAAATAGCAACCATGTCATTGTCCTAGCACAACTGGTATCTGAAAAGCCCGCAAACCATCCAGCAAGAACTGCCCTATTCTGACCTATTAAAACACGGCAGAACTGCAACAATCTCATAGTATTCACTGTGCACTTTACAGCAAGCTCTACCCATAAACCCAAATAACAACCTAGGGAACTATCACTCTGTACTGACTGCATTGGTACAAATCATTATTACTTACCTAATAATTATCACTTGATGGAAAAGAGTTGAGGAATGTAATTTTCAGTGCTTTACTTTCAGCGCTGCCTTCTTGCTTTGATATTGAGTTAAACCCTGAAGATATATCTGCTGAATTTTACTGACAAATTACATTCATCATCTATTTGCCTGTCTTGTCAAGAATCTGAGATGTAATACATATTAAGATACTACACATGAATTTCCTGTTAGAGCACTTAGCACATACTGTGCTTGATTTCCAAAATCCAAAACAAGACATTTAGTGACCCCCAGGGAGCAGCCAAGCTACAGGATTAGTGACCTCTATAAGCAGTGGCCACAAAACCAAGAATCCAATGGGTATTATCCCCAAGTGGGCTTGCCATCTGCTGCTCCAGGAGAACCACCCCAATTCCTTTCAACACACACCCAATTTAAGACAATCATGAGAATTCTATACTTATTCCTCCATATCTGTGTGCTTCATCCATCAGCTGTGGAGGAACAGACCATCATTTGCTCTTTGACCAGAAAAAACACCAGCACATGGTGGCAGGGCTGAGGCATCCATCTGGAGCTTATGGCTCTGCTGCAGAGGGTGGCCAAGGAGGTGGCAGGTGGAGCAGGGATGGACATAGTCATGGCAAAGGTAGGGAGAAATGAGCCTGGAAAGGATACGTGTGACCCTGTGTTTCTCAGTCTTATTGCAGTTGGCTACGTGTCTCTAAAAGCTGTGTCTGCTACTGAAATTTTCCCTCAAGACTGAAAATGGGAGGAAGAAAGCATCTGAGCATGTGCCTTTGATTGAGGGACACGGCATCTCTTCTTAAAAACTTTGACTATCCACTGCTTTTAGCTAAAAAATAGCTAAAAAACTCAGTGTCTGTTCTTGCCTTGGTGACAGTGTGATGGGAGAATAGTTGTATTTTATCCCTGTCTTCATTGCTGCAGTGGGAAAATGAAGAGAGGGGTACACGTAATCAAATGGGAGACAGAAATGAGTTGAACTGATTCCACGTGCTGCCTGTGTCGGCCACAGACAGCTCAGAGAAGGGAGGAAAAGTAGAAAACCTTGAGCCTTCATGTCCTGGAAAAAAATGACCATTTATTTTAGAGAGAAGCAGCCTTCATAGGAAAGGGAGGCCACAGTGATTACCTCTAGCTGGAAAGAGTCCAGTGGTGAAATCCTGTCCCAGACAGAGCCAATAGTAAGATGCCCAGCAAGACCAAGGCTGTGGACACCCCAAATGCCTTCTACATGTCAAACATTTAAATTGATGCTAAAAATGCTTAGTCTGAATGACAGGAACCTATTTGGGCAGGCTGGTGACTGAAGTAGATGTGTGCAGCAGCAGTGACAGGGCTGCAGTGAGCAGCGATGATAATCCTCTTTGTGGATCAATCTTCAAAAAGCCAAAAAAAAATATGTTTTCACAGAGCTATGTGACACCATGACAACATGGAAGGGAATGTCACTGTGCAACTATTTTCCCTGAGTTTCATTAGATAGCCTTGAATTTTGTGGAAATATTGACAGGCCAAGGGAAAATCCCAGGTGCCATTTAATTTTGACAGATGGAAAAAATAATGCCTTGTACAAAGCATGATAGCTTGATGGTCTGCTTTGTCCCTTTTCATCAAGGACCAGCTCCCAGGGGCAGAAGCCTGGATAAAGCACATGTCAAATACAAGGAACCAGAATGGCAGAGAGATTTTATGATTAAATATGCACAAGGGAGAGTGGAAGTGGGGGGAGGGAAGGATGCACATACAGTATATGAAGTAAATGGTGCAGAAGAGACGGATACGGCAATACAGAACTGCCTGATGTGAAACTGAAACCCAGGCTGTCGGGGAGGCATGACCTACCTCATTTACTCACCACAGTCTACAACTGGAAGTCATCCCAACAATTTATCTCAACTCATTACTCAACCACTTTGTTATTTGATAGGAAAATAGCTTTTCCCTGCTAGCATGTGTGAGACCTGGCTAAGCTATTCATAGTAAATCTGGGACTAATTTTATTAGAGCCCTTTCTTGGTTGTTGCACTCTTTTTGAAAAAATATTGTGCCAACAGCTACACAGACAGTATTATTTCATAGAGACCTAGTGCCTTTTTCATTTGATATTGACAACAGTGACTGAAGTTGGTTAGACAAATGTGGTTAGGCTTTGCTGTTTGTAAATGAGAAGTGCTGCCGACTGCCTACTTGCTTGCCTGTTTCTACACTTCCTCCATTTGCAAACAGCCCTGTGTGCAGCCACTCTGGCTGACTTAACATGGGCTAACACAGGCCCTGGGCCAGAGCCCCGCCAAGCTGAGCCAGTCTTTGGCAATGCTGCTCCAGCTGCCTTATTCTATCTACTGTGCAAAGTTATTGCACAGCATCCACAAGGTAGGAACACAAGGTACCATGAATGGGAATTAGAAAAGGTAAAATCATTTCTCTTTGACAGCATTTAAAATCTGCTTCCCCAGCCCTTTGAAATATGCTTCTCACCAGAGCTCCCTGTTCAAACAAAACTAGTGCACTGTACAGTGGATTGGTCACAGGCATCTTTGTTCTGCACCCACACAAAATTAGAAGTGACACTTTACTTCCATTGCAGGCCAGACATCAAGCAGAGTCGTGTCCCCAGTTATAGTTTATTTAAAGCCATAGATGGCTTTTTAGGCATCAAAGAGAAAGGGGTCTAGGAGGGGGATGCTGCTCAGGGGAAGACTGGGAGCAAACCAGTACAATTTAGTCATACGTGTCTTTGACTGCTCCATGTTTGCTTTTTAAATTGCTGAAATGTAATGTGGCAATGAAGTTACATGAAGTACAAGACACTGAGTAGTGGGCTATGAAGCTTTTTCAGTTTGTTAGTATTTTAGCTCTGCCGTACCTGTTGCAAAGGTAAGGGATTAGACCGGTGTAAATCAGTGCTGTTCCATGAAGGACAGCCACAGCAGGAAGCCAGGCTAAAGGCTCAGAGGGCTTCACAAGCTGAGAGTACAAAGCACCATTGGGATACAAAGCACGCTGTCAGCATCCAAGCCATGGGACAGGATGTTTGGAAAGGGCACGTAGTTTTTTTATCATAACTTGGACTCTCTTTCAGAGGAATCCCATTTAAACCAGAAACAGGGCTTTGCACACAGTCAGGCTCTCCAGCAGCTCACCTCTTCCTAGATCAGTGCATCTGTGTTACAACCAGCTGGATGCCCCAGCCCTCTGGGGTAGCTGGGTTTCAAGTTTACAAGTATCACAAATGAGTTCATTTCCCCTCATTAACTTTCACAAGTAGTTGCTGCTCCTCTGAACTTTGCATTTCTCTGCCCCTAGGTCCCTCAGGAATCTGAGGCTGAAAAAGCCCTTCTCGACAGGAGAGATTTCGGACAGCTGCCCAGATGAGGAGAATGAAGGGGGCCTCATTAGCCCAGACACAGCACTCACAAAATGGATGGGGAGCGGGATTAAATCAAAGGAGAAACTTATAAAGCAGAAATCTGAGCAGCTTCACTTTTTTTCAGATAGTTGTTTTCACCAGGTTTCTTATTCAATACAAGCCTCATCCAAAGTAGTATGACAAACTGTTGAGCTCATGCTTCCAAATTCAGTTTATTCCTCTCTCTCCATCCCAGACCTCTAATTTTCTTACTTCTCTCAGTGGCCCACTAATTTCTCAAACCAACAGGTGAGATCCCAGGCTCTCCTTACTGTCAGCTATTTCTCTAAATATGCAGCATGGCAATCTTTGAGACCCCAGAAAGCCCTGCACTAAACGGCTGGTTTGAAAACCTTACTGCACCCACTGCATGCCAGAGGAACTTATGGACTGTCTTACTGGCACTTCCATCAGGTCTTCTGTCACACATGAGGCTGCTTTCCTAAACCCCACCTCCCCATGTATTTTATTTCAATCAGGGATTTCTCTTCCGCCTTTTCTGTCTCCTATGATTTTCATACTGAAGGCTCACATGAACGTTTTCTTGAATAGCAGAACAAACAACCCAAAGCAGCCCACACAGTTAGGGTGAGACTCGGCACACGGATATTAAAACAGTATGTGCATTTTCCTCCAAAACCCAGCACTGAAGACATAATAGCATTGCGGGGGGAAACAATACAGAAAGCATAATAAGGTTAGGTGAAAAGACTTTGACTTCTTCCCTGTACACGACACACACTGTGAAGAAGTGTTTGTTATCCACTGCAAAAGTTTAATGACCCTTGGCTAGTCAAATTATTAAAAAATGAGGAAAAGAAAAAAAGAAAGAAATCCAACCAAACCCACTACGTGGATATATTCATTCTTGAGAGAGGGTAAATTCCAGTGATGAAAATGGTGGATAGCCTATGAAGAGGTCTGGGCTTGGGTCCTAGTTATCACAGAGGCTTTATATATGATCTTGAGCAAACCACTTAGGGTGGGATTCAGTTGCTTCAACAAAAGTGTCCGGTACCATTTGAGATGCCCTAGGTTATCCAACACATCTTTACAGGGCTGGCTGGTTGACACAAAATAGGACCCTAGGGTAGCAGCCAGAGGCCAGCAAGGATTTAGACACCTATACCTTACCCTGTGCTGTGTTTTGAGTGTCTGTTATAGATACCTCATGCAGCCTTCAAAGCCTAGCAGCTTCTAAGCTGAAGTGCCCATTACCCGCCTCTCCTGAACCCTCCAGCCAGGCTCTGCACTCCCAGACCCAGGGTACTGCTCCCAACAGGCTGTGCTTTCACTGGAGGGCAGCTGGCAGGAAACATCCTACACACCACAGCCCAAAGCCAGGGACTGCAGGCAGTAGGATTCCCTCTCCCCCAAGGGCAGTGCTGCCCACAGGGTTTGCCCAGGGATCTCACTAGCACTGGAATCACTGTACTGCCAAATTCACCTTGGTCTCCTAGTCTGTCCTGTACAATACCCCTGCAGAGGTCCATGGACCACTGTATTTCATCCAGTGCATTAATCCCTCGTGACAGAAAGGGCCTCCAGACTGCCCAACACACTCAGCAAAGTTGGCATGTCTGTTCCTGGGTATCTTTACAATGTTGGGCATATCTCCTCCCAAAATATCAAGCCCTCATTCCTTTAGCAGTTTTCCAAACTCAGCAAGGCACACATGCATGGGTGCCACCAGTCCACTAGACATCTTGAGCATCAGTACCTTTGCTTCTCTGTGTGGTCAGGACCTGCTATCATCTCCAGCCATGGGCTGGCTAACTTTGTATTCTCTGAACCAGCTTTACAGTACAATCACATTTCAAAAATTTATCACCCAAGCCCAAACTGCCAGTGAGTCTGTCAGAGACAGAAAACTTTGGCAGCTGGGTTGTTGGTGGCCAGAGGCCATTCCCAGTGAGTATAACATAGACAGGGCATGGGCTCTCACAGTGATTTACTGTGCACTCAAGACATAAATCACCATCGCTTCCTGACTACTTGTGGATGTAATCATGTAAGAGGGGGAATGAAGCATTTCCACTGAGTCTTCTTTTCTCCCAGTTTGCAAAAACATTCATTTCCTCCATCTTATCCATGTCTGACATCTGCACTTGTGCTGTTGAGAAATTGCAGCTGGGTTTCAGAGTCCAGCTCAAGCCAGGGTGATTCCTGCACATCTCTCCACTTTTGTGCTTCTGCCTTACCATGAGATCATGGATACCATGTCCTTTTCTGAAAGCTTTGCAGGGGTTAAGAACATACGCGCAAGTACTTGGGACATCTGTCCACAGCTACCTCTTCCCAGGTCTGATGCCACTACTGTCCACACTTCAGCCTCAGGTTTGTGCCAATCTGTGCATCCCTGCTTTAAGTGAGTGAAGGCTTTCCCAAATTAGGGGCTATATGAGGCATCCAAAGACCAGATACAAAGTTTCTGACAGGGGAGAAGATGACTCCATTCTTCATTTACTGCTTGGTTATGAGAGTGAGCACAGATCTGCTGGGGGTAACACTGAGAGCATATCTAGTACTCACTGGCTGGGATGCCCCAAGCCACAAGCACCAGGACAGGCACCTGGCTTCCTATTCTGCCACCTAGCATTAAGAAAGCTCCAGAGGCCATTGGGTAAGGGATGAGGAAACTGCCCCAAAGCCCCAAGAGTAAGAGGACTGCAGCTTGGGCTTCTCCAACACAAGGAGGGCTGTAGAGACCTTCTTCCACGCTTACCTTCTTCCTGGACACCAGCAGAGCAAAGTGTTCATTCCTTCATCCTGCCCATGCCCTGCCCAGAGTTCCACAGGCAGCACAACTGCTGCCCTGCTACCCTGACTGCATAAACACAAAACTCACCATTACACCAGCTGCTACTAGATCCCTGCTATCTCAAAACGACCAGCATAATTGGCAACAGCAGAGTAAAGTATCAAATCAACTGTGTTTTTGAGGAACTTCATAAGAGGCCAACAAAAGCAAGGACTTTCAGAGCTCTCTGCTACGCATAGCAAGAGGTCTCAGTGGAGCATCAGATGACGAGGAACAGATTGGCTGCATTACACAGTCATGTCAAAGGGCTGTGCCAGAGCTTTAGTGGACATCAAGCCTGAATTTCTTTGCACTTGCTGGCTTAAGCCAGACAGAGGCCTGCAGACTTGTGTTTCATATTGTGCCTATCTTCTTTCTTCATTTCATTGATCAAAGTCTGATAGCTCTCTCACATATCTTACTCCAGACTGGCCCCACCACTTTTGCCGTGGGGATGACTTTCGCACAATTACTGGAGGAGTAAGGGATCTCTTATGATTAAGGGATGGTCCACAGATCAAATTCCACCAATTAACATAAAGATGCGTTCTTAAATGGTTGGTAGTCATGTTAAACTGGGATGCAGTTCTTGTTTGGTTTGGAGCAAACCAATTTCAAATGCCTTTTTTAATATGGGGAATTTGATGAGCACATGGTATTTCTTTCTGGCCACTTTGTGTAACTTCCCATGAGGATTGTCGACTCCATAACAAAAGTAGATTTATCTAAGAAGCACCATGTTAACAAGTTCTAAAATCACTATTTTTTCTGGAAGACAGTTCACAACAGCAGGTACTCCAGAGGAGCTATTGTCAAAATGTGGCTGTTTGCTACACATCAGCTCCACTTCCCCAGGAGAATTGAACCTATCCCATTCCTGCTGAACCCAAAAATGAGCTGCTAAAGGAAAATAGGAAAGTTTGTCTGTCCCAGGGTCTGCATCCCTTTAACTTAATTGTTTTATACTTAAACCTTTATTTAGCTGAGAATGTATTTTTGACATATACAAAGAGTTTGAATTGAGCTCAGTTGAATGAAAACAGTCCCTATTATACAAAACAAAACCAGCTTCACAGGCTGTTTCCAGTTAAGGGCACACCCACAATGGGCTTGTAATAACTTAGCAAGTAATATCTGCAGAGACGCTCCAGTGTGTACACTACCATACAAATACTCATCCGTATCATAATTAGTGACATCTATAACTCAGTGAATTGATGGACAGTAAATTCCACCTGAATATGAGGAAGAACTTTACTGTGCAGGCGACCACACACTGAAACAGACTCCCCAGTGAGGTTGTGGAGTCTCCTTCACTGGAGCTATTCAAGAACTGTCTGGACATTATTCTGTTCAATGTGCTCTAGGATGACACTGCTTGAGCAGGGAAGTTGCACCAGATGACCCACTGTGGTTTCTTCCAACCTGACCCATTCTGTGATTCTGTGACACCCACTAAAAGAGGAAAGTTTTAAGTTGATGTAAATGGAAACCACTGAACACAGAGATGGGGGGAGGTAGCTTTGCTGATCGGGGGGGGGAACCTAGTCATTTACCATAAATAGACTGTATCTCAATCTGCCCAAATCCTTTTTTTCCTTGGTCTAAGAGAGTGAGACATGCTTAAGTTGTTTATTCCAGGTCTGTAGAGTACCTGGATGTTGCTGGCAGATGGTGCACACAGTTACACCAACAGACCAGAGACATTGCTCTCACAACACAAACCCATTAATAACAGCAGGAAATCTGGAACAGGACATTGCATTCTTGAACCACAGGATGTCGCTCTGTTTTGAGAACTTGTATCATGATGCCAAATTGTTGAAGGCATAGCTAGAAAGTACTTATTTGCTTTTAATTCTTAATAGAGGACCCAAATATTCAGGAGAGGGAGGAATGGGATGGTGTGAAGGAAGGCATCCACAAAGCTCGATGATTTTTATAAGGTTTCGTTTGCACAAAGCAAGCACTCTCATAAACCTGTCAAGGAGAAGTTCTGTATGGACTTCAGTGAAATGTTGCAGAGTGCCACTGGGAGGTGTCACTATATAGCAATAGCATCAGGCCAAAAAAAGAGCTCTGCTGAATAGAGCACAAGGCACATGCGTTATTTCCAGGAGGACTTTAAAAATGGGGGGTGTGGGTGTGGTGGGGATTAAGTCATTAACACTTGGATGCCTGACATTTTTATCACTGAGTGCCATCCACCCACAGTGTTTTAAAATTGCCAACCCTGGCCACAGAGTTAAGTGATTACATGTTACTGACCTCCCCTGCAATCCATCAGCATTTGCTAGTAATACAGTCTCACGTGCATGCACACACACAGCCCCCAAAGGCTTACACATTAGCGTAATCTTTACCAGGCATCAATAGATTTGACACTAACGAGGCTTAACAACAAAACCAAACCCTATCCTACCGACCCTTCAAGTCATGGAAAAAAGTGCTGAAAGAGCTAACTGCAGAGCTAAACACATCAAGCCTCACCCTGCTACTTCCACTCTAACCCTCTCCTCTATCATCTCCCTCCCTCCAAGCATTTACTTGTATCTCCCTTATTTAACTGATCATGCATCTGATGCAAAAAAAAAAAAGTTTGACTGAATCTGCATTTTGCCTGGAGTCTTATTCATTTATTTATTTAATTTGGTGTTTCATTTGGGAAAAAAAAAAATCCTGCCCAGTCTGCAATTTTTTTTTTTTTTCTGCAAGGAACAGACAAATAGAGCTATTTCTCCACAGTAGCAGAACCAAACAAATCAGAAAGAGTTTACAGCAGATTTTATCACTAAACCAATTAGGCGATATTGGTGCTGTCATTTAAAAAAAAATGACAGAGACCCCCAGCAAAAATAAGCACAAGTGCTATCAGGTGCCCCTGAAGGCTGGCTGAATTTCAGATGATATTACACAAAGACCAGTCTCATCTTCTTCACCATCCCATGAAGCTCTCTGGAGTGGGTGAGTGGTGCTTGCTGAAGGGCTGACACCCACCACTGACCACCAGTCCTGGGTAGGAGGCTCAGGGCCGGCGCCAAGCCCGGTAGTGCCCAAGCTCCCTGTTCCTGCCCCGCAGCCCTCGCTGGCCCTTGGGGTGCTCTGGGTACTTAATGGGTTCTCCACTAAGTCTCAGATGAAAAATAAAATAATAAAATTAAATACTCGAGTAGGTTTGCCAGCTCGAAGAAGACGAGGAAAAACACTGAGAAGCCTGAACACTCTGTAAATCAGGTTTGATAAGAAGTACATATTAGTGGAAGTTTTACTGCATTCTTTGGCTGTGGGAATGGAAAAAAAGGAAAGGGAGGAGGCATCTATAAAACGAGATGCGACTCTGAGCAGGACAGCAAGTTCTGCAGAGCTCCGCAGGGGTTTGGGGAAAGTATCCTCATCTTTCCTCCTCCCGTGGCGCCCTGAGGAGACCGCGGCAGGGAAAGGGCGGCTCTGCTTGCGGCTCCGCCTGTCGGCAAAATGCCCCCTATGCCCAGGACGTTCCTCTGTCCCTCGTGGCACCCATCGAGCCCCGGCCACGCCGGGGGAGGAAGGGGCGAAGTGAAGCAGCCGGCACGCAGATGGCCCGGCCCGGGGCTCCGACCGCCTAATCCCCCATCGACCCCGTCCCCGCCCGGAGTGGGGAGCAGTAATCCCCCCCTCCCGTCCTCTGTGCCGGGGTTAACTCTTTCCTGCCCCGCAGCAGCTCAGCTTTCTCACTTGGCTTCTGCGCCGGCTAAAGCAAAGACATGGGGAAACATTCCTGCCGTGGCTGGGAGAGGAGGGAGAAAAAAAAAGAGGAAAACCACAAGTGATAAAATTTGCAAGGAAGCAAAAGGAAAAAAGCCCTCAGATGTGATTAAACCAACCATTTCTAGGCCTCATGCCCCCAGCATCTTGTCCTTCCCCAGCCCGGTGACTGTGACTTCCTGGGCATCGGGCAGATCCCAGCGACAGACGAGACCAGCTGCGCCCCTGGCTGGGACAAGGCCAGGACAGAACATGGTCACACCTTGCACTGTGCTTACAAGCCTCGGCATTGCCATGCCAGAAACACAAACTGCAGCAGAGAGGCAACCAAACAGTGCCCCTCTGTAATACTTCTTCAGGCTTCCTGGGAATTGTCAGCTGCGTACTTCCAGCCTCTCAGTTTCCAATCCCTGTGTCTGGATGTGATGCTGTGCAGAACTGCAAGGAGGACAAAGTCATTTTCAGCTAAGGACCAGTCCCTACCACAAACCCAGTGTCTGTTCAACAGGCCGCTCTATCATGTAATGACACCTCCAATGTTATTATCACAGTGCGGCAGAGAGATATTCTCTGGCAGCATTCCTATTTTCATTTTCTGTGGGTCTCCATTTCTTCTCTTAAAAGTATTTTTTAAAAAAAAAAAAAAAAAAAAAAAAAAGCCCAAACTGCCTCTTTTGGTACACTGCATTTGATGAGGGATAATGGTATCCAGGTTATGAAACATTGAAACCAAAAAGAGAGAAAAGGCAGGAAAAGAGATTTAGAGAGAGATTTCAAAGATTTAAAAATAACAACGATGATGGTAAAATGAGAAATTTTCTTCTCCACCAGGGGAACCAGAAAGACTGTGATTATTACTCGAGCTCCCCTGGTCAGGTTACCCACCTCAGCGATTACATGAAGAGCTGAGCGATGCAGCTTGAGTTCAGAAGGGGAGCTGAAGCATAGCAGAGGCTCTTTGATGCATTAAGACAGCCCAAGTCAACAGCAGGTCTGGCTGTAAGGGAGGCAGCAGTCTTGGAGATCGTGACCTACATAGAGGCTTCAGCCTCCCAAGCAGCAGTGAGGGGAATCAGCAGCTTATGCAGCCACGGATGTTTCCTAAAATACTTATAATTGTGATACTTACTGGCTGCTCCATCCCCTCCCTTTGTGTGTAAGTCCTGGCATCAAGAGGAAGCAGACAGAAAAACAGATCAAGCATTTCTACAGGGTTTTATTGAGATATGACTTATGAATGAGTATTTTCATTAATTAAAAAAAGGACAAAAGGTAAATTAATCCATACATTTATTCAAATCCCATGTTCTGATACCAAGTCTGTCACAAAGCAGTGTTTCCTTCCCAAAGCCAGCAATTCTTCCATAAAAAAATCCTCACAAATGGAAGGAAGAGGTTCTTTACATTTTATTTTCTCTAGGAAGTAATAATAATTTTTAAAGGGGTGATATACCTCCAGCCCTGTTTTTCCCTTAAAATGACCCCAAGCTGCACAGGAAAAATATTTGCTCTCAGTGCTTGAACAAACCTCAGTGAATTAAGTTTTTGTTGTTAATGGCAAGGCTGCTGTTTATCTGCAGAGAATCAAACCAGATGTGGAAAATAACTGAGGGTTTAGTGGCTCAGCAGCTCGCCCTTCAACCTCGGGTAGGAAGCCCACTGCCTAGACCTGGTCAAGGTTGCAAACAGCCCTAAAGCCTTGGAGATATCTGTGTTTGCCTGCCATGGCCACCAGTGCATAGCTGGTTCCCAGTGGGGACTGGGGGTGAGAAGTGGGAGCCTGGATAGGCTCCAGAGGCAGAGCTGGGTGCTTTTGCACCTCCGTGCCCTCCGCAGGGAAACTTTCACACAGTGCAGCCAGCTTTGAGCTTGTAACATTATTGAGGGCTACCTAAAATTTTAAAAATCTGTTATTTCTTTGCCATCCCAGAGAAAATCATGTGTTCAAGCCAGTAAGATCAGCTGTGAAAAGCTTTTCTGCCACTGGAAAACTCCTCCGAACTGGAAGGATTCAGTACCTGGAGAGCACTAACATGGAAACACAGCAGTGCGATGGCCCACAGCTGAGATCAGGGTGGCCACCTCCCTCCCCGGGAATCGGGCCCCTTGGCCAGGCCACTGTGGAGAGCAGGACTCTCGGTAAGGAATGAGGGAAACACCAGTACCTGCAGTAAGAGGCACAATTCCCAAGTGGCCCTGCAGTGGTACCTCCAAAGAAAATTTAGCTGGAGATGCATGTCAGAAAATGTTTGCTTTGTGGGTTTTAGATTTGTGTTAAAACTTTTGCAGGAAGAAAAAAAGATAGTAAACTCCCACTCATCACAATGTTTTCTGACCAATTCTATTAAAACCTTTTAATTGCTTTTTTGATCACAGAAGCAGGAGGAAGCTGCATTTTGCAAGTGTTTTCCTTATTTTGCACGTGAGCTTTTCATCCTGTCCCAGCGAATACCCTCAGCACTAACCAGAGTCATCTGACAGAGCATCTGCAGCACAACAGGCAAGCAGGGCAAGAGCCTGAAGAGGTGACCATGGGCAGCACGTGCTAAGGTGGGGTACACAAATTCCTGTCTGAATTTCCATTCCACCATGACCTGCCTTGCTTCACCTCACCAGGCACTCACATCTCCCTAAACCAAACTCAAGCCCTGTGAAGGAAGTACCTCAGTGGTGGGGAAAGGTGGCTCTGTGGATCCATTAGCTCTTCATTTCAGTAGCCCTGCTCCCTGCAGGAGATCTACTTGACGTAGCAAACCCCATCAGGCAGAAAGCTGTCTGCAGGTACACCCTGTGGGGTGCTGGGGAGGCACAAAGGCTCTCTCTCCAATAGGTCCAGCAGCTTATTTATATTTTTCACAACACACACCTTTGAATGGGATGATTGACTGCAAATTTAGCAAAGGGCTCATCCATCTCCCACTCTCTTCTTGTGGCTCCTTACCTATGAAGAGGTTTTATTCCTCTGAGGTTTCTGTAAAAAGTTGGGTGAAAGCCTTTTCCTCTGTTTGTCTGTTAGTGCGCCATCTTTGATGCCAATCCCTGGAACACAGTCTACAGTGCACACATAAATGACTTATTCAGAGCTACTGCTACTTACTTGCTCCATCAACACACTCCTGCAGAAACAGCTCTACATTTTTTTCATGGGACAGCCAACAGGTACTGATGGTTTAATTCCACTGTTCCTTCATCCTTAAATAACAAGGCTTGTACTAAAAATATGTGATTTCTTGAAAGAAATTTTATGTTTTGGGCAAACATTCAACATGCAGAAAATGGAGGTTGGTCCTTCAATACAGTATCTTTGTGGCTGTTAAGTAGTTTTCACTGGAGTCAGCCTTGCTAGGCTTCCACATGGATGAGACAAGGATGTGTACACTTTCCAGTGAGGGACCAATCCTATCGCATGCCTAGTGAGGCAAGGACAGCAAAGGCACATTATGCCCCATTTGATATGGGCTGTACTGTGGGTCTTGCAAAACTGAATAAACACCCTGTTGATCTAGTCAGATTCATCAGAATATACAAATTGTCATAAAAAAAAAGGTGGGTTAAATATTGCTCCAACATTGCAAGAAAAGCGTATGCAGCTGATATGTGGATTTGCACAGGGCTGTCTCTGTGCACATGGAAGAACTGCTGACTTACAAAATCTGGATGCCTTTGCAATGTCTTGCACAGACCTCCTTCTCTCCCTTCCCTGGAGAAATCAGGATGTGAAGAAGCAAAGCTTTCTTCCTTCTTGATGTTTCCTAACTAGGCCAGATCACTTTGGAAGATGGCCAAAAGTTAATTTAATATTCACCGCTGACCTGTTTTATTCCTCTGAGGTTTCAGTAAAAAGTTGGGTGAAAGCCTTTTCCTCTGTTTGCCTGTTAGTGCACCACCGTTGATGCCAATGCCTGAAACACAGTCTGCAGTGCACACATAAATGATTTATTCAGAGTTACTGCTGCTTACTTGCTCCATCAACACACTCCTGCAGAAACTTGCTAGCTGCTGCTCAGGTAGTATTCACTGGCAATCTCAGCAGCATCAGGAGAAAAAAAAATGCTGCCTTTTTATTTTAACGTCTTTCTTCATGTCTCTTCAGAGTCATGAAAGAGATTTGGAAAACAGGTAAGAAATACCAAACTCCCATCTCTCCTCCTGCTGACTGCATATCACCATGCTGCTTAGAGGGGAGATTATGCAGCTGTGTAATCTGCAATGCAAAGCTGAATCCCTCCTGCTAACCATCAGTACCTGTCTGCAGTACAAAGGTGCTGTTCTGGCTACTGGAAGTAAAAGAGGATAAGGAGAGGAAACTGCAGAGGCAGAAGAGACTTTTTTTCCCTATAATAGCACATGAAAATCCAAGTTTAAGTGAAATAACGAGTGCAAATAAATTTGAAGTGAGTGAAAATGGTGATTTTTTTATTTGCAGGCAGAAGGCATTGTGATTCAGTGTTGCTAGTCATACTGATCACACCTGCCCCCACAGAAGTAATTGTTAAACTGAATTAGGAATTTATGAATACTATACTCACTTGCACATGTGTTCACATGCAGGATCACTGATTACCTATGCAGCAGATTCTGCTGGACAGACAGACATAAGCTGATGGTTGTAAGTCTACAAAAACCCTACTGACTTTGGAAATTGCCTTGAATATCAAGCATATGTTATATGTCACTAATCCTCTTGGTTTCCATTTTCTACAATAGTTGTGAGTGTTGAGCTCTTTCTCAGACTTGGCTATGGAAGAGAATATATTTCTGTGCTTGCTGCTTCTTGCTCAGATACCTAATTTAAGTTACTCGTTGTGATAGGGACATTGAATTTAAACTATTCTGGATTTGGTCTTTCTTCAGCAGAGGGGCAAACTGCTGTGCTGTAAATGCTGATGTCCCAACCAGTAGTCGTCATTAAAGGTCTTTATGATATATCTGACTAAATGACTACAGGTCTTTTTCTTCAAATCAAACCACCTTGGAAGAACATACCCTTTTCATTTTAATTGGAAAAATGAACTGCTCAAGTTCCTAAACTAAAACATTGTGTTTCCAATGAGTCTTGGTACCTATGCTAAATGCCTGCACTGCTACTCCTGCCTCGATGGCTTTTCAGAGAAAGCAGTTTTAGGCAGTGGATCACGATGCATAAAAGATGCTGCAGAAGGTGAGGTGACATACATAATTTGATGCTTGCAAAACTGTATCAAAGGCAGATTTTCAAATGCTTTGGAGGTGCATGCTCAAGGCTCCTGATGGATCTTTTACAGGATACAAATATGTACACACACCTATGAATAAATTCCTCCCAAAGGACAGATATTCAGCTACCCATGATTTCAGTGATGCTTAGGTAACACAGCACCTCTGAAAACATCTCAGAGGTAGGTATACCTCTACGGGACTAAACCCTGTTGAAAACCTTCTGATGGGGTGAAATTCAGCTCATCTAACACCAGTTGTCTGCAGCTGAAGTGCCTACTCTAATCCAATTGTCCAGACTCCTCTGAATCAACAGAGAGAGACAGGCAGCTTTGGAGGGCAGCTCCCACAGCTTACTTTGGACATTTCTGTCACGGTGGAGTGAATACCCTCCTGGAAGCATCCACAGCTCTGTCTTGACTCTGGATCAAGTCTGGAGAACCCTAGACCAGATAACTCACTTTCAGAGATCTGCTTTTAAACAAGGTCAGTTCCATCCATGGCAATTAGCTGGAGTCTTTTCCTCTTTCTCCTTGTTTCCTGGCAGAGAAGCCTGTTGAGTAGGCTCTTAAATCTGCAAGTCCCCAGTTTAGGCTTTAGGTATGGAAATATCTGTTCCGATAGCACTAGCACCGTTCCTCCCACTCCTCCCAAATCCATTTTTCTCTTCAAAAGATGAATTCAAACAGAAACATTCAATACCCAGAAGTAGCCAGGCAGCATCTCTCTGCAGGTAGAGAAACTTTTAACTTTTTTGGGGGTTTTTCCTCACAATAAATAAATAAACAAATGTGGCAGGCAACTTTTACAGAATAATTAACTCTGTAAACTGATGATTTGGCCCTTTTTCCTCTTGTGAAAAGACTATTCCTGATTCTGCATGCCAAAGAACACTTACCAAATAGTTCCTTCCCCTGCTACCTGCATGAGCTCTGGTCCTTGAGTGAGGGCTGCCAGTGAACACAGCCTCAGCAGTGAACTTGCTGCTGACACAGAACTCAGCTCTCCTTTGATTTACAACCCCCTTATGCCGCTGCCATGCAAACATCCTGCAGCCCAGTGTTACTGAGTAACTCGTACAATATGTCTCCTATGATTTCCATCAAAAACACTCGGCCTAAGAGATTTTCATAGATCATAAATCCAAGGTTTTATCAGGATTTTTCAAATGATAGTGAGCAAGATGTTTGCACCTATGGGAGCCCGTTGAAAACTTCCATCAGCAAAAGATGGCTTTTGAAAGGAATAAAGATTTTCTTGTGATTTCAAAATCAATACCATAATTTTGGAGGAACACTAAAGGGAACGTGTTTTGCTTCCACGGAAGAAATCTCTTACTAACGAAGACATTTTGCTTTGTTCCAAATCTTCCTTGGATGAAAATCAAATTAAAAATCTCTTATGTCATCATTAGCTCATGTTTAATTAAGTAAATGATCCTGCTTTTCCTGAAAGGTAGCAATCTATGCATTTTGGACAAAAAAAAAGGTAGACATTTCAACAAATACAAAGCCAAAGCAAGAAATGGCAAACACGCAATAGCAGCTGGTGTTTTTGGTTTTTTTTTGTCGGTGGTGGAAACACTTCCTTTCCAGTATAAAACACTGAATTCACTTCTTAAGGTGAATAGTTCAAGTGATAAAGGCACGTAAGATAAGAAAGCAGGACAGAGAATCACGCATGTACATGTTGACTGCAAATCATCTCATGTAGTGTGACTTATTTATACTGTACATCAATAAAATAACAACTTTCAACCCACTTAGTGACTTTCTGTGTAGCGAGAGAAAATGAGTACACCTAAGTAGGCAAGAAATATTCAGGTTAAATGTACAAATTATTTATACCTTGTAGTTATTTTGGACAAAGAAGGGTTGGGGGAGGAAAGGGGAAGAAGTAGAATGTACTTCAAATAGCATTATTTATCATTTCCTGACTAAATATAGCATGTGTCTCAGGAAAAGATTGACTTGGGCTTCCCAGTCAATAGCAGAGGGAATTAACCCATGCTGGGTTTGGAATAAACTGGTAAATCCTTCAAATATGATTCACTCCTCAAATTAAAGTCCAAGCTGAGGTGCTGGAACTGGATGTGAGGAGAAATGTTGCCCTTTCAATTACAGTTCGTCTTGAAAAAAAATGGTTTTCCCTTAAAACTTGCTAACCTCTGAATGTGGTGGGATCTCTGTGGGATGGGGACACGACCAACCTATCTCCTCCTCAGTCATCAGCCAGTTGTAAGCAGGAAACCCACATCCACACTTGCCAAGGAAACTAGCCCTGGATGATCAGTCAGTAAGCTGCGAGCCTCCAAGTGACCCAGACATGGAGCAGCATGAGTTCCAGGAAAGAAACTTACAATTTCTGAAGCTGTGAAGCTCTGCATTTGTGTAAATCCTGGATTTCCCTTTTTTTTTTTTTTTTGGTGTTGTCTGACCTTTGCCTTGCCTGCCTCCACGATCTGAGTGAACAAAGTTGGCAGCGCAGTTTATGGGAAGGATTAAGCAGGAGCACTATTTTGGTGCTATGTTCCAGCACTTTCCTCAAAAGCTGTGCAAATGTGCAAAATAGTATGTTCTGTTAAGTGATGAAAATTCACATGAAAATTGAAATAATGACCTCTTTGAAAAAGCAACAAATATTTCACTAAGCAAAAGCACGCTCGCCTTTGCACTTCCAGCACCACACTTATTTTACAGCCCTCAGAATTGACTCTGTCATTTATATTTTATCAGCTATAGCACGCTAGGGTACTATAAACATAATCCAAAAGAAGCTGACAGCTCAGCTTCTAGAAAGCAAAAAAATCCTGCAAAACACCCATCAAACTAAAGCCTTGTTTCAACGGGAGACACAGAGCAACCACAGGTTCTCCTCCTAATAGCAGGAGGAGTGGGTTCCTCCCTCCTGGTGGAGACAGCAACCCTTTCCAAGGACTTAGGGATGGTCACAGTGGACACAAGGTCACAGTATGGGGATTGATATGTCTGTGCTGAAAAGAGAGATAGGCAGACTTCTCAACTGCCTCAACTAAGGATACTTATCTCACTTTAATCCCAAATTTATTCCTGGTCTCAGAAATCAGTGCTGTTATCCCATATATGTTATTATGAGTTATATACATCAAGCATGCTGAAATGAAAGCCTAAGGCTCCAGACAGCATTCTTTCCAGTGCAGAAGTTGCTGCCATGTTATCTGAAATAATCTGTACATTTGGTTTTCTTTTTTCTCCCCGCTACTTCTCTGCCCATAAGCACCATCCATGTTTGCATTGTCATAACTTGACAGATACACAAACAAGTAGTAAAAAAAGGTCTTAAGTATTTATTTATAGTCTTCCTGTTGTTATGGTGTTATATTATCTGGTCTGCCTGCCTGGAGTAAAAGGAGGGAAGGAAGGTTGAATGCCTTGGCTTATCCTAAAGTGCTATCAAGCTTTTCCTCTAAATCACCAGTTCAGATGCAAAGTCAGCAGTGACTAACCATCCTTATGACTTGCTCCAGCTGCCTTGCAGAGCTCCTGAAATGATGTTAACTCTCACAAAACAAATCTACCTCTGCAGAAATCCTGTTGCAGTGTGACTTGCAGCCATAGGCCAGAGGCTGGGCACCGAACTAGCATTTGCTACTGCCTTACTTCTAAAAAAGGCAATGGCTATCCCCTGCGTAGGGCATGGGGGCCCTCAGAGAGCTTCCTCTTGGACTTTATGTTAGCAAGTGGTGCATGGCAATGGGAGCTGGTCTGCAGAGCCAAACATTGCTGAGGACCTTGTGTCCACAGGACTTGAAGTTTGGGGCCAAAACTCAAAAGGGGACGATGAGGAGTACCCTCCTGGACCAACACCTGGAATCTGGGACATGGGTCAGGGAGGAGCATGGCATGTCCTTGTCCCTCCCGTGCAGTCCAGCCCACTACTCCTCCCTGCTAAGCAGGGGGCACATCTGGGGACTGCCAGGATATGCAGTCTCACTGCAGCCAAACACACACCAAATCCAGACCATGTGTGTGGCAGGTAAGGGCGGGCAGGTCTCGCCATTGTTGCTGCAACTGCGGCTCTGCCTTGTCCACAGGACCGAAGGCAACTGTCTCATGCATCTCCCAATTTTCACATGGAAACACAGTCACATATACATGGATGCCACTGCTATCCAGAATTCAGCCATAAATAGCATGCAGGCTATGGAAGGTGTGGCAGGCTGTTTTGCCATAAATAGCAGGGAAAACGGGTCATGCTTTGACTCACATGTCTGCTCACACAGGGTTCTGTCCATTGAGCCTGGAGCTGCTCTACTATTTTCAGTGGGGTAAACCAGAGACAGTATGCGCCTAAGAGACTTTACACACACTGATTTCCTTCTGTTTAAAGTGAACTGCTCCAAAAGCCCCATCTTCACTATTCCTTCTGGAAATTATTGCACAGCACAGGAAAAATCAGGATGTTTTTCCCTTTTAAGAACTGCTGGTTACTCCTGTGAGTAATCTTCTGCCTTGATCTTTACATGTTCTACAGGTGGAGACTATTGAGTCTCCTTGGCTGTGGCACTGCCAAACAAGCTAGGTTAAATTCCTGCAAAGCACAACCGGCAGTCTAGCACCCTTCCAGCTCAGTTTCTGTTGCCCTTTACTGAACTCTAACCAAATTACCTTTATTTTTCTGGCAGCCAACTGATCAGAACAAGCTCAAACTTCCAGTTACAAACCAAGTCTCAAGGAGACAAG
Source organism: Corapipo altera (assembly GCF_003945725.1). NCBI lineage: Eukaryota > Metazoa > Chordata > Aves > Passeriformes > Pipridae > Corapipo > Corapipo altera. Next base: position 15,938,494 of record NW_020884872.1, read on the forward strand.
AATTACTTCCTTCCATGGGTCCTGAAGTCTGTCCATAATGTTTTATATTTTAAATCTTCTTTGAAGCCAGTCAGTGAAGTGCTGCCCACCTTCCCACGTTGCTCCTTTAGCGCAACTGTGTTCCACTTCAAAACATCAAAACCATGTTTCATGTTTTTCCCTAGAGCTTAAACTTGTGTTTTAACAAGTCAGATCTTACTTGTTTATTTTCTGTGCATTTTTCCAACCTGGCAAGGCCTGCTTGTCTCCCTGTTGAGTACTGCTTATGGTTCTCATTGCGTTTTCCAATTCCTTCCAAGAGAGTGTCACCTCCAAATTCCTCAACTGCTGTTTGAGAAAAAAGCCTCTTTAATAATAGAGAAGAGAAGAGAAGAGAAGAGAAGAGAAGAGAAGAGAAGAGAAGAGAAGAGAAGAGAAGAGAAGAGAAGAGAAGAGAAGAGAAGAGAAGAGAAGAGAAGAGAAGA
>NW_020884872.1:15938967-16088232 GCF_003945725.1 Corapipo altera
GAGAAGAGAAGAGAAGAGAAGAGAAGAGAAGAGAAGAGAAGAGAAGAAATACCAGATGCAATAAGACAGCAAAGCAAGTTGCAGAGCCTGTCCAAAGTGGCAGACTTTGCCATCTGTGGGAGCACCAACCAGATAGAGAATAATGTGAACACAAAAGGATTATTTTTTGCCTAGAGAAAGAAATTAAACAAAGATCGCAAAACAAATGATAATGTCTCTGCTCTTTACAACAGCAGGCATTATTCATTGATCTTCCAGGGAAAAGAAGGCACAGAGATTTAAAGGGATTTGCCCAAGTCAGCATGGGAAAAAAAATTCATGGAGAGATGTCTTGATTTTTGCTCTGTAAAAGCAAGCCCACATTTAATATATAGATGCATATAGTTTGATTCTAGACTCTGGTATCAGTGTTCTCAAGAGCGTATGGCAGTTTGATGATTTTCTGTTAAACGTTCAGGAAAAATCAGTATCTCTACAATATCAGCCATAGAGAATCAACAATCAAACTCAGTTTGGTTTCAGAGGCAAGACTTCACTTGCAATGTCTCATCTTGTATCAAGTTATTTCATTTCTCTTTCTAATTGCTCTCTAGTTACTTGTGGTACTGAGTCCTTAGCAAGTGTTTAATTAACAAAAACAAAAATTATGATCTTTCTTCCTTCTCAGATTGCTAGTGAAATCACTTCATTGACATATTTTCATAAAATTATCTATTTCTAGTTGTCTGTGAGTAATGAAATGAGTAACTGCAAAGAATGTAAAGCAATGCTTGAGAAAAGAAATTAGTTTTGAATTTAATTAAGAAAAAAACCAAAACCCCAACATTTCTTTTAATGTGTGAAAGTAAGAGCAAATCATTTAGTTCTGGTTACTAGGGTTTGACTTAAGGTACTCTATCAAAACGAGTATAGTGTATTTCAAAATAATGGAGCCAGTTTAAAAGAAAGAAATAAAACAGCTACAAAGAAAGGTGGACTTCATTCTCTCTGGACAAAATAATCAAGAAGAATGACAGCAAGAGATGATTAATATTCCAGATGGTAGCACAGTCTGTAATTAAAACATGATATGCCAAAAGATTACAGCCAAACAAGAAGCCTGCCCTCATCTGCTTCTTAGTATTACTAATTGTACAGTTATTAGGCCAAACAGTGGCTTTTCCTCATTATATTAATTCCTTTATTTGCTGTGGAGCTCCTGTCTTAAAGCCCCAGACACCAGAAAACCACTTTATGCCACAAATAGCCCAGCAGAGGCAGAGAAGGGCCCTACTGAGTGGTGGGGACAGAGATGCATGGCTGGAGGAAGAGTGTAGTGTGAAGAGCCCCTCATCACCCTTCCATTCAAATCTCTTTCTTACAGCCAAGCCAATGCTTGGCCAAAAATTAATCTCTTGGTCTTTCTCCTACTCCAGGGTTGCTTCTTCATGTAGATGGGGGTCATGGATGCCAGGTGTCTGGGATCTCGTAGGGAGGTTCCTCCTGCGAGGAGCGTATGGTCCCAGAGGAGTCTGGGTGCACAGCTAAGGGGCTTGCAGTGCCAAAAGAGCTCCTGTCAGAGGACAGCCTGCACCCTACCACGCTGGTTATCTACTGTAGTGCTCTGCTGTAGTGCTGAACTGGGTTCCATTTTGCAGCCCTGGAGAAAGCTCTGCCCTGAAAGCACACCAAAGTCCCCCGTTCACTGCACAACAACGTAAAGCTGAACAATTCCACTCCACCATGGCAGGCCTGACCCTTCACAGATGAACCAGCTGGGACCTGCTCACTAAACATCCTTCCTACATCTCCACAGATGCACATTTGGGTTTTCAACAGGCGTAAAATCCACAAGATGAAGGATGTGGGGCAGTTTGTCCATGTGGATATCATGCACACTATTTGAATACACATTAAAAACATTTCCCCACTGGAACTTGGTGTTTCTTAACTTTAAGCACATGCTGTACTTAATCTAAACAGAGTTAGAAGAGAAGAATTGGATGTCTTTCTAAGTCCCAACAGCCTGGCTTTTCAAATCTCAGACCACCCTTCATCTGATTATTTGTGGGCCTAACGAAGTAATTGCAGAGTGATGGCCTTGAATTGAATGTCTACAATCACCAGTCTCCAGGAGTATACACAGCTTGGTAACACAGTGACTGCAGCATGGGGGCCTGTACATGTTTTTCATTTTAGGGAGCAGATGGAAGCTGTAATTCCCTCTAGAGTGGAGGGATGCCTTTCAGCAAACAGTAGTAGATGACAGGCTCATTTCTGGAAATGTTTTCCACTTCTATCCAACAGATCAATGGGTTGTGGTGGAGAAGGAGCTGAAACAGTCACACATGGTTGGACAAAATGCTGCAGAGTGGATAGGAAATACATCTTATAACCTCCAAGTTCCTTTTTATCTGGTGCTCAGCATGGGGACTCACTGCTCTGTGATGCCAACAAATCTGGTTATGGCACACAAGCAAAGAACTCTGCAAAGCTGCTTGGTTTTCAGAAACAGAGACCTCATTAGCACTGACAGCATCATGCTATTTCTCATGAAATATGCCATTTTTCACTAGGTGGGCTTTACAGGTGATCCAACCTTTCTGTAGAGAAGACAGCACAGCCACTGTGGTCTCTTTGGATGTTTGCCTGCACTAAGAAGATCCAGAATGTTTTTTCTTGAAGTCAGAGGTTTAGCAGTCCTGCCTGCAGTAGAGTCAAGCAGTCTGTCAGCTGTCTGATTAAGGGAGGTAAACTGTAAAATGGTTACTTCTTTAAAATGAAAATACCCAGGCTTGCTGTTTTTCAGCCCTCTCTCAGGCATGCCTGTTTGTTCTGCCAGCAAGGCAGCCACTGGGGAAGGCAAAGAGTACAGGGGACTTAGAGCATCCTCTGAGCTTGACAAGCAGACTCATGAAGAAAATGCTCAGGACTTTTAATTTCAGCCTTTGCAATGCAGTGCCTGCCAAGAGTATTTTACCCCCCCCCCCCCCCGTCTTTCCCTTTCTCCTAGTAAGGAGAGACCAAAGCCTGCCCTTGGGAAAACCCATGGGTAAAATTTAGAAGAACATGAACTAGCAAAGGGAGAATAACTGGAAGACTAAGAAAATACAGAATAATGTGGTTTACAGTGGGATCTACACTGCTGTACATTTTTAAAAGGTGTACAGGTTTCTCTTTCATGATGCTGATTATATGTTCCCAAACTCCAAGGGGCTGTTTAAAATCTCATCTACTGTGTAACTTGGATATTTCCACAGTCTGAGTTTTCTGGAGTATTAATTTTAGTGCTCATGCGTGCCGACAGCCCATTTCTGAGCTATACGAGATCCCTCTGGCAAATTCTGCCACTGCCTTAGCTCTGACCTACATCTTCTCAGTTGCCTAATTCAAAGCTTCTCCTGTCTGAAGATTGGCCATCAAAGTGTAGATGCCGGTGTATATACTAAGGCGCAGAGAAGCTCTCTGTGACAGATTGAGCTGCTGTTCTCAGAGGTGAAAGGCCACCAGCTGTGGTGGTGTCTTTCCTTCCTCTCTCCTGACTGACAACCCTCAACAACTAGCCCTCTAATTCATGCTGCACCACAGGAACTAAATAAACAACTGCATTAGGCAATTACTGCAATAAATGCTTTCTTTCTTCCCTTGCTTCTACTACCAATTTGCTGTTGGAAGCAAAAGACCACCTTGCTGGAGTGGCTTAATTTTTTTAATTGCAAAATAACCACCTCACTGACAGGTGGGTTATTGCACATGTGTAAAAATCCACTGAAATAAAGATAAAGTCAGACAGGCTGTAATGGAATGAAAATTTGGAAGTCTTTGCTCTTAATTCTGCCAAGCTTTTGCCAAGTTCAGGCATCCTCTACAGCAAGCAAAAGATCCTCTACCATGATGCCAAAGAGTGTGGGGGGTTTTTTCCCCATTTTTATCCCATTTTTATCCTCACACATTTAAATTTTGAAAATGACCTTGCCCAGTGTATTTAAGCACTCCGGAATTTGCTGCTGAGGTCAGTCCAGCCTGCCCAGTGGTGAATGCAAGGAGAGGAATCTGTGACGGCAGATGTGCTATTTAACTACAACCAACTATATGCTGTCTGTTTAGATAGAGATTTGCCTTGCATGCAGAGGTAGATCTTTTCCATGAATGGCATTATCTGATGATTTGCTTAGAGGAATTTCACTTGAAACTGCAAAATTAAATTCTCCTGGCAGTCAAAGGTAAAATAACTCAATAACACATTCTGATTTTAGAAGAGATATCCTTTGGTAAAGTTGATTTTCCTACCAATAAACTGATTTTTTTTTTTTAACCTGCAGCTCACTATTTATTGAGCAATAATAATTTCACAGGTCTGCAAATCTACTGAATGTTCTTGAAACAACTGAAACATTCAAACACATGAGAAAAATGTGAGGTGATACTGATTTACTCAGCATGAAAACAGATTTGTATCGAAGTGGATGTCTACAGCTAAAAAGTAAAAAAAAAATCTGCAAATTTACACTCATTTCTCTTCAGTCACATCGTAGGCACATTTAAAAATGGACTTGTGCATGCATTTTACCTATATTTAATATAGGTGTAGTTTCTCAGTGTATAAGTTTGTTCAGCTGTTTTCTCGTATGTGTTGAGATATCCATGCCACCGAGTGTTGACAACCCCCTGTTTCACAACCCAATCGTTTCTACACCTGCCACCCTGAGCTGCAAACATCAGCATGCTCTCTGCTTGGCATCTTGAGGGAAGGGCATCTCCAAATGTGGCACCCAAGCTGTGCAACGCAGTGTGCCTGAGAGACACAGCCCCAGTGAGGTGCCATGGCGGCAGTCACAGAGTGCTGTTACCACAGCAAGGAGCGTTAACAAGAACAAAGAGACAGATTTTTAAAAACTCATGTTGTATGGCCATGATCTGTACGATTGTCAGTCATATCTGCAGTGACTGCATGGCCCCTCTCCAAAGTACTGGCCTCTGCAAGTGGGTGGGTGAAGATGCAAGGCTTGTCTTTACCTCCTATTGCAATTCTCTCTTAGTGTTTTCCACCGAGATTCGTATACAATACATGCACACGTGGGAACACAGGCAAGTCATTCAAGGGAAAAAGCAACCCCTGGAGCAGACAGAGGTTTAAAAGTCTCTGGTTTTGAAAGGCACTGCAGCAAGAGCAGGTGCTTCCACTCACACAGACAGGAGCTAATTGTAGGATCGGCTCTGGCCTACAGGCTCTCTTTTTTATGGTTATGTCCACAAAGTCTTTGACTGTTCTCTGTAGTTAGTGACCGCACACACAAAGAGGTCTTTCATTAGCAGTGCTCTATAAGAAGCCAGGGCACGGAGTAAATGACACCTTAATGTTCCCTTTCAAAGCTAGAGTGGTTTGACAATGGCGCTTGTTAGCATACCGCTGTATGTTCCTCCTGCCCGCCTTCCTCCAGCTTGCAATTAAGCTTACAGACGGCTAAGATTTAGCTTGTCTCCAAAACTTAGGCAGTAATTGCCTATAAGTTACTTCGGGAAGATGGAGCGGAAGAACTTTGTTTCAAGAGCATGGCTTCAACTCCGTGTTATAGCAAGTGCTGATTAACCACTGCCGCCAAGAGAGGTTCCTGCACCCAGTGCCTCCAGGGGCCAAGCCCCGCGGCTGTGCAGTGAGCAGGCAGGAAAACTCACCAAGAATTCAGGGGTCCCGTTTATTTTTAGGGCAAATAATTAACTTTTTGTTTCTGGAAAGTCCAATAGGATTTTTAATGTCCAGTCTTAGGTGCAGTGCTGGTTTAAATCTGAGGCACAAGTCAGCTCTGGCTATAGTTCTCTGTTCACACCTGCAATATCAACATGTGTGACTTTGTGGCCCAGTGGAAACAGTGTTACTCTCTCCTGTTTAATTAGCTACTGCAGCTTGCTGATTCTGTTGCAGGGATTTCTGTGTCTTTCTTTGCTCATTAAATGCAAAGCAAAGAGAGGGAAACACAACCAGCAGCTGTCACAAAATCCAATTTTTTCCATTAACTCTGTACACTAAACTGAACTACCTTACTGACAGTTGATGGTGGAGAAGTTACAGACATTACAGCTGAAAGTATCAGTAAGTATGAAACTCAGCATTGCCCATTCTTAAAAGCAGGGGCGGTTCTTCACCATATGACCTGCTTCCCTCAAGAAAGGAATCTCTGTCTTACCCATATTAGTTAGGGCAGAGTTGTGTTTCAGTAAGTCAGTCCTATTTTTATAAGGAAGTTCTGTTTTAATAAGCACTGTACTTTTCAGAGACTTCATATCAAAATCTATCTTCCTGGGGGAGTAGAAGCAATGAACTGCATGAAAAGCAGAAGGCAAGACTAACAAAAACTACACTTGCTGAGTCATATGCAAGGCATGTTTACAACAGCAGACCAAATATATCTCGATATTTTCATCATTATTCAATTTGAGGCTCTTGTGATACTTTACAAAATGCTCCTAGTTTTGACAGCTTAGGTTATTAAGGGGGATTTTATGTACCCAGCCTAGTTTGAATGATGTGACTACAAATGCTTGAAAAAAAAACAGGAAAAAAAAGAGAAAAAAAGGGAAAAAGCTCATGAGTGAATGTTAAATAAACATATTTAAGTGAATACTAATTAAACATATTTAGAATCATGGAAAAAGAATGTAATTCTTTATCACTTCTTCCATGGATTTTAAGTTACAGTCTATATAACTGAAATACAGGCTGATGGAAATGTGATATAAATATTTTAATTTTAGTTCTGGGGGAAAATGGTGGGGGATTGGGTTGTTTTTTTTTTTTAAGCTTGCAAAATTACCATTCACAAAGCCAGACAGCCAGGTGTTTTGTCTGTAAGAGATAAGTATCTCATCTCTCTCCCAGCTTTGTTTGACAGATGAGCACTATCCCATCACTTTTAAGGCATATCAGCCAAATTGAGATCTTCCAGCTGCATCCTTTGGAACAGATCAGTAAAATGGTGCGTGGGAAGTACACATTAGTAAGGTAGTTGCCTAAAACATTGTTGGAGACACTTCTATTTGGAGAAAGCTAGATACAAATACATGATACAGATCATCCTAAATAAGAGTAGAACTGTAGTTACATGGCCTATTTTCTGTATCAGCCAAGTCAGCTTAGGAAACTTGCTTTCCTTTTTCCTTCCCCCCCCCCCCCCCCCTTCCCGTGTTCTCAGCAACATACATTAGGTTTTCTGACACCTTAGAAAGGCAGTATTAGGTTTTCTGACACCTTAGAAAGGCAGTAGTCATTCAGATGACTTGCCTGCACCAGGAGTCAAAGTACCAGAGAGTTAAAACAGTTTATTGGAGATAAACCCACAGAGGAGGGAGCAAGTGCTGAGGCTGTGGTCAATTTGCTACGCTTCTGGTGGGTCCTTCAAGGTAAGCTAGTGCTGTGTACATCAGGCAATCAACACTAAGACCAGCCTCTGACCTGAGCTTTAGCACCGCTAGCAGAAGCCAGCTGCCACCATTCCTCACCATTTTGCAAAAATTTTAGTGTGCACAGCTCTGTTCACAGCCTCAGGAGTAGGTGGGAAATCTGGGAGATCTACTAAGTTTCAGTAGAGAACAACAGGAGTGCTTCCCAAGTATTTGTGCTCCAAGACCCATCTACAAACCGCACAAGACAGTACTATCAGAGTCCAGATGACAGAACAGTGAGTCAGTGAGTGATTTAAGTCCATGAGAGATTAGCTTTTGATTTCACTAATACCAGGTTTAACCAGACCCAATTGTATTCCTCATAACTATCAAGTGGCTGTGCAACATTTGTCTTATTGAAAATATCCTGGCACCATATGATCCAGTTGTGTTCTCATTTGGACAGGCTCAATACTGCTCCCTAGGATGTCCTATTCCTCTGCCTCACCCTTCATCATTGTCAGGATATTCTTCAGACCACTTTTTCCATCTTATCGTTACCCCGCAAGCCTTGCCTGAAATCTTTATCTTAACACGTCTTGACACATCTGAGCCACCATATTACTGTCAGACATCCTGGTCATTCAGAATCCATCAACTTGTGCCACATTCCTGTAAAGTGACGCATCTTTCATCTATTGCTTTGACAACTCGACACTGGGCAATTAAAGTCTATTTTGAAAAGTGCTAAAAATAATTGGGGTTTTTTTTGCGAAAATTACGATTAAGCTGTGTGTCTATGCTAGTAACGTGTAGCGCTTCCTGGAGGGAGCTGAGGACTCTCTCCTGCAAGGCTATTTTTAGAACATCCAAGACAAGTTCCATAAACATGTACTTGCTTTTGCAAGTGGAAAGCAGTGCTTTTCTGGATTAGTGCTCCTTTGCTGTTGGAACTTTCTCCACAAAAAAATGAAGAGCTGGTTGGTGGCAACAAGTTCCCCATTGCCTCTCCACCTTTTTTCCTCTGCCCATTGATGGTAAATACACTCCTCTTGCATTTTCCAAAGATATTCCAGATCTGGGAATTATAAACTCAGGGCTACTTTCTCTTGGAGTATTTCCAACAGTCTGCTCCCCTCCAGGAACATGGGCCAAAAGACAGATGCAGACTGAATGCAGCAGAAGTGACCACGCTACTCTACTAATAACCTGGCAAGCAGAGATAGCTGTGAAGCACAGGACACTTGGCAAATGCATTTGACAGGATGGCACGACTTTCTTTTCAAGTTATCGGTGACTGTGAGAGGAATCTTGTCTCCTCCTCCTTCCCCACATCTGACTTGTACGAAAGAAATGTCCCAGGAAAGAGCTGGAGTTGGCCACAAAAAATCTCTGCTACTCAGGGAGTGATGCTCCAAATCTCACTTTTTAGCAAGGTTGAATACAGAGCTGTACTATTTGCTCTTTCTTGAGGGAGGTATTTTAAAATTATTCCCCAAGCAGCCAGCAGCAAAAGCAGTAGCAGATTATGCTAACGTCCGACTGGATGATTACTGTAAAACAGCCAAGAGGCTTGTCTACAAAATATTTTGGAATAAGAAGCACCCAGCAGTATGTGCAGCTTAGAATAGGACTGTTTTCCTAACAAGCTTTCCCACAGTGGTGGTATCAGTTCTCTGTCTTTGTTTGCCCATGAATCTCCTTCAATAACTTTGGCTCCCTCATACTGCCATCCCCCCTTGACGCTGCAGGATCCAACAGGGCATCCTTGAATAACTCAGAACTTGATGATACACAGGATAAAACACCTTCATGCCATTTGCTGGTAATTTCCTTCATTACACAAGCTGTTTGCCTGGCCAGCTGGGAGTTTTTCTCTCCAACACCTGCAGAGCAAATTCTCCTGCTGATTGCAGGGCATTGAATCACACATTTCTAAAGGGTGATTTCTGCTTTTTTGACTGGTCCAAACTCTTAGGAAGGAAGCTGGTTAATCTACAAAGACAAGCCATGCATTCTGGAAACTCTCATCCCATAAAACATGAATGTTTTCCTTCTAAACTGACCTGCTAACATTATGTGTGAAAGGTGAGCCACTGCTCCTAAGCAGAGACCTCATGGGTACGTCTGTGAAGAAGTGGTTTTGAAAGTTGATCATCTTCATATCTGTAGTTCCAAGTTAAACAGATGATGAATGAGGCAGTGGGAAAGAATGGTCAGTAAACATAAACACAAATAGAGATAGCAGGATGAAAAGGAGGAACAGAGCTTAGAAATGTTCACTAAAAATTTAGTGGCACTAGGAACTGGGAGCACATGTAGGAATCAGCAAAGCAGAGGTGGTGGAATAGTTTGTTATGGATATTTTTACTTTTGTTACTTTTAAATTACTTTTATGTGAATACAGCATTATGAATAAATTCTGACCAGTTTTTGCATCCCCATGGTGCTATGGGGAAGACCATAGCTTTGATTGTAAGCACTCACCCAGCATTTCTGGAAGGCTCCTGCTCAAGATCTGAGATACAAGTCAGAAACTTTTTCATATAGCTGCAAGGTATGTTACAGAGTCTAGGGACATCAGAGCATGGGTTACTCTGCCTGGGCAGAAAAAGCAGTTGTGTGATTCATGGAACAAGCCACTGAACTCTCAGTTTCCTCCTGTTTATTGATAAGGAATGACAGCAAACTGTACAGCAGTACTTTGGTTCATGTTAATAAAAAGATATGCAGGAGGGCTGTTCCTAAAAACTCCATCATTTGCTCTTGCAATTTTTTTCTCCACTAGTTAAACACCTGATCCTAAATAATGCAAGGCTTGGGTTGGGATTTTTATGGTTTGGTATTTTTTTTCATGCACACCTTATTTTCATATTCTTTTTTTTTTTTTCCTCATCCAGCTCCCTAGGCTTTTCCTTTTAACACTTCTGCCTCAACTTTTGGCAACACCTGGATCACATATTTAATTTGCTTTTTATCTGAGCAGCTTGTAAGCTTTAAACAACTGACACACTCCATCAAAGGAAGAGAAAAACCAAAACAAGAACCCTATTAACCTCTGTTACCCATATAAACTAATTAACTCTACCCCCTCCCCAATTATCCCTGGAGAGGGGAACTGCTTTTATAAGCTTCCTGCTCTTTTTTCACCCCCCTCTTCATGGCTGCTTGCCTTGTTGCTGAGGAGCGAGGTGCTGATATGCCCCCATCTGCAGCTGCCTTCGCAGCCCTGAGGGCTCTGCAAACACTGGGCTGCTGTGAGATGCTGAGCCCTGCATCCCTGCTCGGCCACGGTCCCCTTCAGGTGCCCGGGGGAAGGGGAAGAGACTGCTTTCCACTACAGCTCTTGGTCACACCTGGTTGTTCAGTCCATGGTCAAGGGTGGTGACCCTTAGTTTCTGACCTTGGATTACATTTCAGGTTTTAAACGGGCTTCCTGTCTGCTGATTAAAGCTTGTTTGTTCAAAGCAAAAGGATTAAAAAGAGTAATTATAATCCTGCTAATTTATTTGATTCTTCATGCTAAACCATGCCTGCATGCATAGACCTCTGTGAGCACACATGCCTGGGATGGTTTTTGTGTACGTTTGTTTTAAACCTATGCCAGCAGTGAGGGAGACAAAGATTGTTAACTGGCTGCTGTTAGTCCTCTCTGTGCCATATATATGTCAACACACACCATCGTTCTTCCTTTTTCATTAAGAACAACCTAAAAGCAGCAAGGTATTTCAGCATGCTATGCTCTCGGTTCTGAATTGTTATTCAACAAGTAACCTGATGTGAAAGGTGAGAGCAATTGTGGCTCCATGTAGCTTTTTTGTCATCTTTTCTATCAAACTGAGTCACAGTTACACGTTTCCAATGCACTGTATACTGAACACATATATTGTGCATGTGTACTGATTGATTATACGCAGGTGAAGGGAGTCTCAGCAAGAGTCCAATAAACCAGAGGGCAGTAAGTAGGGGAAACTCTGTTCCACACTTGCAGAAGAGATAGATTATTAATAGCAGGTCTGGGGCTGTAACCATCCCAACCAACATCACACAAAACAAGTGGATCAATTCAGAGCTCAAAGCAACAGGGAGGTACAGGGCTCTCTCGGGTCTCTCAGCCACCCTCTCTCAGTTGTTTTGTGTCAAGGAAGGTGTCAGACCAGTCCTGGAAATTGAGTTCCTCTCTGCAGCTAGATGGGGCAGACAGCTAAAATTCAAGGCATGATTAATAGTTACATAGAGGGGTTTTGGACCCAGTCCTAACTTGATCCAAAAGTTGCTTGAGGGACTTCTTAACACACTTCATGACCTGGGCCAGGAGAGTTGTTTTTGATTAGGATTTAACAAAGCTCCATGTGGGCTAGCAGCTGGACTGGGGTCTGTGGTCCCTCTCCAAAAAGCACTTATGGAGCACCCAGAGCTGCAGGACACAGGTGGGGAGGGCCCAAACGGCCATGGCCAAAGCACAGGATCCGGTCAACTTCATCCAGCAGTGTTAATCATAAAAAATATCAATTTCTTTAAAATATCCAACTAGCACACTTTGAGGGGCAAACAAGCATTAAACTGTTTTTCTCCTGAAAAATACTACAGACAGGAACAGGCTCCTAGGAAGGCAATACAGAGCCCACAGGGTTTTACTTTTGGTTTTGTTGCCTTCCCATTACCAGCTGAGCAGCAGTGCTGCAGAAACCTGCCTTGCTTCCTCTTTATAGGGATGACTCAGGTTTATTTTATCCCAGGGTGGACAACACTCTAGTATTACCACTTAAGTAACTAAAAAAATAAGTGAATCTAATGGGCAGGCATTACCGAAGTGGCCTGCATTACAGGGAGTCTGGCTTTGATGTGACATCCTGGCTACAGCAAGTCTCTCCCCACTCTGTCTGTGCTGGTGAATTTGAATGCTTCTCTTCTAAGGATGCAGAGCTGATTCAAACTCAGGTGGTCCACTCAGCCCACTTGAGAGCATTTCTTCAAAAGATAGCTGCCAGCCCCTGCTCCTCTTTGTTTTCATTCTTTCCTGTCCGTGTTTCCCCTTTCCTGCCCCTCGGACCAGCCCGGTGGTGCTCAGCCCATGCTGACTGGAGGTGCTGTGGGAGGGAACAGGGTGGCCACTGGGTGGTACTACCAGGTAGGATAACCACAGCGCCGCGGTGCCTGCCCGCACGGGGCTCCGCACGCTGCTGGTGCCGGGGTCTGACCAAAGAAACCTCCTCTCATTCCCGCAGTGGTCTCTCTCTCAGTGCATGGGCTTTCCTAGCTTGTACCCACAAACCGAGCATCCCCATCTTTTGCTCCTCGCTCTGACTCTTGAGTGTGAGAGTGCAACAGCAGCAAAATTAAGGCAGCAGATTAGAAATTCTAAAAATTTCCAGTGCTCCCTCCCCATCCTCCTCTTTGGGAAGCTGCTTTCAATCACTTTATGTACTGAAAACAAACATGAAAGGAAAAACTCTCCTCTGCCTTCAGTTGTCAGAGCAAAAACTAGAATTCCCTGAGCTCTTTTCAGAAGTGCTAATATTCTCCCCTAGGCCTTCATTATATCGCACACAGATCTGCAGTCCTCTGCACACAGGAAGGGAGGGAACAGCCTTAAAAAGTTGGGCTGCAATATTTATTTATTTATTAAAAATAAAAACAAAAATTTGCCAGCACCAGTGAACAGCAGATCAGAGTGCAATAAAAAGGGAGGTTACGGTTCCAGCACTAATCAAACAGGCAATGTTGAGTTGGTGTGATGGAGACCCCTGACTCAGCTCAGAGTGAATGCAGCTGATGTGTGACCGGGCTCTCTTCCTCCAGCCTGGCACCTGTATGTCTCAAAGCAACTAAATTATGTTTCTGTAGGTATCCAGTTCTCCTTCCCTTGTTCCCAGCACAAATCTCAAACTTCTTCTGCCTGCTGCAACTGAGAAAAATGATGTGCTCCCTGCTCCTTGTGCAAGATGCCAGATGCATAAATTTCCTTTCTGTTCTCCCTGCAAACCACTTTGATTTTGTCAATGGCACTTCTGCTCAGGCTCAGGAATACTGTTTGTTTGAAATTTGAAACTGAAATTTGTTCAAAGGGAAAAAAGAGTCTTAAAAATAAAAATTTTAATTGGGAGTCATTTATAGTTGAGGAAACCCTGTTTTGGTAGTGAGGTACCCAAAACACAGGGTAATTGAACCCAAACACCAACCAAGGACCAGGTAATGGGATGAGCAGCCAGTGGGTGAAATTTCTCACTATTTCTCATTTCCTGTCACACACTTATGAGCCCCTGTATTGTTTTTTAGTGTATTACAATCATGGGTATTGACTATCAGCAGGATTGCACTGGCAGCACCCTCACTACTGGAATAACTCCAGCACAGAAATGACATTTATAACACACTGCCAGCAGCCATCGACATCAGCCCCCTCAATTTCCAGATCACAGTTTACAATATATAGAGGGTTTTTGTCTCTCACTTTATTCACACTATCTAAAGAAGAGAAAGAAAAGTTAAAAAAAAAAAAAGGTCTAAAACATTACTGAATTCAGCCCTTTAAAAAACCTCCACTTTGGAGTACAATTCTGTCTGGCTTTCTCAAACACCCTGGGAAGACATTAACCCTACCATACCATTGCAGGCATACAATGTGTTCGGAAATAAAGATTCATTTGGATTTCACTTGCTAGCCTGGAGCATCTTTTGGCTTTCTGCAAAGTTATGTGTGTTAGATGAGTCTAAAATGTCAGTGTCAACACTACAGCACTGGGAACAGAGACAGAACATGTGAATTGCTGGCCTGACTTGAGCCAAACTTTGCAAACAAGACACACGATAAGACAGATGCCTACACTCATATCAAGGCACCTGCATCAGGGCAATAGCAGATTTTTCCAAGCACAGAGCATCTTTCACTTGCTCTGTGGTTAAAAATTAGATCATCTGCTTTAATGTGATATATAAATGCTAGGATATCAAACTCAAAGCCCATGTTTAGGATGTACTTTCCACTCTTAAAAGTTGAAAGTATTTTTAGTATTGTGACTCTTGAATCGGTTGTGCCAGTGCTGGAAAGCTTTTGTCAATTCTGACTCTGTCCAGCTGCCACCCCAGAGGTCTGAGCCATTTGTCCACTGTCTGGGGCCCAGGATTTAAGTGGTTTAGCATATACTGCCAGCAGTTCCTCTATAACTCCTAACATATTAGAAAGGATTAGGATAAACCAACTACTTTGAAAACTGGTATTTTGCTTACTGCTTGCTGCTGAGCACCTAATAAGAGAGCCAAGTTTGTTCACTTCCCTGACTGGAGTAATCCTGAGAAAATCAATAACATAGTCAAGATACAACCATGCCATTCATATGGAAGCCGTAGTTCAGTTAGAAGGGTAACAGTGCATCCCGCAGGCTGTTTTGCAAGGCCAAAGAATTTTTAACCATCATTACAGCACTGAATGCATGCCATGCAACATATGTAATACACCCCCGCAGCCCCTTCCCTTTTCTTTTTGCTGGAGACAAAAATCACTCTGAAGCTCAACAAATAACAAACTATATTGTTGTCTAATCTATATGATGCCCAGAATATTAACTCTCCATCCTGAGAATGTGTTCAAGACATGAGGTATCAATAAAATAACCTGCTTTTTTTAAAGACTACTCTTTGGCATGACCACCTACCTAGAGAATTTGCCTCAAATGATCGTCAAGTACTCATTATCATTTTCTCGCTCTACTGTTAGATCAATTCTGGTTGACAACTGCTCTCAGCTGGTCTCCTTAGAGTTGATTAAGTTAGCTCTTGCAGCTGAGATACAGCAGAGGTGAGGCTCACAAGGAGAAGTAATTTTTTTTCATAGATGAAGCTGACTCCAGACTGAGGCAAAGTGGATGATCTCTGAGGACAACACACTGCTTGCAGAAATGAAACAGCACCAGTCCTCCTACTTACTTTGTAGAGCCCCGGCAAGGCATAGTAGCTGCCACTTGGAAAAGCAGTGGGCAAACAGGGAAGGTATTTCCAAAGAAGGGAGTGAGATGCATCTTCTCCTACTGATGAAGCTGATTCTTGCAACCCTCCAAGGGGTAGCAGATCTGCAGATCTCCCTGTCTCAGCTCTTCACCCAGCTTTGGCCCAGTTTTTGCCAGAAGCCTTTACTTTTGGAGCAGCAAAAATTTTTGCATTGCTGCTGAGCAGCTTGAAACAGCAATGTTAATTAATCCCACAGACCAGATTTAGAAAAAATGGACAAGCTTTCAGGCACTCAAGTCCTTCTTATTTGATTAAGCTATTTTCTGCAAGTAGAACACATTCAAATAACAGAATAGCCTTTAAAATGGGCAACAAATCCAATTAACTGACAGGATCTAAAAGGATAGGGTGAGGAAGGGGAGATAAGGTAAAGTAATAAACTGTAAAACTGAAAAAAAGCCGTGCATAAAATGAGACAGATTTGGGGGGTTCTCAGTGTGAAAGGAGTGACACACTAACAGGACTGGTTTCTCTACATGTTATGACCTGCTCAGTAAAAAAACCCTACTTGATATCTGTTTAACAGGTACCAGTGGCAAAGTATGTCTGTCCAACGGGTTCCCCACTACTCAGTATTCAAAATTAGAGGGGTCTACATCATCAAGGGTGGAAGAAGCTGAAGCTGGATCTGAGAGACAGTCGTCTCATAGCTCATAGAAACCACCTGATGTGCTATCACATCCCTCTGCGAGATGTGGGCAGCACTGCCAAGGACCAGCTAAAAGGAAGATGAATAAACAATGCCTCAAATGCTGTTTTTGCAAGGTCAGCAGCATAGGGCAAGCTAGGGTGCAGCATGCACAGATACTCTACTGAAATGAAAAAAACAACTCACATTTTTACTGCACATAGTACACAGCTTGCTACCCAATGGAAAGGTCAAAAGTCAAGACGTGATTGATACTCTTCAAGGGTGCCACAAAGGAAAAGAGGCCTTGCTCTTGACCACAGTACCACAAGCCCAGCAAGAAGGTTTTATTTTCCTGAGGCTGAGGGTAAGATAACTGTGATGTATCCAGCTGGCAAGGCTGTCAGAGAATTTCCCCAAGGCGCAGTCTGAGCCTACAGACTCCACTGGGCAAGATAAACAGATGTACCAAGCACATACCGAGATCTCCATGAGTATACTAATCATACTTTACACCATGTCTCAGAAGAATCCCACTAAGGTTTATTGCATGGATGCAATGACCTAGATACTTGCCAGCAATTCAGTAGAAGGCAGAACCTTACTCTGCTAAAGTTACTGGGAGGATGTCACAGCCCTATGAAATCACCACGTGCCAGGTATGATAAATGAGCTCGACTCTTCACCGTTAGGTATAACCTTGGTAGGGCAAAAGAAGAGGTGCAGTGAAAGGGGACAGATCCAGAAGAAATACTGAAGAAATAGTCTCAGCATATCATCATGTCCTCCTTATGCCAAAATTTCTGTCACCCTTCAGCATCCTCCTTCTCCTCCCCACTGCCAGCCACCAGCAGGGATGAAATAATCAGGTTTATCAGATGAACATTATTGGCAAGAACATCTGTTTGGAAGTGTACCTTTTCAGTGAGGCTGATTGACTGTTTCTAGGATTGAGTGCTTTTTAAAAGGAAGATGTGAATTTGACACTAAAATTGAAATTACAATAATTCACCTTTTATCATCTCTTAGTGTGACAGAAGATAGAAAAACAACAGGGTCAGCAACTGTCTTTATGCTGAAAAATTAATGTTTCCTGGTTTCTTCTTTGCTTTTTACTTCCATGTACCTGATAACTCTGCTTGAGGTCTGCTGAAGACAGAAGATTATTCATCTGAAAGTTGCAATCCCTTAATTAATGCTAATAGACACCCAAGCGGATCCCATCATAATTAGTGTGGCTCTCTTAAAGTCCTGGAGAAAATAGACTGCTCCACACATAGGCTACTGTAACAACAGAGTGACAAGGAAACTGCAAAACCACTTTAAAGGAGCATAGGGCTGAATCCTGCTCCATTTCTATTTATGTCACTCTAGTGATGCTACCATGAGGTACAGTGGTGTAAGCTCCATAATTCAGTTTTGGTTAAATGCTGATTTAGTTAGATATGCTCATATTCTGCAGGGGATTCAGAACACCAGGAAAAAGGCCATTCAGCATCCCAAGAGGGCCAGCACATTCAGAATTCAGAAAGATTAAACCCAACAGTGACAGAGAGTTCCAGTGAGTATTTTTAAATGGCAGCTTGCCACACAAATGATGAAGTGTGGATTTTATTAACTAACTTTAGTTAATTTACTGTCCAGTGGGATTCAACAATCAAGAGACTGCATTTTTCATGTGACTTAAAATACTGCAACAGCAAAGCCGAGGTAAGCATATTCCCAATATGTCTTTTAACAGTGTGAAATAGCTTGAGGGAAAAAAAATAGAAAAAAATTTAAAAAATAAAACAGATTCTAAGTTGTGTTAACCTTTGATGTTGTTCCTGAATCCTCCTTAAATATTGTGGCTTAAATCCTCACTCCCATGACAGCAAGAGTAAGGGTCTTCATGGGCTCCTGGAGCATAGATTTCACTTGGAGTGGAATTCCAGTTTGCTACCCCATCCTTCCTGCTTTTCTTGCTTAATCAGTCTGCCGTGTCCTCCCCTTTTAGCTCACACATTAGTGCAATCACTTCCAAGACACTAAATCAATACAAACCTCAGAACTAACAATTTGTGTCTAAGCCTCATTGTTCATTCCTCTGCCTTGCTTCTATTCCTCTGAGCTCATGCTTTTGTGGTTTCTACTTCTCCCCCATGGGGGATCATTTATGCCAAAGGTGCCAGATTATTATTAGAAATGGTACACAGGCTCTGTTGGGAAGAGATGAAGAACTAGTAATCTCTAAGCAAGTGCCCAAATGCAGTGCAGGACTGAGGAGACAGCTGAGCTTTCCCCGGTCTATGAGCAGAAGTTCAGTCTCAAAGAAAGAAATGCTGCAGTTGTCTCATTTTCAGCCCTGCAGTAAAGATCAGCTTCCAGGTAATATGGCAATGAAGAGGTCTGTCTTACTGGCCAAAGATAAACCTCTCATTTTATCTACCAGGAGAACACAAGCATTGGTTCAGCATTTGGAGGACCTGAGATCATACAATCATAGAATAGTCTGAGTTGGAAGGGACCTTAAAAACCACATACTTCCAAATCCCCTGGTATGAACAGGAACCTCTTTCACTAGATCAAGTTGCTCAGTGCTCCATCCAACCTGGCCTTAAACACTCCCTGGGACAGGACATCCACAGTTTCTCTGGGCAACATGTTCCATTACCCTCATGGAAAAAGAATTTTTTCCTAATATCTAATCTAAACCTGCTCTCTTTCAGTTTCTAGGTTCAGCTCTGGGTTTGGGGCAGATATTTTCCTAATTCCTTATGGCAAGCCACAAGGCACAATTGAAGACTCTTACTTGAACTACAGATAGAAAACAACACGCAAAAAGACCTAATCTAGAGAGAAGAGGGAAAATTTCTAAGTGCTTTGTCAAGTCCAGACATCACACAGAATCACAGAATAATCTGAGTTGGAAGGGACCCACAAGGATCAGAGTCCAACCCTTAGCCCTGCACAGGACCATGCCCAAGAATCACACCGTGTTCATGAGAATATTGTCCAAATGCTTCTTGAACTCTGTCAGGCTTGGTGCTGTGAACACTTCCCCGGGGAGCCCGTTCAATTGCCCAGCCACCTTCTGGGTGAAGAACATTTTTCTAATATCCAAGCTAAATCTCCCCCAGCAAAACTTTGGCCATTCCAAGGGTCCTGTCACTGGTCCCCACAAAGAAGAGATCAGTACCTACCCCTCCTCTTCCCCTGACAAGGAAGTTGTAGAATGCAATGAGGTCTCCCCTCAACCTCCTCCAGGCAGAACAGACCAAGTGACCTCAGCCACTCCTCATATGGCTTCCCCTCAAGAGTTGTGACCATCTTCGTTGCCCTCCTTTGGACACTCTAATAGCTTCATATCTTTCTTATATTGCAGTGCCCAAACCTGTACACAATATTCAAGGTGAGGCCTCACCAGTGCAGAGCAGAGCGGGACAATCCCCTCCCTCGACTGGCTGGCGATGCTTTGCCTGATGTTCCCAGAACACAGCTGGCCCTCCTGGCTGCCAGGGCACTGCTGACTCATATTCAACTTTTCATCAACCAAGACCCCTAGGTGCCTTTCCATGGCACTGTTTTCCATCATCTCATTCCCCAGTCTGTATGTATGTACATCTGGGGTTGCCCCATCCCAGGTGCAGAATCTGGCACTTGCCCTTGTCGAACTTCATGTGGTTGGTGATTGCCCAGTCCTCTAATTTGTCGAGGTCTCTCTGCAGGGCTTCCCTGACTTCAAGGGAGTCAACAGCTCCTCCCAGTTTTGTGTCATCTGCTGAGGCAATTTGACTTCTATTAACCACTTCAGAATACTTTCTATAGTATCTGTCTATCAGTAGATATAATATATGTCTTATAGAAAAGATATATACATAATATATATAATTGAGGAATATGTTCTTAAAAAAGAGAATCAGCAACCCCACAATAAGAAGCAGATCCAAACTTTTAACTTCTAAGTTTTTATTACAATGAGTGAGGAGAAATATTTTTTTAAGAAATGAAAGTCACAAAGGGTGTGCCTGTCTCATTTTTCTTCCGCTCCAGTTATATACAATGCACAGCATGTGGCAATTATTTGGCACTGAGATTCTTCAAGTTCTGTACACCACAATGGTGAGTTTGAAGGATGCAAACAGCATGGCCTCAATTCATACTTGTTTTACTAATGCCTTGTGTCTATTTTTACAGCCTATTTGAGAATTCCTTGTTCTACAATGGTGACATAGTTTTAATTTACAGCAGCCAGATTCCGAGGAACACTGCTCCCAAGAAACAAGCATTTTGACCTCTGCACTTTCAGATGCTCATAACCTCTTAAAAATTAAAAAACAAACAAACAAAACAAAACCCCCAAAAACCCAACAAAACAACTAAAAACCCAAAATAGTTATCATCTGCAGAAGGAAAAACTTAAGCAATGTTTATGGCTACTCTCTCTGTTCTTGTCTCGTAACACTTCTAAAAGAGATGCTGTCCTCTCTGGGTGCATCTATATTACTGTTTTAACTCACATTAAGTGTATTGTTTGGAAGCAAATCCAGCTGTCATCTTCACTTGCCAGATTTTGGGTCACATCACAGAGGGTGAGACTTTGAACTGTGCTCCGTCCAACCTGGCCTTAAACACTTTCAGGGATGGGGAATATTTTGTACCCTGAAATTAATTTGGAAAATGCATCCCAAGAGTACACTCAGTGTTCTTCAACTATGAATGGACATGCAGCTCCCTGGTACCAAACTAGAGCTAATCCACAGTAAAATCCCAGAGTGTCTATGATGATAACATCAATTCTCAGCACCAACTGGTCCTCTCCTTTTCCTGTGTGCTACTTGACAATGTAGTCACAGCCTCTGAAACTAGTTTCTAACTTTCCTTACCTCTTCCTTGGGAAGGATCTGCTGAAATGTATAGCTCAAACAGGGTCAGAGGAACATGTCACCAAGCTCCTCATGGAATAGTTTGAGAGTTCCCAAAGCTGGCAGAGTAACCCACCATAATCATCACAAAGGGATGCTGCTAATCCTAGGAGAAACACTACAGCTGAAAACATTTGTCCTTGAGTGAAACATCTCCCAAGTCAGAGAAATGCCATTTCCATAGGGACATGGTGACCAGGGATCTCTCCAGCAGAAAATCAAGTATTGCAGCCGCTGGCAAGAGGAGTGACTGCTTGCCTAGAGATGGGCAGAAGCCACCACCAGCTCATGCTTCAGCTCCTGTGCTGCCCTGGAGGAAGCCACAAGGGATGGTTGCGCTGATCTCCCGTATTGCTAACGCTGCTGAGAGCGTGGAGGGAAATGACCCTGTAAAAGTATATGCGCAGCAGGGTACTGAGGGGAAAATGCAGATTAATTAGATCATGGGCAAAAAAAATAAAAAAGAATGGTGAGCTATTTGTTCAGGGTCAGCATTTTTGAGGAAGGGAAAACAAAACAGTTTTGCTTATGGTTCAGAAGAACACAATATAAAATGTATTCAAGGTTTGGGGCTAAATATCGTCTAAATTCACAACAGAGTTTTTACAGAGGTCAAATAAATGTTGTAGAGACAAAAAGAAAAGGTAGGATTAAACCTTGCAGAAAACCCATCATTTTGACTAGTTACAGTAACAAGTTCTGGGCTGGCAATATCCTCCAGCCAGCTCTTTTTGTCAGAATTGATCATAAAAAGCATTTGAGATGGCCCCTCTGCAGCTTTACCAAGCCTTCGACAGAAGCTGCCTTTGTGAACTGCATAACCCATAGGACAGCACAGCTGCCTTCCGTATCAGTTGCACATTGAAATGTGGACATCACAAGACAGAAAGCTCCAAATGGCTCAAAAGCAATACAGTGAAAATAAAGGTCCTTTATCTGTATGGACAAGCAGCAGAAATGGTATCTAAAACATGTTATAAATAAAAGAAACACAGAAATAAACCACATCTTCCCAGATGTACTTTCAGACAATGACTTTTACTGTCAACCATAAAGTTTTGGTTGGGTTTATTGGATGTAGTCAAGAACCTTCAGATGGATTTCTAAGTGTGTCATGATACAGCCAAGGCCTTCAGAGTGTTTTATTTACTAATTAAATGGATGCTGGTAGGCTGAGTGCCAGTCTGTGGCATTACACAATTACATTAAAAGATCTGGATGATGTAGAACTTTCATCACCCATTTGGGGTTTTAACAGGCTATTTCACTTTCTTTACTAGTATTTGCTTATTAAAGTAGGTGCTGTCATTAGCGCTCAGTCAACCAGAGCTGAATTTTCAGCCAGTTTGACACGAGCATGTGCGGTTGTATATTAATTAGGGAAGTGCTGAGTGTACTGTGTGACCCGTTTTCTCCAGCTCTGCAATTAACAGCCTCACAAAAGCATCTTCTGAGGACCTGAACACAAGTTAATCTGCTAGGGGGAAATGGTAAAAGAAATGATCAGCAAAACATTTCAAATGGGATTTGAGATAATGCTGCCTAAATCTAAAAGGTCTCACATTTATGCAGTTGCTTTTAGGACACTGGCAAAGTACCATGCCTTTGTTTCTGGAATAAAAATTCTGGTGAAGTACATTGCCCTTTATGTTTGCATCTTTCTTTCTTTCTACGTTTTGGAAGCCACAAAATCTGACCCAGCATGTCTGCATGCCTTATTATAGCATGACATCAACCCTCCTGCCTATAATTTGGAAGAGAAAACTTGTCATTCCCAGTCAGATACCCACTGCACACACATTTGCTTCGTCAATTGTTCAAAGACCTACTGAGAGCCAACTGTCTGAAGTTTCTCCAGAAGAAACTGTTTTCCCACTGTGTTTTTGCAATATTCAAAATGCCTTTGCTACTCTGGTTGGAGCTGGAGACAAGAGGCCTTCAGACAACTTCCAGTGATGTGCCTATTTCCTGTCTCAGTAAAGGGCAGACTCCTGTACTCAGTATCTCCTGTGCCTGGTACAGACCCAGTTGGTTGGAGACTGCAGGCTCAGGGGCTCCAGCTACACTAGTCTGATTGGAATAGAACCTAAAAACTAGATTTCTCCTAACAAGCTCTTCTATGAAACTAGCTTTTAAAAGTAATTTTCTATCAATGATGAGGGAAGATGGTGAGGATCAGCTCAGGTAAGCATTACAATTTGGAGTCTCTCCAAATGAGATCAAGCATCTTGAAGTTCTCCTGTTGTTGAAGTCTCTATTAGCTCTTGAAATTTCTGGCAGTTGCTTAATGCCTTCTGGCACTCTCCTCTTCAGCTGCAAGCACACACTATCCTTAGGGGTTTCGTGGGAATTGCTCCTTTCTGATATACTCCCAACATTGCTATCTTTTACCCAAATGAGAAATACTGTGTGATGAACTTCTCCCTCAGTTCCAGCTGACATCATTGAGCAATGATTGAACACAAAACCAGAGCTTAAATCCAAAAGTTAAATAATCTAGCTCAAGATTTCTATAACAATTTAGTGCAAATTAGGTTGGCTCCTGATTTTATAACAGCTGGCTTGATTCCTAGATTCTACAGACACCTGTTAGCAGCCATTAGCCACATCTTTGGATTTTACTTCCAATACAATGGCATTATTCCAAAAAAAATTCTCCAGCAGGTAACACAGATGGGCAATCACCACCTACCAACCAGATCAGTGTGAATACCGTGTGTGATAACAGCTAGAATGAGGATTCACTGTGTTTATCTGATATGATATTCTACCTGACGTATCAATTTAGTTAATCTGACACTCAGCTAACATTTCCTGCATGAGAGCTGTTTACAGCAAGGATACTTAAATGACAGAAAACCCTGTCCAGATCCAGGTGGCAAGTGAAAGTTGTAGAGGGGTTTGAGTTGGAAGGGACCTTTAAAGGTCATGCAGTCCAATTCACTGCCAGGAGAGGGTGTCACCCAGATATTGTAGAGGTAACACAGTGTCCCTCAAATTCATGCAGAAAACTCCCGTTTCTCACTGCTCACATGGTCTCTGAGGAGTAGCTTCAGTCAGTCCCCACAAGCTCGAACATGAAAGAGGCATGACCATGGGCGGAGCTAGAAGCTGCAGATTTAAACAGAGGACTTAAAAAGTCAATGGTCTTCGGGTTGGAACAGCCTGGGTGAATAGCCACACAGTGAAATCTAGGTCCCCTATTCCTTGAGAAGATCTTATTGATCATCGAATCATAGAATCAAACGGATTGGAAACGACCTCTGGGATCATCAAGTGCAACCCTTGATCCACTACCGTCGTGGTTACTAGACCATGGCACTAAGTGCCATATGCAGTCTCATCTTAAAAACCTCTAGGGACAGAGAATCCACCACTTCCCTGGGCAGCCCATTCCAAAGCCTGACTACCCTCTCTGTAAAGAATTTCTTCCTAATGACGATATACAGGAACACACAAACTGGTAGCCCGCCTGTGTAAACCCCTTCTTCAATCTCAAATTGCTTTACAGATGTTCATTAAGACTCACTCCCCTCCTCTCACATTGGCTGTATGCTCATTTTGCAGATGTTGGGGACTAGTGAGTCAGAGGAAGAATTATAGAATTATAGAATGTTAAGGGATTGGAATGGACCTTGAAGATCATCTAGTCCCAACCCTTCCCCCCTCCCACCGCCATAGGCAGGAATACCCTCCCACAAAAAAATCCTGATCTTGAATTACTCCAGTGACTGTGTGATATTCCTTTCCCTAGGAAATCTTTGAACTTGAGCCATACAGAGGACAGAAAAATAAATTATCAGTCTTGTTATTACTTCTAGGCATAGCTCCCAAGAAAACCAACAGGAAAAAATCCTGACATTCCTTTCCTGTCCACCCTGGAAACCACCAACAACATCATACTGAACTTAATGAAAACAATATTCTTTGAATTATCAATTATGACTGTCAAAGTTGTGTTGTCATTTACAGTAGCTTTTTCTGATGTTCAGATGTGTGCCTGAGAAGAGGGACTTTTGCAGATCAGCCTGTTCAAGACATTGATGCTCTATGGTCTCTTGCATAGCCCAAGTGCTACTAAAAAACAGATAATGACCAAATAACAAATTATCTAGATCAGGAGAAGAAAAGCTATGGCTGAGGAGCAGCTCCCCTACCAACACTGCATTGTGTCTGGCCAGGAGAGTGTGTTGGTCTTGGGGCTACTTGGTAATCTGAGCCCCTTGCTGTGACCAACCTGAAGTTGATGCCACCAGGTCTTCAGCAAAGGTGCAGGATGATGTCTGTTCTCTTGCATTTGCTTTGATTGTCTATGGCAAAAACATTCATTCCCCTGCAGGCAAATGTTTGTAGATCCATTCAAGAAGTATGTCTTCAAGGCAATTTGCTAGTAACCTGCATTTCCATAAACTGCAGCAAATGTCCTCACAAAGATAACAAATAAGAAAGATCTTGGATCTTCAAGATTTCTCTTTTGACCTAAGCAATTACTACTGCCACACATGAACTTCTTCAACATGTTTTATCCATACTTCTTCTTCTCTGAGATCCCTTGTTACTCCTCTCTCCTTAATACATTTCCCTTTCCTTTTGGAAAAATACTTTATCAGCTTAATTTTTAGAGATTTGGAGCACCCATAGTTATTGAAGACCAGAAATTTTAGATGTTGAGCCCTACAATGTAATGATTCTTTATAAGAAAAAAGCTGAAGTCTACCCAGCCTTCTGTCCAGCTCACCATTACTACAGCAGTGTTCCCACTAGTAAGTTATGATTCCCATAATCCACAGAGACTCTAAAAGGCATCTAAATGTAGCATTTTAAATCTATACACAGATATTTTATAATTACATAATATATATCCTGCAAATTGTAGAATTTACCAAGCAGTAAACATTCTAGGCATCAACAAGTCTGAATACTGCATTCCCTGGTTTGGGCCATAAGGGTTTTAAGAGGAGGTCTTTTCCCAGGATGAAAAATCTCTGTGGTAGTTAGATTTAAATTTTTTTGTACCTGAATACAAAAATGAGCTTGAATTCTCAACTGACATCTCAACTCAAGCTACCATAAATAAGACCATCATTGCAATAAAGCAAGGACATGTGCTGGCTGAAGGGCACATTTCCAAGGATGTTAGCAGAGCTGATACTCAAATGGAATGGTCTTTACTGCCACAGCAACCACAGTTTTTTTCTTTTGAAGCGATGAAATTATTACCCTAATTGTTCTCCTTAGGAAAAGATTCTTCTAAATTCATCCAAGGGCCACCAAAGCTAACAGAAATCTTCTATTGGGTAATTGGTTTTCTTATGTCTAGGGTTTTTCAAATATGCATTGATTTGTTTACAAAAGACAGCACTCCCAGCTTTGTGGGGATAATTTCCAGTCTGCAACCTATAAGAAACAACAAATGAAATGGAAGCTTCTTCATCACCCACCATTCTCTTATTTTAAATAAAAATTTGCCTGTGCATTGTGGTTAAAATGCTATTCATCTGTGGATGGGGATGCCCCATTTTGCAGAATAACTTGTCTCAGTGACAACAGCTGTGACAAAAAATTTAAATGTTCCAGAGTGAAGGCATTTACATCAATGCTCTTCTGTTTAAAGTGACAAAAAATATTTTGTGTCATTGCTCTTGTTCTTTCTCTCTCATCTGGCTGCTAATTTGGGCTTTCCAAATTAGCCTTCAACAGAGAAAGCCAAAACAAGGATGTAGTTTCCTCAGCCACTGGATGAGAACTCTGCTGAAGTCACTGAAGTTGTGACAATTTACACTAGCTAAAGATCTGCAGGGCTCAAAATCCCTCCTTTCCCTTCACCATACCAACAAAATCTTATATAACTTGTATGGTAACTCAATACTATAGGGAAGAGGAGAGAACAGAAAGGGAGTTCCCCATATTAAACGTTTGCTATCTGAGGCTTGGATAGAAACCCGCAAAACTGAGCAATCAGAATGCACCACATGGAAATGATGATGGAAAACCCCAGCGAACAAACATGTCAGCAAAGCCTCTCTCTAAAGAACACATTATTGTAGGTGTTTTTTTTTTTTAAAAAGAATTTGGTTCTTGCCTTTTTTTTTTTTAATACACAATTTCTTAAGCTCCTGCATTCTGTCTTTTCTTTCCATAAATTTCTTCCCTCCCTCCTTAGCCTCATATATTCAAAGGGGAGATGACACATTAGCAACCAGGCAAAGTACAACTGCAGAAGTATGCAGCCACACAGAGCAGGCTATGGGATGGACAGGACGAATGTCTCACTTTTTTTTCCTTGTGATTCACCTGATTAGCACTGAAATGGAGCTGATGTGCTACGCCAAAAGTCCTTCTCACGTAAGGGTAAGTTATAAAGTCACCAACCAGTGTAGCAACTACAGTGCACTCAGTCAACTGTGGGCAGAGCAGCTGAGCTGCCTGTGCTGCTCCAGCGTGGATCCCATGAGAATTATGGGGTAGAGACAGCACTGTGCAAACACAGCTTCCTGTCTGCAGGGTAGTGCCAGCCTCAAACCAGCTGCTGTCTTGTCAACAGTGGGACTATGAGTAATTCCCAAAACCCTGGAAAAGTTCTCACTGCATCCTGGGGTGAGATATTGGAAAGCTCTCAAGTTTGGGAGGAGATAGGGGGAGGAAGCTGGGAAGGAGGAAAGGAGGGAAACCCAGGCATATATAGGTGACACTCTGCAGGAGAGACACTCTGTAATCTAATGTCATTCCTACTATGGGTTATCTGAGATCAGGACCTTTGGGTGCACCACCAAAGGAATCCTCTCTATGTAGCAGCCATGAGGAGTCCTCACCCCTATAGAGAGTTTAGGTACCACAAAACTGAGTGAGCAGAAGTGACAGCATTTATTTCACCTGCCTAAAGATTTCGCCTACTCAAGAGAAACACCTATTTTAGGATGGGCTGGCTCACTCTTCAGAGGTACTAGTCTTTTTCCACTGTCTCTAGAGAACATCTTATGTACTTTTAGACAGCTAAGAAAAATGAAATTATTTCCACTAAGGTGTCAAAACTGGCTCCTTTTATTCTTGCAATTTGACTAATACGACTAATCAGTGGAATGAACTGACTCAGGATAATATTGAAAAAAAAGGATTAATAGGAGTCAAGACAAGATAAAGGAATTCAAGTTCTCTCTGATGTAAAGGAATGAAATTTATGGTTACTATCTATACCGTCATTAGCAGAACATTATACTTCTATAAAGAAAGCTTTGTATTCCAGTTCACGAGGTACAGAAAATGTGTCGATTGTGCCCAAAATGCCAGCCTAGTAATTTCCAGTCTGGTAGTTTTGACAGTCTTAATGAACAGGCTCAGCAAAAAACAAGGACTGGAATGCAGAGATAGCCAGATTAGGTGGACTGACAGGCTCTTTGAGAAAGGCTGCGTAGGACCTGTCCTAAATATTCTTAGCCATTCTGTATTAGGACTTCCTCACTTTCTTAAGCATGAAATTCACTTACATATTCTAAAGAAGAAAAAAGGGGGGCAAGGGGGGGGGGGGGGGGTGAAGGAGAAATTGCCATTTTTAGTGTACAAGCATATTTACATAATCAGGGCAAAAACCTGCATTTTAAAAATGCCCTAAATACATATTTACATGAGAGAATGCAATGATTCCAAAGAGGCTGATAAAATGCATTTTAAGTATAGCTAACTAGATATTTACACAACCAAGACAATAATCCCCATTAAGGATTTATTTTTTTCACATTGCCACATTAGAAAACTGAACAGTTATTAATCCATACAACTCCACATTAACTCCTAGATACTGCATGTCCTCAGGGCATTGCAGTACCAGCAAGCGTACACTGAAGCCTAGAAAATTCCTCATGAGGAAAGGAGAGGTTCCCTCTCTCTCTGGGTTTTGCTTAATTATCAGTCATCTTCCAAGAGATCTCCCAGAACCACAGTGACTCTGCTGCAAGCGGAATCCTGCTCAAGTCACTGCTGAGCTGCACCAAGGATGGGAGTAAACATTTTTTAAAAATCATGATTCAGAACAATATTTCTGAATGAATTGTGCCTACAGAGGCACATGTCTGCTCAGCATGGTCATTTCTGAGCACAAATGCATTCGAGGCAGGGAATCCCCTTTTTCCTTCTGGCAGGAAAACTCAGCCTCCTCAGAGGCAACAGCAAAGGGAGAGCATGTAGGAATGTAGTGCTTGGAGTGTGACAAGGCAGGGGGATACATGGAGGTGGAGAGAACAAGAAAGGTTCTCTGCTGTCACCATCAACAAGCTCTCCTAAACAATTTTATGTAGTGAATAGATGAACACGAAAATGAAGCTTGTGTTCCCTCCTTCATAACCTGTGAATTTTCTTCATCAGAAAATCCCATCTCATTAATAAGTTTAACAGTATTTTTATAATTTTCCCCCTTCCCTTCTCCCAGCCTCAATTTCAGTGACACAGTTATCAATGAGTTTCAGGAAATAAGATATACTAGATTTTGTTTTCTGGTAATTTGCCATCTGTGATCAACACAACTTCAGTGTATCTGTGGGCACAACATTTTTTTTAAAAATAGACTAAAAATAATGAATTATGAAACATTTTAAAAATTAATGCATGCTCCACTTTAAGCAGCTGTCAAATTCATCTGCTCCTCCTCCCCACAGGAAAAAATCTCTTCCCCCAAATATCAAAACCCTAAAGACAGTCAAATACAGAGCTTTTACTTGTGCAGAAAGATAAACATCTATCATCAAAAGTATTGGCTGTCTTTCACATCTTTTCTGCATTACCTCACTTCCCCACAACTCTCAGTCCTGTCCCATCAGCAGAAGATCTGAACTCACTTTAACAACACACCAGCAGTGCACCTGCCATCTGGTACATGTGCTCCATCCTCCCCCCTGTGTAATGCAGTGAAGTGTTTTTGTAAAGTTTTGTTTTGGGGGATTATTCACATTTTCCTGTTTTCAGTCTCTAGACAAAGACAGACCTCACCAGGAAGCCTTTACAATAGATTGCACATGGGCAGAGCATGGATGGGCAGGTGGAGTTGTCACTGGTATGTGGGAACCAGCCCAGACAACTAGTTGTGACACTATGCTTGGGAACAAGTCACATCCATGATGCTTTTACAGCACTTTTGTTTCCTGATTGAACTTCCTAAAGCATCTACTTTGCCTTAGCTGACTTCTGCTGCTGTTGTTCTGAGTCTCTCTGCTCTCACCTCACTGGTGAACTTCTAGAAAAAATTTTCCTTCTCTGACACGTGTCCATCTTTTCTTCTTCCCTTTATACTTCCCACATCCTGCTAATGTACCAGGTCTGGCTCAACAAGCCCCATCTCTGCTGACACCAGCCTTAATCAGCTGGGAATCCAGTAGCAAAAGAAGCCCGGACGTGGGAGGAGTTTCAATTTCAAGGATATTGCCTCTTCAGCAGGTGCAGCCACTGACAGGGTACAGGAGGACGCTGGGGACACAAAACAAATTCACATCCCCTACCTGAAAGCAGTATCACACTATAATAAATAGCATCACAGGCCATTGGACCATGAAAAATAGAACACTGCTGAAAGATTTTGAAGGATTTTACCTCCTTCTCAAAAGAAGTAGAGAAAAACAAGGAGTCTGACTCTCAGTGTAATCTGTGCTGCCTGGTAGGCAAACATTTTCACAAACAGTTCTGGTAATTTCTTATTCAAATTAAGCAAACAATAGCATTCACACACAAAAACGCATGCACACACACCACCTGAAGACAGCTCCAAACTGTGGCGTTCCCTGGCCTTTGTTTGCAGACACAAAAGCTGTTGCATAGCCCTCTTACAAATATTTCTCTCTGCCACAAACCTTCTCGCCTCAGTGCAGCCAATGTAAGGACATCAGAACGGAGACAGAACAGAAAATAACAAGCCTCAGAAGGGTCATCAAGGGAAGAGATTGATCAAGGAAAAAGTTAGGCAGCCAACACAAGTGGGCTGAGAAAGTTGTTGTGCTTTCAGTAGCTTTCCAGTTCCTTGGGCTATAAGGCTGACACTGGGGCTGCACACTCGCATTCCAACCCGACACATTTATTGGAGAAGTAGAAAGCTAATCTTGGCCTATTAACAATTGCTGTCCGCTGTAAATCACTGCAGGACCTCCCTTGATGCATATTGCCTCCCATTTATCTCACTGGCGTCAAGGAACCCTTTGCCCTCTTCAACTCATTGTTTGGCCATTAAATCAAAACATTGCCTTTCGGGGAGAGGACTGGTTCACAAGGGCCAGAGCAGACAGACCATTACAATGTGAGGTTCAAAACATCATTGGAGGACATACATGACTTGATCCCAATTTCCAGTGGGTTTGTTGCAAAGATTTGACTTAATTTTATTTTTCTTTCTGGAAAAAATCAGTGTTCCTAAAGTTCATCAGTGCTCTAGGAGAGAAACTATTGCAGAAACCATTGTCTCTTTAGGATACAATATATGTACAGATTTGCTACTCTTTGAAATGTATGGGGATTCACAGTTTAGTGTCAGTTTCCTATGAGTTTCTTGGATACAATTTTTCCTGCAGAGTTAATATAGGACTAGAATGACAAAACTTAATACTATAATTATAATTTTTATAAATCTGTCTGATGCTGAAAAATTGCAAGACTGCTATTTTTTTTAGCTAAAAAGCACCTTTTATATTTCCTTTAGTATTCAGGGGAAGACAAACTTATAAATATTTGTAATGGGAAATAGAAAGGAAAGTGTGGAGCTGATATATTTTTATGCACTTTCTCATCATATGGACTCTGAGGACTTAGATACATTCCCTGATAAACTCACTCCTTCTGTGGTCAGTGTTCTCTTCTACTGACAAGGAGCAAACCTGTCCCGTTTAGTCAGACAGCAAGAAAGAGCAATAAGCAAAAAAAGCAGCAGTGAAGTTTATGTGAGAGATTACTGTGTTCACAGCTCAGAGCACAGAGCGTGTCCCATGGCAAGAGGGGTGGCCCAGGTTTGTGTGTGAAAGGAGGTGAGCTCCCCTCAGTGCCAGGTAGGTGGGAATCCTGTTCTGCAAACATCGTGGGGATGTGAGCTATCACACCCTCATCCATGTGAGAGAGGACAAAGCCCTACAGCTCATATGAGAATGAGAAGAAGCCAAGAGCTGTGGTGTTAGTGTACGGTCTGAGGGCCCAGAGTCAGGCGTGCACTTGAGCATCTGTCTGTGCCAAGGCCCTGGGGCAGGACAGAGATGGAGCAGCCCCCCAAGAGCAGCATGTGCTGGTGCCAGCGTGGGGGTGGGTACCCACAGATGCTGTCTTCATTTACTTTCAGACTTGAAACATAAACCAGATATTTCTGTATTGTGTTATTAATGTTAACCACAAAACTAGAAAAGTTCTGAGCAGCCAGTAAAGATAGCAGTGTGAAATCCAGGAGGGCCAAACCACTAAAGATATTGTGAAGTTGTAGAAAAAGTTAATAAATTTTGTAGGAATGTTTCAGGCTTACTCTGTTTCCAAGGGACCCAGAGATCCCTCTGTGTGTAGCTCATGGGTCTGGCCAAAAGGGGCTTGGACAGACTTCAAGGGAAACCTCCAGCTATCTCTGTCTCTGCTGCCAGAAATTTAATGGTGCCAAGCAGCAAAGCACTGCTGTCGACTGACAAAGGGATGGAAAACCAGATCAGATGCATGCCTGCCTCCCATAAAAGGCCCTGCGGTCCAGGACAGCCTCCCTTATTTTGATAAAGCAGTTGTCCTTTCCAAAAACAGCTTCAAGTCTCTTTTATCCAAGGTGGACAAGCAATGACCTGGGCTCCCTGACCCTGGTGCTACATGATTTTCCTGTAACATGCCACGGTGCTACAGATTTTCCTGTAAAATCCAGACCTTCCCACAGAACCAGTTTAAAAACAAACAAGGTAGAATGCTGTTTCTGCACCTTGAAATGATTTAGGAAACTGAGAACTTAAAAGCAGCAGGTTGATATAGTCATGTCCTGCTGTGTCAGCACTATTGGCCTTGTGAAGTACGCTTTTATTTCAACGGACCAAATAAGTCTGAAACCTACTGTGATGGTTGCCTGTGCCATCATTGATCATGTGAGGCCCTGCTTGCCTTATGTTTCCTAAGGCAGCAGATTCCAACTTCTGTCACATCAGGAAAGCATCATGTTGTATTGCTAGTGAGGTACTTGTGGAAAGGGAAGAAGAAATGAAGAGACCTGGTCACAGCTGGCCAGAGACAGGGCAGACCTGTATTTCCCTGCTCACACCCAAGACTCTGGTTACTCTTTTTATGGACACTCTTTGATGCTGTGCACACTTGGCCTTGTTTTTTAAGAATAACACTTGCATGTGCCAATGGATCTATATATCTGAGAAATTAATTACAAAGTTTAGGAGCACATGGAAACAGCACAGAATATCAGAAACAACATTAACAAGAAAAGAAAAAAAATGAAACAATCTTAGCAAATGAAAACCAAAATGTGAGCAGAAGCCTATGCTTTTGATATACTAAAATGGGGGAAAGCAATGATTAAAAAAAAGGAAGTTATAAATAATTTTCCTATTATTCATGCAATACAGCTGAATAAAAATTCTCTTAAAAAGGTCTTTTAAATTACTTACAATGTGCACAGCTAAAAGCTTTATTTTTTCCTTTTTAGTTTTAGATAGAAGGTTTTTTGCTGATCAGAACAATTATGCTTGTAACGAGGAATAAAAGGAATTGGTTACCTACAGATACACAAACCAGCAATGCTGAAGTCACTAAGCAGCATTCTGCTACTTAAATTGGTTTCATCTGTGCATTTTATTTATCTGCAAAATGTGTTTCTTTTTATTAGAAGCTTTCCATTATCCTATGCAGTTAATACTTATTTTTACAAGCATGAAAGCTTTCAGTTCGGGGTGGGGGGAAGGGGGAAAGAAAAAAAATAAGAACTACAAAATATAATAGAGGATACAATTTAGAGCTAAAAAAAAAAAAAGCAAACAGAAAAACTAATATAGAATTTTTGGTTAAACACTGACTTTACTGTTGCTACCAATGGGAAATGCTGTTGCACGCAATGACTTGTGCTATGTTCATCTCATGCTCTGTGCTATGCCAAAAACCCACCAATATCAGTTGTTGCCAGAAAAAGGGAAGCAGATCATACGTGCTACTCACTGTCACAGTTTCTTGTATGTCTAGAAGATTTTATTCCACTAGTATGATATTGGAAAGTTCTTACACCCTGTCTATCCAGAAGGACTGCATTTTAATTATCTCTTAGAAGTCTGGCTGGAGGTTGGGTGTCTCAGTAGTTTTGCTTTCTTTTTTAACATTGCCTTATTGCTTAAGGCTGTACAGATCCCTTTGGGATAACTGAAAGCAACTAAAGAATGGAAACATCTCTTGGAAAAGTAAAAACAAATCAAGACTTGGGTACAGGATGGCTTGGCGGAGTGAATTCTTATTCACAGTCTTTACATTCTTGCTGAGGCTTCAGTTTTTTGAATTCTCAACATTTTTCTGTTGCTCTTTGATTAGTAAACCTCATTCTAGGTTTTTAGGGCACTGTTGAAGCACATGTTCTTTCAGTATCCCTGTTCAGTGGTGTTACAGCATGGGGAGAAGAAACGATGAATGAGTATAGTAGAAGAAAGAAGGGGGCAGTACAGAGACACCAAGTCTTCCCTGGCATCTGAAGGGAAGTAAGCTCTCACAATGAGATTGTCAAAGAACTGATCAAACAGTTTTATCTGATTTCTTTGTCAAACTAGAGTCTCAATTGCTCCTCAAGTACCAAGAATGTAGCCGAAGAAAAGAGCAGGTAGTGAGGTAGGACCACCTGCCCTGGAGTCACCTTTGACTTGGCTTTCACAGAGTATGAGCTGCAGGAGCACTTTCTCTTTTTATACCAGATAGGTTCCCAAAATAAAAATATGACTATCCAATAGGTCTAAATAATTCATAGACTTGAGCAATTCTGGCCTGATCTCTGAGGAGAACAGCAAGCAGTATGCAACTACCAGGATCAGAGTTAGCCATGGTAACCACGGGGGCGTGTCAAAGATCTAAGCTCCTTCACTTGGTGAGACTATAACCTTCATTTTGCAAAACATATATTCCTGTTCCCCACTGTTACAATCGAAATACTCACAAATGAGCTAAAGAATGGGTGTCTGCCTCCACCTGTAGGAAGTCTGCAAGAAATAGTTTCACTAGGTGTAAGCAGTCCCTGTCCATCTTAACCTCAACCACAGCTAATGTGTGGGGACAAGAAAGGAGCTGGGGCATAAGGGTGCCATGTGATGTACAGGGAGGGTCCCCAATGCCTTTATTAATCTGTGACTTGTCACAGCAATTTAAGTGTGGCTTCTCCAGCTCAGCTTACAACATTTAGGCATGAATACGAGGGGGCAGCATGTACTACCACAGCCAGTAAGGTAAGACCAAAAACCAGAAGACTTTAGTTTCTCTGCTGTCCATTTGGTAATTTGTATTGACACTACATTCACTTCAAAACTAATTTGAAAACAAACATCCCAGGTAATGCTAACTTTGGTATGTTGCAGCTTATTAGAGAAGACAGAGGAAACAAAACTGTGCCATGCATAAATGGAGATCCCACAGGATCCCAAAACAGGATCCCACAGTGTCTTTTAAAGTAAATTGTTAAATCAAGACTATATAAGTCACCACAGAGTTGTTAGGTGATACTGTTCCCAGTTTTCAACATTCTCTATATTTTTGCAGACAAGTACGTACACAAGTACTCCCACAGACTCAATAGAGTTCCTGAATACACCTCTTCCCATTCCCTGCCTGCATATGTATGACTTCCACTAAAACTGGCATGCATTCAGAAAGAAAAAGAATGTATTTCTCTATGTGCCATAATGCATATAGCAGTGCTTTCTACCATTGCCATTTGTTGTTTATAAAAATGTCAGTTTATGCAAAACAATTAGGAATCCTGAAAAATGAGAGGGGAGAGAACATCAGGAACAAATATATTTGTCCATGACCTTTTGGAAAACTTCCATGTAGAATAAAGAACACCGCCAGTCTCCATTCTGAACTCGAATGAATCCATCAGTCATCTAAAATAACAGTTAATAATATGATGAATTAAATTATTATAAGCTTACACTAGAAAATTACTTAAACACAACCACAAAATACAGAAGGCTAGGGAAAGGCTGAGGTACAGGTAAGCCAGACTTCTCAGATGAAATCCCCTCCCCATTCAGCAGCCTCCCACCAACTTCAGGGCCCTGATTTCTCTCCTAGATTTTCTACCAGGTTTTCCTCTCAACTCACTGTTCAAGATCAGAAAAATTTTCAACATCTCCATTTCTACCAAAAAGAGAAACCAATCACCAAAATCAGGCTACCGTTGGCTGTGCTAGGTCTTTGGTTCAGCACAAGGCACTGTGGTTATTTTTAAAG
The DNA here is from genome assembly GCF_003945725.1 of Corapipo altera. Lineage (NCBI taxonomy): Eukaryota > Metazoa > Chordata > Aves > Passeriformes > Pipridae > Corapipo > Corapipo altera. The sequence continues at coordinate 15,975,277 of NW_020884872.1, forward strand.
CAAGAGTCCTCCAAGGTATTTTTTTTAGCCTCTTAGAAGGATGTAAAATGCCTTTTGATGCATTTGGTTGAAGGAAGGCTTGTCTTGCTAATGAGATGCTTCATGAGAATACCTGTGACCTGAGCTGAGTCCCTTTGCCCCCATCCTGCAGGAATCACTATTAACCACTAAGGCAATGCACCTTTCTCCTGATCTTGAGACATAATGTAATTTCATACTCTGGGAAAAGAATTAAGTGACTATGGCATGCATCACCAAAATACACTCTCACATGAGGCCCTGTCAAGATGTAAAAGCATGAAGTAATGTTTAAACTTTTGACGTCTTGCCCTTAAAGGACAAAGTCCAGATGGGTAAAATAGTGCCCTAAATACTGTGGGGAGCAGAAGGAAAAAAGAGGTGGAAATGAGGAAAATGACATCTGTACCCTGAACCAGGGAGTGGGACAAAACACAGTAAAGGACCCATACAAGGGGCAGTGGCAGCAAGCTGGAACTTTGACAATACACAGGAAAAACAGACCCAGCACACTCTAGACAATCACTGTTTTTTGTTCTTACAACAGTTTCCTGAGAAGGTGAGATAATCTAGTATTTATCATCCTTGAAGAAGATTTCAGGCTGATGGGCAGATAAGTGAAATTGCTGGAAATGGGATGAAGCCCAAACTAAGAGCATGAGGAGGTGTCACTTGAAGAGGTCTGCTCTGGATTTGTGCAGCCTTGCTGTCATGGCACAAGGAAACCCAAGAATGTGTCTTCTCTGACCACAGAGACCTTGTAGTTTTCATTTCCCAATATCACTCCAGAAACAATTCAGGTTTGAATCTTTATTTTTTCCCACATAATTTCCAGCTTCCCAGAGAACCTTGTCTTTTCAAATGGGTCCTATTTCATGCAGATTATCTCTCCCTTATAGTGGTTTTGAAGGCATTCAAATCCAGATACATAGCATGGTGGTTTGAAAGGTTACTTTCCGCTTTGACTGATCATTCTTGATCCACTGCCCTCCCAGCACTGCCCAGTGCAATAGTGATAAAATTTAACAAAAGTGGAAAAACAGATCACAAAACAAAACACGGATCTATCTATCTGTAGATCTGATACACAGATCTATTACAAGACAAAATAACTACCAGGATAATGTGCTCCCAGACATAAATCCAACATGGACACTAGGGCAACACCCACATATAGCCCTTCTTTCTTTTGTGTGACCACATTGAACAGACTGGAGCTGGGCAAAAAAAAGAAACTCTTTTCCTATATACAGTTTCCACAAAGGTCCCCCAAGTAGAGCAGTGGGGGGACCTGAGGAGTTGTGGCCAAAGTGATGGGTGTGACTGGGGCAGGGTGTGTTCAGAGTCTCATTGCTACACACCAGATCCCATCAAAGCACACTGGCCCACTGCAGAAGTGACCTTCAGTCTCCAAAAGAAATGACAGCCACTGACATATACCGCCACCCTGCACATTTGAAGAAACATTCAGAAACTGACTGAAAACCCCATTTTGTGAACTGCGGTTTTAAGTCCAAATTCGTCTGACCTAACATTGGGCATCTACCTCCTGGGCTGGGATGAGAAACACAGTCATATTAGTTCCTCCTAGATGTGAGGCACCTTGAGAAAGCAGCTGATGTCTTAAACCACAGGTGAATGTACTGCTCATTCAGGACCTTGTGTCAGGTGAGAGGAATCAATGTCTTGGTGAACACATCTCTTTGTCTAGAAGTACCTTTTGAAGATCAGAGGACATGGAAATCCTGGAAGGTGAAATTGCAGCTCTGTACCCACATATCATGAATGTCTGGGGTGCAAAAAGGCTACAGTAAATCTCTGAATTTTTTGTCCCTTGATTTGTTCTTCTTGGCTATGGTCTACATTTCTTGGAAAACTCATTCTCTCTGTTGCCAGATGAGTTCTACACTTGTAACATGTGTGCTGCTTTAGCAGATGAGTAACTTAATTTTCCCCACAAAGCTGTAACAGGTTATACAACAAACATTTCTGACTTTTGTAAGCAGTAAAAACTCTCTTATTCAATCTGTTTAATAGACTAAATGGTCATTTTATATTTAAAAATATCGAGTATGCTTTTCTTCCCAAACTCATTCTCTCTGTTTTAATCTGATATTTTAACAGTTTCAAGATCAGGGAAGTAGTTATTTTTGGCATAATATTTAGAAAGACAATCTTGCAATAGTACTCTTTACCAAATAAGTGCTTAAATGAACATAACTTATAAATGATTAATATAATAGCAGTGAGATAACCCTGACAACTACATCTGGTGTTTGTTAACTGAAGATTATTTCTTTTAAAGTTTTAATTGGGCCATGTTAATTCGATGCTTTCGTTCAGTAGACATATTTCGTATTGCAAACTTAAGCCAGGTTTTGTTCAGTAAAACCGTAAACATGCAATTAATCACAGAAAAGCATGGACCCCTCCTTATGCTTGGAACACACGAACCCTGAAAGTAATTTTCACAAGGTTTTACTCCCTAAAATCAAGTGGACTCATATGGCTGAGGACTTGTCTAATGTTCTGAAAACTGAGTGATATCTCTGTAATTACCATGAGCCTGCACAGCACTGGCAAACCTGTTAAGAGCCCTTCTTGGTACCTGTGTACTTCAGCAGGAATGGCTCCATGAGAAATGGCTGACAACAACAGGATGGTGACAGGCCTAGGCTTCCCTTTCCCATCCGAGCAGAATAACACCTTTCCTACGTAAAGGAAAGCAACAGCTCTGCTTCTGAGCCAAAGGGGGTCTGAGCCACTCAGAAATGGCTCTGCCAGTGTTTATGAGGAGTCTATTATAGCACTACAACCAAAGCCAGTAAGGTATTAACATAGAGAGGGCACGAGAAAATGCACTATCACATTCCCTAGATTATTCATAGAAAGATTGCAAACAACCTTTGGAAAAATACTGCCAGAAAAGCTACACAAGCCCTTTCTGCTTGGCAGTTGAGTTAGTTAATGGCATGGGGACTGTGGAAAGGGAATGGGTAAGTGCCAGTTCCATCCACTCTGAAAATGATAGTGAAATGGGAGACCTTCCCATCTACATTTTTACTGTCTGAGTTTCAGCTTTTTAGGTTGTTCCTTCCTTCCTTCCTTCCTTCTTTCCTTCCTTCCTTCCTTCCTTCCTTCCTTCCTTCCTTCCTGCCTTCCTTCCTTTCTGCCTTCCTTCCTGCCTCCCTCCCTTTCTCCCTCCCTCCCTCCAAACATCTCCCTTTGTCTTGCCAAAATTAGGCAGAGCTATTGTGTAAAAATGCATATATAAGGCCATTACCAAAGAACCACTCATTGATCCTTACCTATGGAGGCCTTCCAGAAGTTTCTTTCACAATGAGAGTGCACAGTGTTGTGAAAGAAGATGAGAAACCACAAAATCAATCCTATTTATAGGAATAACTTCTCCTTTTGGTTTATAGTAAGAAGAGGTTTTAATCTATAGCTGTGATGTAGAACTACATAAAATATGCATATGTGGTACTGAGATACAGACACACGCTCAGCACAGACCAGACCACTGTCATTTTCTGGTTGACTAAAATTATGACTGTACATAAGCACCTAGTGCATTGTGTAGACCTGATGATGCTTTTACATGGGAGGCTACACAGCTATATGGAGAATAGCTATATAATGTCTGTTCTCATTATGTGGTAGCTGTAAAGTTCATTTGCACTGAATTAATTAAGTTGTTCCTGTTACAGATTCATGCCAGCAGGAGTTATGATTGATTAAAAGTAGTTCCAGACATGATCTCCTTGAACGTGTCAGAGGTCTGCAGCTGAGTGCCCATGTAAATTAGAGTAATACAATTTGCCTTTCATTAGCCATCAGGTCTTGGTTTGAAATGCCCCCGAGGAAACTATGACCTACTCTGTGATCTGTAGAAAACACACTTTACTACCATAGGCCCAGTTCAGGGCAGTGTTGAGCACAAGCCTGGTTTTAGTTTAGTGGATACACTGACTTGCCTCAGCAGAATTTAAAACTGTGCTCCTGCACGTACTTGCTGAACCCAGACTGAATAGTGGATTGGCCTGAGAACCCAAATACGTGCTCCATGATCACTTTTGGACAGCCTAAGGCCTTTTTCACATTTTAACATGGGCAAAAAGGCAAATGACAGACATTTTCAGGGGACTAAAATCCAGAATAACTTCATTCATGATGCACAGCATGTCTTCCAGATTTCCAGCAACAGCCAAGCTAACTGCTTGAGCACTAAGGACTTTGGAAAGTCACAGCTCTGGCAGCACCGTAGCAGAAAGCACACAAGGACCATGGACATAGAACTTCCAGACCATGAACTGTGGGGAAGACCCAAGCCAAGAAGGAAGCTTCAGAAGCCTTGGAGACCTGGCTGAAAGGCTGGGTCTGACAGCAAGGCTTCTCACATAGTGACAATGAAGATGCCAGTGGAGCCAGCTGGCTTGGGAGTCTGGAAACCATAAGGTGCATTTGCTTGGGGTAGAGTATTCCATGGGGATTTCCTTGAGCTGAGGACCCCAAAAGCTCCTGCAGTACTTACTTTGATGCCATCTTTCAGGCAGTTTTCTAAGTCACTGGGGAGGTAAGCTGGCAGTAAGCCTGCAAGGTTTCTGAGGAAACCTGGCTGGCAGGAAAGTTTTGAAACTGCCGGACAGGCAAGGTCACGTTGGAGCTTGGGGAGATTGACAGAAAATCAGCTGAAAGCAGCATATTTCCATATGATGTTTTACATCTGAGAAAATCAGCATATTCTAAGATAAAATCATTCTTTTGGAAAATTTCCGTAACCTCCACTTAAAGGCTATCATCTGCTACAGTCTCGCTTAGAGCCTTGCAGAATTGGATCACCATTTGCTTGCTGCAGAAAGTCCTAATTGGAATAATTTCTACAGCAGATTGTTTCTCCAAGCAAGCTTCATTTGGCCACGGAAAATGATATAGTATTTAGTTGCACCACAGTGGAGTCATGCTATGTCAGATCAGAAATATGATAAAAGGAAAATATTCCCATAACACAGAATAGTCTCTCTTGAAAACAAAATCTGTGGGATACGTGGGTTACATATGGTATCCAACAGCTATCAAATAACTGAGTGGCAGCAGACATGAGACTCTGCTTCACTTACCTAGACTTTCCTTTTTTCTCCATAGAGTTTTGCATGAAGAGCTCACCCTACCAGGTTGTAGTGGTTAAAAAACACTACTAGAAAGAAATCTGCCATCCAAATTTTAATAGGGTTTCAACCACTTCAAAGCTGTTGGTTTCTAACAGTTTTAATCCTTTTCAGCCACTAGCTGTCTCCCCGCCAAAGTCAAGTCAATTAGTTAAGAAGTCATTAGAAAAGCCCTCAGATATGAAAGCCATACCTTGAAGTCCAACTCTTTTGCAACCTCTCTCAAGAACCAGGGCTGCTAATTTGGCATGGTTTCAGCCCCTTGCTCTACCTGGAATATAAACATAAAATCAACCTGACTCATCTGCTTTGTCTGGATGCATCGTCAGTCACTGGAAGAGGCTTTCTCCCAGAAAGCAGACGAGCAAGTACCAGCAGAGCAGCAGCCACAGCTTTCGGGCTGGAGACTGAATAATGAACCCATTGCTTCAGCAGATCTGCTGCAACAAAGTCATGCCAAATTATTAACGTCTTCAGTGATGCTGTTGTGCACCAGCCTTGCACAAGAAGTCTTGGTGATCAGTGGCAAGTTCAGTCCTAGTCAATTCTCCATGGCATGAGTCAACCCTCACCCCAGGGCCAAACGATGTGTGCTGGTTCACGACTGCTCTCAATGTGGGGTCCAGAGAGTTCCCTGCCAAGAGAAATATTTGGCTTGTGTATGACTGGAGCTCTGAATGCAAACACTTATGCCTACAGCGTGGGTGAAGAGCAGAGCCATGCCCAAGGGCAAAGCAGGGAGTGAACCAACCTGACAGCACTGAAACACCCAGTGAAATTTATTTTCATTTTTGGCCCATCTACTCCAATGAGCTTATCTTTTGTTGCCATACAAGTTGTAACTCATGCCAAGACTCAAAATTTTCTCACTTCTAGGCTTGCTCTGAACAGAGTCAAACATTCTGATGGCAGCGCCTGTCCTGGGGGTGCCACCATGTCCACCATGCTCCCTGGATATCCCACATCCGTGACTGCCAGCCCTGGCTGCACCAAGGACAGCTGGCACCCATGCCCCTGCCACACTCATGGCTGCCAAACAAGGGGACCCCTTCCTCAGCAGGCATGAATTGTGGCATTTGCTGCTGACATATCCCATCATCTCACTCAGCCACACCTTGGCAAACAGTACAGGGGGATGCAAAATAAATCCTGTCTTCAACATGCAGCCCTACATGATGCAGAGATGGTGCATTGGAAACTGTCTACCAGGTCCTTTTACCAAGCCCATTTACATTCTAAGGCAGGCTGTCATCAAACTTGGCATTGCAAAACTGAAACTGGCAGCGAACAAAGGCAAGAAGCATGTGCCTGCTGCAAGTATTTCCTCACACATCCCCGCATTTTGCATTGCAGCACAGCAGCAAACACTTTTATCAAGCAACCAAAAATCACTCAAATTACACATACTTACCCCTACAGTAAGTCAGAATGGGCGTTGATTCACTCATCACTCCAAAGAAACTGGATGGAGTGACTAATGTGGAAATGATCATAATTTTCCCTGCCCTTAATTTTGAAACTGAATTCAAAAACATACAATCTGATGATGGGAAAACATGGGTTGTAAATATTTTGATATGGCAGCATGAAAAAGGAGGCTGAGTGTTAAAAGACAACCTAGCAAGAGGCAGGGAGGGAACTCTTACTGTACTTGCAATTTTCACATGGATTGTGCAATGTCAGAAAGATATTGTCAAAATAGAAGAAATTTGGTAAATAGCAAAATGACCCAGTGAGAGGCTCTAAGTGAGAAGACCAGGAGAAATACTATTTCTTATGCGGAAATGGTGCAAAGATAAATATTCAAATTGCAAGTGCTGTAATGTACACACAAAAAATAGGCTGCACCACAAGAAGCAGACACAAAAATTATTCTCTACAGCCTTATTCTGCAGTTTGGGACATGCAAGAGCCAGTGTAGACAAGCAAACAGTTGCTTTTGACAGAAAAAACAGAGGAGAAATGGAGTTGGTGCAAATAATCTGCCACCATGACATGGCATGGGCAAGGGTCCCCTGCTCAGCAGGGCATGGGACAGCTCTGGCTGTGCAATGTGGGTCTGACCTGGGGGACAGGGACAGCACAGCCAGAGAACACAGTCATCCCTAATCTTCTGGGCAAGCAAAAGCTGGAGAGATGCAGGGAGAGGGGCTGGGGGGGCTTTCACTTGCTTCTTGCCTGCTCTGTTAATCAACATACCAGCTCCTCCAGCACAGCAACTGTGGCCATTTTTCCAGAAGTGATAAACAGGGAAAAGAGAGCATGCACCCTTGTCCACCCATACCACCAGCCCCCAGTCAGGCCCTCCACACCTGTGATAGTGCACAGCCCTGCCAGGGCCCCACTATGTTTTGGCTATGTTTTGGCTCCCCTCCCTTGCCTTGTGCCACAACAGCAACCCAGAGAGGGTGGCTTTGGAGGGAGGTGTGGCCCCTTGGGACAGGGATGGGTAGAAGAATGTGGGGGCAGATGGTCTCTGGGACTGTGACACGGCACTTTTGGGCAAGAAACATACTGCACAGAGGAGCAACCTCTTTCAGGAATGGAGAGGATGCAGAAAGGATGGACCTTGCACCTGCTTTCTGGCAGCTCGATCACCAGCTGCATGACAAAGATCCATCTTCCATGTTTTGAGGGTCCACTACTAGGCTCTGGAAAGAGCTAAAACCATCCTCCCTCCCGCAAATATCCACACGATGGTATTGGCAGATTTGGAAGAGGCAGTTGGAAAATGTCCTGCATGTGGAGGTAGAGGTACCCAGCATCACTCTCTGTATGCTATGGATGCTTTCCAGGATTTCCTGATGTCCAAAAATGCTGGGGACAGCTGCTCATGATGAGCAGTTTGCCCCAAGGCCTAGGACAGTATATAACAACCTCAGACCCAGACCAGGATACCCTGGTGCTAGCTGATACCGAACTAATGAACATATACCAACAGTGTAACACTACAGTGATAATGTGAAAATCATCAACCCTGTGCCCTGGCTCTGGATTATTGCACTGCTGTGGAGGTATCCTGGGAGATGACATAAGATTCCAGTCTTTCAGATGACTCTGTTATTCCAAGCAAGGCTGAGAAACAGCTATGGACAGCGTGTGACTGGGATGCCAGGTTTGCAGAAGTCTTAAAAGGCTTTGCAATGTCATCCTGACGCGTAGAGAGCCTTATGTTTCAATGCCAACTTCATTAAGTGTACCTCTGCTTCAGATAAGCCCCCAAACAATCTATTCTGTGTGTGTTTTAACTTAAGGGAAAAACATCTGGCTACTAATGATGCTGTTGTCATTGGCAGCATAATTAAGACTTTTGTTTTTATAAAATAATGGTGAGCAGTGCTCAACACCCTGAAATCTTTATGCTGTATGTATAGGAATCATGATTTTTCTAACGACTTGGCTGTTTGAAATGTGTTTATATATCTATAAAGAGAGCTAAGTAACATGTATTGATGTTAATTGCAGAGATGACAAGTTGTTCTACCCTGTTATTACACTGCCCCCTTCCAAATGATCCTAATTCATAAGTGATCCAAAAAGTTGTTTTGTTTGGTTTTAAACAGACCTCCCTTCGTGGGGAAAAGCTCACTGTGGTCTTCAACTAACCCTGAGACAGAGCTCACCCAAGCGTGATGTTTGCTTGTGGGTTGTGTTTCAGCCTCGGAGTGGCTCTGGCATCCTGGGAGTGAAGTGGATGCGATTTCAAACCTTTTATCTACTCTGTGCAAAATCCCATTTGGAATGCCACCCATTTCTGTGAAGGGTCAAACTCAGCTCTTTACCCAGTCCTCAGAGAAGGAAAGGAAACAGCTGGGGAGACCTGAGGTTTCTACAGATGCCATCACTGCCTGTAAAAGCAACACAAACAAGGGGCTCTACTCAAGCTCAGTTCCAGGTTTTCTACAAAATACTCTCCTGACATTGCAACAACACCAGGGCTTCAAGAAGTCAGCTGGCATCTACCAGTCTTGAAAAGACAGTAGATAGTGACAGCCTGGGCAATGCTTGTACGTTTCTGGACCCACAGAGAGACTCACATTGGGGAGGGACAGTTTGCTCATGGCCAACTCCCTCTATGGCTGTGAGTCAGATGAAGAGCATGAGCACACACAAAAATCCGGAGTCTACACTCATTAGAGCATCAATTTGCAACAGGGAGTGGCAAATGGTCCAGCAGATAGGAATGACAGTATTGCAAGTGTTTTAACTATGCTACCAGAAAACTGGGGATTGGAAAGCATTGTAGGTTCTGCATTTCATCTGCATTCTGAAGGACTGCAACATGCATGGTCTGTATTTCTGCATTAAAAGCTTAAAGTCTAACTTTGTCACATAACTGCACAAGTTGGAGCACACAGACGTTTTTAGTTCATTTGTAGATAGCTACAGTAAGAACTCCTGAAGTAGAAGAATAATTTTTGTGGAAAAAAAAAAAGATAGCAAGAAGCACAAAAGAAAGCAAAGGTTTCCACTGCTGAGGAAACAGGAAACTAAGACTTGCTGCTTTTTGCTGGACCAGAAATATCCCAACCTCTCTCTCTCAAAACATGGCATAACTGGTGCACTTTGTCTTGTCTCAGACATGATGTTGACAAAAAGAAGCACAGAAAAGGGGCACAGGAAAGTGTTTTTCAGGATCATAAAGGTCTCAACTGGGGACACTGATATATAGGTGAGATGCTCCACCAGTGGTTTATTCACTCCAGCACCTTGTCTCTGTAACACAGTTCCAGGAAGACTATCCTGCTAATACTGTAGTTTTGTTTTCTCTGGTTTGCCCAACCCCAGTACACAATAGCACATAGTCAATTATAACCACACTCTATATATAGCTTGCCCCGTACAGTTAACGGATACAGACTGAGTGGGGTTTTCCTTTTCCTTCCCTCGGAAAGGACTTATTTCAAAGGAATATTTTCTCCTTATTCCTCCTACACATGCTGGTGCCTGGGAACCACAGTTCTGGCACCAATACACATGCACTTCATAATGAGCATCCTTTCCCTCCATTTCTTTGCGATCCCTGAGGAAACAAACATCTCTGCTTAACACAATCAAGACAGAAGCTAACATCCATTGTGTGAGCCATCAAGGAAGTCTATCTGTTTCATCTCTTCTCCAACACAAATGCTGCAAAATATTGAGAGTAAGGTTAAGCAGATGAAACAGATCACTGTGGTCTGGCACAGTTACAGTGGAGAAAGCACTTTTATACTGTAGCCATATGTTCAAAATCTTGTGTGATAAACCCTATAAAGACAACACACAAAACACTGGAAGGGCAAAGTACCTCTACTTGGTCTGAAGGAAACTTCTCTACTGATGAAGAAGCATGGAGGAGCTGGGACCTTCCTGTGGCCTTCTGGTGACTCCCTTTCAAGCTAAGCAAGCTTTAGCATGCCAGCAAGGGCATGCTCTTTTTTCCTTCTTTTGCCTTTTAGAAATGCTTAGGTGCTTTTGGGGCATTTAGGGGAACAAAAACTGGTTTCCACTCATGAAAGGAGAAGATATATTCCTCCAAAGTGATGAGCATGTTCAATTCCTACTGACAGAACTCTTTTTTTAAAGAATACACTATCTTTGCTGACTGAAACATGTGCTGACAGATTATATTATTTGAGAATAACATGTGAGGAAGTTTATTTTACCATAATCCAAATGGATAGAGTTCAAGTTAAATGCTATTTTTTGGTTTTTGAGAGATTAAGTGTAGGAATTTACCATTCTCTTGATTTTTTTTAATTTATATAACGTGTCAAACTGTAAAACATATCAATACGTGCAGTCAAACAAGATACATATACGCAAGAGGGTGATATTACAGTTTCTGGAGAAGCTGACAGTTTCTTTTTTTGTATTCAACATTCACCCAGTAACGCAGGATAGATCTTCCATTCATTCAATCAACTCAGTTTGCAGAAATATAGATGAATGGTGCTTAGCTATAGCCAAACTCATCCTGTCTTCTACGGCAGGATCCATAGCAACCACTTATGTACTGCCAAGGGTTTGGTTTAAAACACACACCTACGCTCTGCAGCAGAGACCCACAGTGGGAATTAACATAATAACATTCTCTCCTGCAGTCTAAGGAATAGTCTCACACATATGAGAACACGACAACGGTGGCCAACAAGGTAGCTTAACTCTAAAACTAATGAATAATGACCATGCGCATGCCGCTTTAAAGGGAGGCTTTCCACAAGCTGTGAAAGTGACGCTCCAACATACACCCTCTCCTTATGTCCACACGCTCCCCTGTCAGAAGCAGGGGTGATGGGGAATCGTTTGATCAGGGCAACACCGAGGGCCCTCTGCCCTGTTTCTTCTAGGTCAGTGAGCAAGTGCTGCTGTTAAATTGTGGTTTAATATATAAACGGCCACTCAGTTGTTTCTGATTGCACAGAATGTGTCTTTGTTTAAACACATAAACCCCCATCTGGTACCCATTACCGAACCGCTTCTTCGTCTTGTGCATGGGTAACTAAACACAGAAGCCTGTGGGATGAATGAGGCTTGTCCACATGGCCCCACAGCTCCTTGAGTCAGCTGGGCAGCCACAACAGTCCACTAACCCTGTCAAGGGATCATCTCCACTGCTAAAATGGGATCAAAAGGACTAAAAGGGGTACTCCTTTGCCCAGGAAGCCAGATCTCTGAGGCAGGATTAACAGAGAGTGTGCTTCAGATAGGCATGACAAGGAGTGATCAAAGGTAGAATGACTGAAATAGGGTGAGCCCAACCTAAAAGGGTTCAGATCCACATCCAGAAGTCCCAAATGTAATGTGTTTCACAGAAACCCACCTCTTCCTCTCTCACACATACATCTATCGATGTCTACAGCTTGCATCATCATTATAAAAAAAATCCGCATACCGTATTTTGAGTTCACACTCAGCCTGAATAGAGTAAAGAACTCCAGCCTCCAGTTCTGCCAGGTTCAGCAACCTTTCCCTATTCTGTCAGATCTTGAATTTTATGTACCTGCATCAGTTACTTGTGAGTTGACACAAATCACTGTCATACCTATCTTACTTCAAGAAGTCTTTGTGGAACAAAACCCACCTAAACCCTATGTTCACAAAAACATTTATTTTCCAGTCAGCACAGACAGCAAAAACACCAGCCTGTCCTGATTATGGCTCCCAAAAATGTTGGTCTGATGTAAAAGTGGCAAAATGACACAGGTCATCTCCATGCTCAAACCTATATGTGTGCACTTTTTTTTTTTAAACACTGCATTTTATATATTTGTAACCAATTGTATAAATACCTAAAATTTGTGTCCCCCTGAACTCTGAGTTGAAGCTCATGCTGTCTGTCACAGAAGGGGATGCTTCCATTTTTCTTCTGGCCACCAGTGCATGAGGAGATCTTAGGAAAGCTGGCCACTCTGGGAGCAGTGCACTGCTGTCCCAGGCTTTGAGTTCCTGTCAGGTGATGAGGCAGCCACTCTGAAAAGCACACCCCTCTTTTCACTGTGCCCCCACTTCCATTCTCCCACATCGGGAGCTGACAGAGATCCACACAAGGGCTTTTGCAGCCTAAGTCCACTCACTATTTTCAGAACTTCACAAGGCATCTTCACAGTGGGTCTGGTAAGTGGCAACTATGTTCATACTGATGTGAAAAGAATGGCCAAGAATGAAACTACTCAGAATAATGTGATTTTAAAGATAAATGACAAAGTGCAAACCCCACATTTTTGCAGTCTGACAGCTGCTCTTCTTCTGAGATACAGGATGACCACTCTGTTAATAAATCATGTTGGGTCTACTGTGCTTTTCCCTTAGGACAAATTCAGTCAGTAAAACTCACCAATTTCTCAAGTCAAGTGAGTTTCACTAATCATCCCAATGCTGTGAATGGGGAAACTGTTAACAACTTCTAATTTTTTTTTTTCAAAAATCAGACACTAAGCATTCACAATATTGGCTTGAATAATTCATAATGTATCAGGATATTTCTTTCATTTAGCTTCTATTTTTTTCAGACACTGTATGCACCTTCCAAAAATTGTCTGCAACTCCAGGTGTCTAGAAAGCTAGAAGAAATCTTTGACAGCCAACATGTTAGAAGGAACAGTGCCTAAATAACATTAATGCAAAATAGGAACATTCAGTACTAAGTGTGTTGCACAAAGTTGTGGCAAAATGTGTAAGACCAGGACCAGGGCTCTGCCTACATGTAACCAAGAGATTTCATTTGATTAGCTGTTGTACATCATTTTATAGCTAACAACTCATTTGACTTTATTTATGGTGACAAATGGACACCTATGCATCGGCACTCCAGGCCTTGGCTATTAAATGATACAAGTGTGAACACATGCCTACTCATACTCTGACGATTTTCTTAAAACACCGTTTCCTGGAGTCAGGTGATTTAAGTGACTGTCAGTGGTACATGTGAAGGAAAACAAACTGGGTTTAGCTTTCTTGGTTGCAGAAAAAAGTTCTTACCAAATAAAGCTAAGAAATCTGAAAGAAAATTGTTTTGTAAAAGGTAAGCAATAACTGTGGTAAATTTCTGGTCCTTGAATGACTGGTGTTGGCAAAACTGATGCAGCCCATCTGCTGGCAAGAATTCTGACTCCTATGATGGGCTTCATGAAACACCTATTGCCATCAAAGACTGAAGTGATAAATTTGCCTGTTAATGCCACCATGCACTTCCTATGAGATTCTACTCTCTAATTCTCCATTGGCAAAGAAAATCCACCTGCCATGTTTAAAATGCCACAGTGAGAGCAGGCACAGTGCTGAAAATAGCCCAGAAAAATCTCACAGCTCCAACACTCTATGTTCTCCCCAGTTTGTACAAAACTGTGGCCATGTTAGACATCATATTGGCCAGAGTCTGTCCTTCAAACACCCGTGTTCCCAACTCAGCAAGGACCACACAGGAACAGGACTTTGTGTTTCTCTACCTGAAAGAAAGCTTTAATGGACCGGCTGGTTATCAAAATGGTAGGGGAAGAGGAAGGAGGGGCCACAGAAAATACTCATTTCTAATAAATTTGAGATGGTTTCACATCCCTGAGGCAGACTCACGTTGTTTTTGGCAAGCACAACAAAAAAACATAACACTGAGTCTGCGACTCGTGAGCAGTTTCCTGCATGTGCCATGAATTTGCTTTGTTTTCTGTTGTTATTATTATTGTTAATAGATGGAGGTTGTGGAAAAGAGCATAAGTGCATGCAGAGGGTGAAGTAGGAAAAAGTTAATCTGTCGTGTCATCACTCTTTTAATTCAAAGCACTGAAACTCACAGGTTTTTATAGTGTGAGGTCTGATAATGATCATCCAGCACCACCTGAACAAACAGTCTGCACGGAGAGTGGGAAGCAAGTGGAAAGCGAGACCTGCTCTGTGCTCCTGCTCTGAGAACACCAGCCATGTGAGAAGAGGAATGGGGCACACATCACAGTGCCCATCCTGTCAGATGGGCCAGAGCATTTAATTGCAAGGCTTATTTGCAGTGAAAAACCTGCTTGAAAGACTTACCCGAGACCTTGCCCGCTGCCAGCCATGGGTCTCAGGGCAGCCTCCCCTTTTGGAGACAAGCTCGTGTCTGAAGAGGGACGGACCTGTTAAAAGTGTTCAGTGTCTTCCTTTCATTAGTGTTTACCAAAAAAGAGTCAGTAGCAATAATGTTTCTAAAACAACTACTACCTACCAAGGGGAATGACCTCAGCTTGGGCCAGACCTTGGAAAGACCAGATTAGAAAGTAGTTAAACGGACAGATGCTCTTAAATCACATGAGTCTGAGAAAATTAATCCAAAAGTACTTAGAGAATTAACAGAAGCAATGATTAACAGGCTCATTAGTGGTCATCTCTGAGAACTTGTAGATGGCTGAAGGCTCAGAGTCTTGAAAAGGGTAAGCATTAATCCTTGCTTACAACGGGGGGGGGGGGGGGGGGGGGGGGGGGAAACAGGATCTCTTCCATGCTGGAGGAGGCTGCCCATGCCCCAGAGGACAGGAATACAATTCAAGTTGGAAAAACAGCCTGAAAATAACATACCATAATTCAGTTTGGCTAAGGAAAGCTTCTGCATGAAGACTGGAAGAAGCTGCACTAGTAGATGACAGGGAACCATCTGGGCCAACGGGATGGAACCCTATGGGTTATAGCAGAGCACAGGGACTCTTGTGTTGCTTGGCTTAACCCCAACTGATACAGGAAAGGAAACTTCAAATGGGGCAGAGATGCTCTTCTGTTCCCACAGGAAAACAATCATAGAATCACAGAATCATAGAATCAACCAGGTTGGAAAAGACCTCTGAGATCATCAAGTCCAACCCTTGATCCACTACAAGTATGGGCAGGGAATATCAATGAATGAAGGTGGCCAAACTCACCCAGCCTCTGAGCCCAAATGGCACCCAAAGATGGACAAAGAGCCTGGGGAAAAAATGAGACAATACACTGAGAATGACAACCCTCCATCCAGAGTTTAGATGAACTATCCAGCTTGGTGTGTACGACTATGTAATTTCATTTCTCTCTCTCCAGGCTTCTCTGGAGAAGAGAATGCTTTGTGGAGACCTCATAACAACCTTCCAGTATCTTAAGGGGCCTACGGGGAAGCCAGAGAGGGATTCTTCATCAGGAACTGTAGTGACAGGACAAGGATTAATGGGTACAAACAGAAAAAGGGAAAATTTAGGCTAAATATTAGGAAAAAATTCTTTACTGTGAGGTTGGTGAGATACTGGAGGTTGCCCAGAGAAATTGTAGATGCCCCAACCCTGGAAGCGTTCAAGGCCAGGTTGTATAAGACCTTGAGCAACCTGATCTAGTGGGAGGTATCCCTGCACATGGCCTTTAAGTCCCTTCCAATCTGAAACATTTCATGATTCTATGAACAAAACAGATGGGAAATTCAGTAAGCCCAGTGCAAGTTAAACAAGATGCATATTAATTTCATCTCTCCATCACCAGGTTGTTTAGGTTCAATGCTTCTTTATATGATACATCCCTTAGCTGTTTCAATCTTTACAGCACACTCCTCAGGGCAAGTCTTTGAATTTGCCAGAAAAGCATGTTTTATGCATTTATATATGTCACATATCAGTGACATCACTAGTGACATAATTGTCCAGACATATCATCAAATCAATACAATTAGGGATTTGAGGTTTATTTGTTAGAGAAAATAAGGAAGAAAAAGAACACCAGACCAGAAATGAAAAAAATACTGTGCCTTGAAGGCTTCCGTGGGTAACTTTTGTCTGTAATGAAGTATAAAGAATTAGCAGCTAAAAGAGGAATCTCAGAGGAGCAGCTGTACCCTGTCGCGGCAGCATAGCTGCTGCAGACATCTCTGCAGTGCTGGCTGAGAAATGGGCAGCTGGCACTTCAGGACTCTACAGAAGGGGCTCTGCACCATTTTATCACTTATGCTGATGTCTCCAATGTTTTAACATGAACAGGAGCAGTCGTTTCATAAATGGAGGCTACTGTATCCCAAGAGACTCTACCTAGTAAATCACTGGCACTGTAAATTACCAGGGTTTTACAAGAACCACCAAACTGATCCCATTCCCTCTCTGACTGTTAAGCTCCTTGTTGCTCATCTTAGTTAAGATGGGAAGAGAGGCAATACTGAGCCAATGGGAGTGAAAAGAAATTATTTTTAGATAAAGAAAAAACAAACCGCCACTACTTCTTCAACTCAGACATTCTGCAGGTGAGAAGCCTGCAGAGAGAGCTAAAGGCTCAAATACATAATACAGTCACCCTCTAGGTCACCCCACTGGTAGATCACCATACCTTGAAACGAAACCATCAGTAGAAAAGGGTCTGGATTTGTAGAAAAGCTCTACAGAAACTTTATAGTTTGAAAGTGAACCTCACAGAGCTGAGGAGATTGGCAAGCAGCATCACAGAAGCTGAGAAACCATATAGAAAGAAACCATGATTTTGTATGAAAACCAAAAGTAATGGAGGAGATGAAAGTTCTGAAGGATTTAATGGGACACAAGGAGAACATTAAGATACTGAAGTGTGAAAGCCCTCTAGAGAAATGATAAAATTAGGTAATACAAAAAAATTAGATACTGCCCACAGATGCATGGGAAGTTTCCTCAGCTCACAGTCTTAGTGCAAACTCAGCTTAGTTTCAGTAACCCAGCAGAGATCCTTAGGTTATCGTGTCTCATCTCCTGTGCAACGAAAGACATACAAGTGTTCTTAGGCTGAGTTTGCCAACTTACACCTCCAATTAAGCCAAGTCAAACCCCTAACTGTATGTCTTTCCCTCTTCCATACGAAACACAAGAGCTCTTACTACTATTGAAAATGCAAGAATGCTTTGCTCCCTGTTTCTTTACCGCTCTATGACACCACGAAATCTGCTATTTATAGCACCATACCAACTCAAAAGTTGCAAAATTGTTACCTTTTCTGTGATTGATGTTGCACCTGGATAACCACTGCCTACCCCAGAATTTCTCTAGCAGAAACGACTATGCCAGGAGCCAAGTTACCACCCTCAAGTTAGTCTTCTTTATCTTACATTTTGCATATGGATATGGATTTCCTTTAAAGACATAAGATTATTTTTATTTGGTGGGAAAGAAGCTTTTCCTATCTTCTCTCCAAAAACTGAGGAAAAGCCTTTTTTTTTCCCCAATGTATTTTCTATGCTAAAGGTGAAACAGGAGTCTTATTTCAACAAGGTATTTAAGAACATGCCTAACTTTAAGAAAATTAGTAGTTAGACTCCATTGGAATGAATCATCTTCACACTGTCTCCCATAGCACACTCCCGAAAAAGCTGACAGCCCACAGTTGGACAGGGGCACTCTGTGCTGGGTTAGGAACTGGCTGGAGGGCTGGGCCCAGAGAGTGGTGGTGAACAGAGTTGCATCCAGTTGGCAGCCGGTCAATAGTGGTGTCCCCCAGGGATCAATGTTGGGCCCAGTTCTGTTTAATATCTTTACTGATGATCTGGACGAGGGGATTGAGTCCACCATCAGCAAATTTGCAGATGACACCAAGCTGGGGGAGGGAGTGTTGATCTGGTGGAAGGCAAGAGGGCTCTTCAGAGGGATCTGGACAGGCTGGAGAGTTGGGCTGATTCCAAAGGGATGAGGTTCAACAAGGCCAAGTGCCGGGTCCTGCACTTTGGCCACAACAACCCCCTGCAGCACTACAGGCTGGGGACAGAGTGGCTGGAGAGCAGCCAGGCAGAAAGGGACCTGGAGGTCTGGATTACAGGAAGCTGAACATGAGCCAGCAGTGTGCCCAAGTGGCCAAGAAGGCCAATGGCATCCCGCCTGGATCAGGAACAGTGTGGTCAGCAGGACCAAGGAAGTGATTCTTCCCCTGTACTCAGCGCTGGTGAGGCCACACCTGGAGTACTGTGTCCAGTTCTGGGCCTCTCAGTTCAGGAATGATATTGAGGTGCTGGAGCAGGTCCAGAGAAGCTCGTGAAGGGACTTGAGCACAAGTCCTGTGAGGAGAGGCTGAGGGAGCTGGGGTTGTTCAGCCTGGAGAAGAGGAGGCTCAGGGGAGACCTCATCACTGTCGACAACTCCCTGAAAGGAGGTTGTAGCCAGGTGGGCATCGGCCTTTTCTCCCAGGCAACTATCAGCAAGACAAGAGGTCATGGTCTTAAGCTGTGCCAGTGGAGGTTTAGGTTGGATATTAGGAAAAAATTTTTTACAGAGAGAGTAATCAGGCATTGAAATGGGCTGCCCAGGGAGGTGGTGGATTCTCCGTCCCTGGAGGTTTTTAAGATGAGACTGGATGTGGCACTTAGTGCCGTGGTCTAGTAACCACAGCGGTGTTGGATCAAGGATCGGACTTGATGTGCTTGGAGGTCTTTTCCAACCTGGTTGATTCTATGATCTACACCTTGATGAACCAGCGCTAGGAGGTTTATTTTGGTGGGTAACAAGTACATGCAGACAATCAGAGATAAAGTCCCTACTTTTAGAGACATGAAACAAATCAGCCATTTTCAGAATCCTGTATCTGTTGGTCAATTCACTCTTGAATATTTATTTTTCTTCTTATATAAGAAAAATCTGCAAGATCTTGCAGACTGGTTATAGTGGAAAAGAATTGAAGCACATTTTTCCACCTCATCCCAGACTTATTTAACCCAAGTATGGGTGACCCAACAGGCAACAATACAATCCTCCTGAATACCACCTATGGACTGGAGACTTTTTCCCTTTAGTTTCTTGACGATTACTTAAGCTTATCTGTGCGCGGTCCTGATTCTTCCACAGAAACTGTCAACTGCATTCTGCAATTATTTCAGTTTTGATAACAGCTGTCCTCGCCTCCCTGCTTCCCCAGCCTTTTCTAAATTGCAGTAAGGTTCCTGTGGTTTACTGGTTCTTCCAGCTCTCAGAAATTGCTTTCAGTGTTACTGAGTATCGCGTCTAAAATCTATCCACAAAAAAGGAGAAGGAGAAAACAGAGACTAGAAAAAAAAAAGGGAGGAACAAAAAATGCAGTTGGTGATGCCTCTTAATTTGATCCTCTCAGGAAGTGTGCCGTCCTAGAAAACAAACCAAAACAGCCCAACCCAGTGAAAGAAAACATTCAGAATTCCCCAGATAAGATCACAAAATGTGGTGGAAGCTATGTTGTTCCTCAGGGCACAAGCTGCAGTCAGCTGGGAGGAGCAGGGCAGCAGATAGAAAGCAATAGATAGATAGCAATACAGGGTGTGGGTTCCACCAGAGGCTGGGGGCACAGGGTGCCTTTGCACTGAAAGCAAAGGGTGTCCTCTGCACACAGTTTCCCCCCCTGCACTGCTCCACAGCACATTCATCCCTGGCTGCCAGTGACAGCTTCTGCCTGAGGGGCCTCTCTGACTTCGAAGATACCAACTTTGTGGTTTATAGGTCTGTTTCAGGTTTGAGGGCAAATCTAGGGAGAAGGCCTATTTTCTCCAATTTTTCTTGTCTTTCTCCTCTGGCTTTTGGGGACTTGGAGGGAAATCCACCCCTCCTTTCAAGGGAAAGTCAGCAGAGAAAATGATACAATCTCGAGTGACAGGATTTGAAAGACTCAGTCTTGGCTAAGAGACAGTAAGAGAGGAGAGAAGAAAATGGCTGTGCCCCTGGTTTAACAGATTGTGCCAATCTATGGATATTCCTATAGGGCTGAGCAGTGAATTATAAACATCTTTCCCACTGCATGCCTTCCAAGTCTTCCTACAGGAATAATGAGTGAGGTAAGGAGGTGAGGAAACTGCCACCAGAAACCTAACTAAAACTACCCTAGTCAAGTATGAAAATTAGGCTTTCTTCTCTGTTTTTCAACTAGATGCTGTTTCCAACAGGATCTAGAAATAGTCTTACAGTTTCAATGGAAATAGCTCTATTGTGGACCAGAGCACTCTGGGAGCAAGTTCACTGTCTGGATGTCACATCTGCTGTTATTTGAGTGCCAGAAGATTATCCTCACACTGAGAGTACACTTCTCAGAGTTTTAAATGCCAAATTCACAACCTCTTCTCCCCTTTTCCTAAAAACACATAATTCGTAAAGCAGTGTGGTATGCTGGGGAGTGACCCTCATATTCTATCTTGGTGATAGGCTAAATTTTATGGTGAATTACCCTTGAACATGCAACCAGCAGTGTCCTCTGTGAAATGAAAGAAGCTGCCTTGAAAAATAACACTGAACATTTAAACGTGCTTAGTACTGCTGTTCTGTTTCCATTTATTAATTTCCCTGCTCTTCCTCTTACTTGTGCATGCCCATGCATGGAGCTGGCAAAACCCAGGATGGAGTCTGTTGTAATAACAGAATCAGTGCTTGCCTTCCTCCCAAATATAGAGGAGATGGTACCTCTTTTGCTATTTCTTACCCTAAAGCTACCAGAAACACACCCACTCATTGTCTCCAAACAGGGCCAAAAAAGTAGTATGTAATCATATACACTGGAACTAAGTCCTCCAGGGCAAATAAACAGACAATTTGGTGCATGGCAACCTGGAAAGCAGCTGAAATTAAAAAGGACATTTGATGCTAACTTCTGTTTTTTTCCCCCTTATCAGGGCTGGCTTGTACTTCTGCTGCACCCTGGGAGAAGTAACTGTGCACTGTGAAGATAAACTTTCGTGACAGACCAACCCACAGCACGTATTCCCAGATCCTCACAGTACCATGTGAGTGCTGAGAAGGAGCACTACGTTTCTCTGCCTTTCCTCCAGCTTTTTCAGAGGAAAAGCAACTTGGAGATGGAGTTACTGGCTTGGTTTCATGCAATATGAACATTTTTCCTAGGTCCAGTGAGGAATTAGTTTTTCATCTATCTGCTTTCCTCCAAGAGATCTATCTCAATGTCTTGTTTGCAGTTCTGTCCTGAGAGTCCCACATGCTATTAAGTCATTGAAACATATTCATAGGAAAGACGCTTTTACCATACACCTTTCATTATAACAGTGTCATCTGACTAATATGGCTGTCTCCTCAGTTCCTACAAGTAAATGGAACCATCTCTCATGGCTTCATCTCCACCAGCTTTCAAGCCTGCAAAGCCAGCATTCTGGTTCTCCTCTGATGCAGTCAGCTACACTCAAAACCCTTCAAAAACCTCAATAATATCCCTGCTTGGGCCCACACAAACACATACTCACACATGAATGCTCACAAGTGTGCTCCAACTATTCAGTATCTTAAAATTCAGTCTCATATTTGGCCAAGCTAAAATCAGCCAGTGATCTCCTCCCTCCAACTCATCAACAGCTGTGCGTACATCAAGGACAAACAGAGGTAAGGACAGAAATCAAAGCAGTGCATGTTTTAAAGACTCAGAGTCTGACACATGAAAAAAACCTGAACTTTGCATATGCTGCAGGTATCTAAACTCTGTAGGCTCTGAAATGAGTAGGCACACACAGAAAACAGAACCAGCACATTTTTTGACAGCCATGGCATTTTTTTATACCTCAGTGGATCTGGAGGTGGGGGGAAATGAAAAAAAAGGGACAATAGGAAGGTGGAAATAAAACAAACTGCTTGTTATTTCTCTCAGGACCATCTGCAGACCCATTCAGCAGTGCTCACATTTGCTCAGCTGCTGTGCTGCAACATGCATGACCCACATTACAGTGTCAGGTGAGTGTCAGTGTTTTCTCCTCTGTGGCAGGATGGAACATGCCACCCACAGAGATCCAGGTTCTACAATTCTGGATAAGTTGGTTGAGTCAAGAGATGATCAGTGGTCATGCAAGATTCAAGTGTGAATTTCTCTGACATCTTGTTGGCATTTTTAGGGAAATCTGCTCTTCTGTGTGTTTTTAAAAACTTCATGTGTGACCAAGAGGGGTTGCACCAATGTGTGAAATCATCTGTTTCACTGTGAGAGAAGAGTGTTGCCATCAGTAGCTCCATACCTTCACTTCCCAGTGCCAAGGAGTGCCCCACCTTGGGTCCCACCACAGACAAAGGCAATGGCACCAGGTTGCTGTCAGCAGGGCCCCTTGCATTGGATGGGTTCACAGCACGGCACCTTTGGTAATAGAGTGCTTGCATGCCATTTTTCGGCAGTTGGCAGGATAGGGAACGTAAAAAGTGGCGAAAAGCAACAAATTAGAGGAAAGACTGCACACAGAAACCCCTCTGCCAGGTTCTAGCCAACCTACCTGCAGACTGATGAAGGATGTGGATTTGTTCACAGGTGAAGGTTTTAGCCACAAAACATTTAATGGCAACATCTATGAAAAAGATGGAAGGAAACTGATCCTGTTTTGTTGCAGGCATCCACATGGAATAAAAGCTATATTGTATTGACAATGAAAGTGGAACTAAAGATTGCGAAGTCCGTGGCCGAGCTGTGGCTGCCCATTCTTTGAGGAAAAAGCCAACATTCAGTAGCAACTGTGAAAATCATAGTATGAGAACACTCACAGGGCACAACTAAATGCAGTGACCTTCCTGGAAACCCCGGCTGTACAAGAGCAGAGAAGTCACAATTATATATATAAGCATGTGGTCAAAATCTGTGCCACAAAACTAGGCAGAATTTCCTATATCACATCCTCTGGGTTTTCTCATATTTTTTTTCAGAAATGAAAATAGAAAATGATTGATAAAATTCACTTAAAGAAAGTGTCTTCTTGCCAGCAAAACTCATAGTTGCATTTTACAGAATTGAATAAATGACACTTATAATTTTCATGTGGTATGGATAGGAAATACGTTCAATGACCAATCTAAACATCTGTTATTAATTCAATATTCTTTCTTTACACCTTCCACCAGTAAAAAAAAAAAAAAAAAAAAAGGAAGATTTCATATACCACAAAATTATGCAGATTATATCTCATTAGATTAAAACCAAATCCTTTGGTTCCATTTTGGTATACCTAGTACAGTTTAAAGCCTTCTTCTATGATTTTCCAAAATTCAGATCATATATTTAAATTATCACACTGTTTCAGAATTAAAGGTTGAAAAGTTTCATTTATCAAATCTGAAAATGACATGTTTTTGTGTTCAGAAAATCGCTGCAATGAAATGTTTTGACTTTGTTAAGCCTTCACTTCCTCATCTTTTCTGTCAAAAGTACTAATCAAATGTAATCCACTTTCTTGAACAATTTCAGTACATTCAAAATTACATTTTAGGCAGAATGAACTATGTATTGACACTCCTGGAGGACAGGATGCTATCCAAAGGGACCTGGACAAGCTTAAGAAGAGGGACCTGGACAAGCTTAAGAAGAGGGCCCATGGGAACCTCATGCGGTTTAACAAACCCACTGCAAGGTGCTGCACCTGGGTCAGGGCAACCCCTGGTATCAATAAAGGCTGGGGAACGACTGGATCAAGAGTAGCCCTGCCAAGAAAGACTTGGAGGTGCTAGTGGATGAGAGGCTGGACATGAGCCAGAAGAATGTGCTCAAAGCCCAGAAAGCCAAATGTGTCCTGGGCTGCATCAAAAGCAGCGTGGGCAGCAGATCAAGGGAGGGGATTCTACCCTTCTACTCTGCTCCGGTGAGACCCCACCTGCAGTACTGCATTCAGTAGTCAGCACAAGAAGGACAGTGACTTGTTGGAGGAAGTCCAGAGGAGGGACATCAAGATAATTAGAGGGTTGGAGCACCTCTCCTATGAGAACAGGCTGAGAGGATTGGGGCTGTTCAATCTGGAGAAGAGAAGGCTCCGGAATGACCTTACTGTGGCCTTTCAGTACCTAAAAGTGCTTACAGGAGAGATGGAGAGGGACCTTTTACAAAGGCGTGTAGGGACAGGACAAAAGGGAATGGCTTTAAACTGAGAGTAGCTTTAGATTAGATATTACAAAGAAATTCTTTACTGTGAGGGTGGTGAGGCACTGGAACAGGTTACTCAGAGAAGCTGTGGATGTCCCATCCCTGGAAGTGTTGAAGGCCAGGTTGGATGGGGCTTTGAGCAACCTGGTTTAATGGAAGGTGTTCCAGCCTATGGTCGGGGGTTGAAACTAAGTGATCTTTAAGGTCCCTTCCAACTCAAACCATTCAGTGATTCTATGATTCTATGATGTATTGATAAAACTACTCCCTACTGTATTATCACCTTTATTAAGACAGTTCTAGTAGTGATATAACAGCAGTGCACTTTGTCCATTTTTGCTTGTTTTTTATTTTTAATTATTTTGATATTCTCTAACTTTCTGTGGTTTTTTAGAAGTGAGTTTCCATCTTATTCTCACACACTATGTCTTGGTTAACACCACGGAGTGCTTTGGGAGCATGCAAACTGGATTTCTTTCATGCAAAACCGAACTGCAAGATGTACTTGAGGAACACACCTAGCATATTGCAGCAGCTAAAGGGTGTTCAGTCCATAAGGATGGATCTGGTGAGCCCCTGCAACAGGTACACTGTAGGGACAAGTTCTCAGCACTGACTTTTATTAATTTGTATGCCTACTGCTGCTGTCCTACACTACTGATGTGCAAACAGAGCCCAGAGTCCCCTAGGGAATGTCTGTTCTAAGCTCTTGACATGTTTTACAAACCTGACTCAGTGACACCATTCCCATTTGGCACATGGAGAAAGTGCAGCTGGCACAGTGCATTTACAGTTGGTGTTTTCCCAGGTGCTCGCTAATTTTGCATACATCATAGCTAGGCAGGCACTGAGAGAAACTCATGGTAGGAATCACCCAACTGGGAGAATCTGAAAGCTAAACATCTACATCTGAGTTGGTCAAGAAAGAGAAACAGAGATCTTCATAAACAACTCATATCTTGTCCATCTTAAACATCCAGCATACAGTAGAGGTGGCTCTTCCATAAACTGACACTGACCATAATGATCTCAGATAACCAGCTGAGATTTAAGTGTCTAATTTTTAAACATACAGCAGAAGCCAGAATGTTTTCAGACAGTCCCCCAGAAGAAAGGTTTTCTGGTACAGTGTTGACCAGCCACAGGGGACAGAAACTCTCTGGATTAGACTCACAGACAGAGGAAGATGGGGGGAGCACATCTGGGGCACATCCAGCCCAAACCCTTGCTCAGGGCAGGGGCAGCTGCAGTATGTTGCCCAGAGCCTTGTTCAGCTGGGGTTTGAGTACCTCCATGGATAGAGACTACACAACCTCTCTGGGCAACCTGCTCCAGTGTTTGATTACACTCACCACAGAAGAGCTTTTTCTTGTTTTCAGATGGAATTTCCTGTGGTTTGAGTTTGTCCTATCACAAGATACCAATGAGAAGAGTCTGGATCCATCTTCTTCTGATAGTCAGTACATTGTTAATAAGAATAAACTGAGAAATTGATTTTTAAATTTAGGAATATACTCATTTCTTCTGGTGATCAGTAATTCCTAAATTTATACATCCCATCAGATTTTTCTGACTAGCCTATTCCATTACATGAAAAAGTCAAGTAGCCATTTTCTCAAGCCTCAGTATCAATCTCCAACTGCTTGTGTTTAGAAATTTCACAATTACAATGTTTACTATGTTTCATAACCTCAAATTCAGTGTTGAAAAATGCAATAATGCACCAATAAACTTCTATTTATGCAGTTAAATGTTTATTGCATAAACCATTCCAATTTTCATTAGATTTTTGCTCATAAATTTTTGCAATTCGTTTCATCATTGATGTGTGTGCACAGAGGGAGAGAGAAAGATGACAGATAGACAGTCATTTTTATGCTTAGTCCTGTGTAAATGAAACCTAAAATTCAAGCTGACTCTGTAGATGCACGCTGTGAGATTCACGTTAGCATTGAAAATATGTATGCAGAGATCCATAAGATGGTGCAGGTGTGAAACTGGGGTGCACCACTGGGCACACATTTTTAATTTTTATTTTCTTTCATTTTTCTTAAGAGTGTCATCAAAGTTTATGTCTATATCCGTTCTTCCTTTGACAAATTATGATTCCATAAAAATTAATTGTGTGTGTGCATCTTCACCCCTGTTTCTCTCACATTACGATCTGAAAGCCACTTTAGAAAGCTATTCTAATGGTTATAAAAATGTTTCCTTTGCAACATGGCAGCCACCTGCCACAATGTGCTCAAATAAACTCCCTTCTCATCCATCTTCAGGAAATCCATTCCATTTCAGCCTGGACCAGGTAGGCAAGTCTTGTTTGCCAGCTGTAAATTGTATGTTGGATCAATATATGGATAAAATTAAAGACCTTCTAATATGAACATTTTTTAAATGAATTAAAAGATGCAACATATCTCCTGGCTACAGTTTCTGTGAAGGGACTGAACCTGTCCCTCTTCCAGTAACAGGGCAGGCCTCATCCACCCTTAGACCATGACTCTTGCCCACTCCATGACTATGTCAAACAAATGGGTGGATTATTGACCACACAATGGTGACACAAGACAGGTTTCCCTAAGTGTTTTCCCTAAGGCTTGATGTTGAATTGAGGCCAGGCCCCTATTTCAGTGATGCTGCCTCCCTGCTCCTAATACATCCAGATTTTAAGGGAAACCAATAGAGTTCATTTGTTAAGAGCAACTATTTATAAAAATAAAAATCACAATAAAAATTAAAGGCTGAAGTAAGTCCACATAGGAGCTGAACTAACCCCAGTATTTCTGTGAAGTCATGCCTCATGAGCAAGAAAACCTCAGGACCAGAAATCAATCCACCAGTATTTGCACAATGAATGTTGGTCCTAGGTCTGAGCAAAAATGAGAGCAAAGACTCTTCCACTTCTTCTTAATTCTCTCTTTTCTCCTTTCATCTAAGGAAGCCCAGCTGGCTGCCCATAGTATTTAGCTGACAATTTTGTAGTGAGCTCATAACCAAAAAGACAGATAAAAGACGTCATAAACAGCTTAATGCTGGTCCTAATTTGCCAAGTCTTGGAGTGAGTGATAAGGCTGTGTTCAGTCTTCTCCCCATGCTGAGGCTGCCAGGATTCTCAGTAACAGCAATGGAAGTAGCATTTTTTTATCATTTCTATTTGCCTTTTTTTCCCCTCTTTATCTTTCAAGCAAGAATACACTTTTCCCCAAAAAAGGCAGCAGTAACTACTCCAGCTTATCTCGGGTGACTTTGCCTTCCAACAAGATGGTCTTTAATGCTATATTTAATCCTAATTCTAAGTTCCTAAACTGGATATTCCTTGTAAACCTCCTCAGCTAAAGGAAAACAGATTGTGCTTCAGAAACAAAACGAGATCTGTTCATACAACATCCTTCAGACGCCTTCAGTTGCTACCCTGCTTTTTATCTGTATCTTAACAATGTAGTATGGTAAAGTGAGTACTATGTGATAATGTGAAGTCTTTATAAGTCAGAGACTTTAATGGAAGTTGTTGGCAATATGCCCAAGCAGGCACAGATTTCTGTGTTCAAACTCTGAAACCTCACTTGACCGTTAAACACCAGACCACATCAAGGACACATTAACACCTTTGACTCTGGAGACCCACCATATTCTGTTGAAATAAGCACTGCATATCAATCAGTTGGGATGCCCTCCTTCTTCCCAATCCAATAGCTATTGAACTCCCGGCAACATTACAGGCTTGGAAGTTTGCTGGAGAGCTTGTGGAAAGTAAGAAGGTCTCTAAACAGAGGTCCTTGGGTCCTTGTTTGGTATGATCATCAGGGGAATGAAATTGGCACATTACAAGCCTTTACTTCCACTTTATAGAAGCAGATGGACCTTTCTCATGATGGACAACTTTAGAAAGCAGCCCTTGCCTTATTGCTGAGACTAGTGATCTCAAAATGACTATCATTCTGTTTATAAGAAGACTGGGAACTAAAGTCACTGATAAAGAGTCTGGTTGTGCAAAGCTGTCATAAACATACTTGGGGAAACAGCACAAAGCCCAAGCATCCTTCTACTTGGCAAAGTCCACTCTCCTTGACATAATTACCAATTGAACTTGTGGGTAGCCAGCAAATGGCAGAGCAGAACAGAGGAAGAGACAAACTAGATCTTGGTCATCTCTAAGTTTCAGCATATAACAGGAGCTCATATATTTTTCCACTGGCACAGCATCAATGTAGGATCTCAGCTTCTACTACTGTTGCTTTTGTAAGACTTTAACATCCTGGTTTACCTCTTCAGAGACAGGATGGTTTAATTCTGGCATCCAGAAATGAGATCCTCTATAAGCTGTCTCTGCACTCAAGAGCAGATCAGGCCAGATCCCAAATGCAGGCAGATATCAGCGTCTAGCTCTTCTGGCACAGGCATTTCCAACATCTCTTTGGGAAACTGAAGTGTGCCACAGGCTGGGTTCAGTATACTTGACACCAGTTAAACCATTGCATTGTAAAAAGAGAGATAAAAAATGCAGCATTTTTACACACTAAATAACATTAGGTGACCCTGGAGACTAGCTATGAAAGAAAATGGCCTTTGGAGCTCAGTGAGATGATAGTCAGCTTCCAAATGGAAGCACTATTAAGAAGAAGCATATCTAAGGCCTGTGGAAACCAAAACGAAAGGATTCCCCTTCTGGTAGCACGGCAGTAGTTCTGAGGTACCATGGATCAGCTAGGAAGAGCTCACCTCACAGGACCAGGACGGAAAGAAGGGGCATTTCTAGTGGCTGCTACCCTTTGCTCATGAACATATTTTGATTCTATCTGTTCTCATTTTTCAACACTGCTTTAAAACAACCCCAATCCCAAATGCCCCATCATTCAAGCTGGTAATACTCTTTGCAATCAATATTTAAAAGACTAGCTGGCAAAATAGGCTGTTTTCCTGCTTGCAAGCACCAGCAGCTTTCAAAGAGTAACTCTGAAACTCTGTATCTCTGAAATACCAACTTCCCTGGAAACACTTTCTTCCACTTGCTTCTCTCACAGGGGTAAAATTACTTCATCAAGTATTTCTCTGTAAGAGATGAAAAGCAGAGATCAGTGGGATTTCCAAGGCTGTATTTGGTGCCTTTTCTATATTAACTGTAGTATGTAATTTTGATTTGGGACTTTCCAAAATTACAAAGTTACTTGTGTTCTTCGATATAGTAGGGAGTAAAAAAGACAATATAGGTAAGTACAAAAATGTACAACAATTCCCAGACATCACATCTGCAATAGGCATGTATGTGTGCACTCTACATATTCATACATGCATTTATGTTAGCCCAGTAGAAGTGACAAAACATAAAGAGATGTATCACTATAAAATCCCAGAGTCCTTTTGGGGCAATATTTCCAAGAATGTTCTTAAACTAAGCTCTGGAACACAAAAACTACTATGAACTGAGGATTTGTGAACCTGTTTAACAAGAGGAGGCTAGAAGACTTCAGCTTTACTCTTCCAAAATGAAGGCTGAGGGATTATATTTGTGCCTTCTCTAAATTCACTGTAAAGATAAAAGCCAAAAACAAAGGCAGACTATGGAAGTTGGTTCAAGAATAAATGGTTATAATCTGGTCAAAATTAACTTAGGTCAAAAATTAGAAGACCTGTAAGTTTTAGAGTAGTAAACTGGAAATTCCTCAAAGCTACTCAAAAGACTGCCTACATAGTTGCTATTTTCCTTAAAGTCATGTCCTGGCTAGGTACAGCCAACCCTTTCACTGTCAGAGTTAAAACTCTAGTGACCGCATGACCTACTCCGTCACCAGGGCAAAAGAAGATATTTTGGTGTCTTCAAAAGGAAGGATTTTGTTCCAAGAGGGAAAAAAACAATCCAACCAATACCAAGTTGGATGGGGCTTTGAGCAAGCTGCTCTAGTGGAAGGTGTTCCAGCCTTTGGCAGTGAGGTTGGAACGAGGTGATCTTTAAGACCCCTTCCAACCCAAACCATTCTATGAAAAAGCGCATTTATGAATGTCTGGGCTGGCCAGACAACAAGACACCCCTCCACAGTGTTTGGTACCTTGCTGCCCCAAGCAGACAGCTGTGTTGGGGCCTTGCCCTGGCATCTTGATCACATGCCTCTGCCCAAGACCTGTATGATTTGCCAATAAGAGGCACAGATTTGCTCCCCATGTGCATTCAGTGCTGGGCTTGTAGTGGCTATGTCCCTCACCTGGAGCAGAGAGAAACCAAACACTCTAACTGCGAAGATGCCTTCTCCAACTAACCCTGGTCAAAAATACAATTTTACCTTTGGGAAGAAAATCAAAAATTCCTTGGAAGCCATAGCAGAGGCACGGGATTTGCTTCAGTGACAATGGTGATCCCAGCGATTTCACTGGAACCCCATTAACCAGCGAAAACCTGCTCAGCTCATCACAAACCTTAGAAAAGCAGCTGGGCAGGTATGAGGGCAATGCCAGTCCCCATTGGGATTTGACACTTCTGAGGCTGAGAGACAGCAGGTAAGCCTGCTTTCACTCTCCCCATTTAAAATGAGGGCTGCGTTCTTCCTCTCAGCAGACCTAAGTTACTGCTAAGCCCTACTGACTCCACAGCACCCACACAGGCAGCTCCCACGGTGGCCTGGGTGCATTGTCTTTCCCCTCTCCTTTCAGCAATGTGCTGGCAGCAGCTTTACTTTTGTTTTGCTGGCTGATCCCTCCATCTGCACAGCGGCTGGGCCCATTCAGCAGCCATGTGCCTGTCTCCCACTGCTCCGAGCCCCAACCCCAGTGCAGCCATTGTCTCTGGAAAAGCAGTCAGTCTTTCCAAACAAAGGTCCCCAGAGCTGGGTAAATCCTTCTGACATCAGCCCCACAGCAAAGGCAGCTGAACTTGGACTTTCCCCCCAGCCACAGGGGGAACTTGTTCAGTGGTGCTGACCTCATGTCAAATAAGCACTGAAACAAAGAGCATCCTCACCCCAATGTGCACTTAAACGTCCCTCCTGACTCACACTGGGACCCACCAAGGAACTGGCAGAGCTCAAAAGTGCCTGAGTCCTTATGGGCTGTCTCAGCTTGAAAATTAACATTTCTGTGGAAGTGCATCCCTGCATTCCGTGCGATGATGGATCAGAGCACAGCCACACAACTTCAGTACACTCATCCTTCATTTCTACTCATCAGTATGGAAGCATGGGATGGAAAATGAAGGTCTCATTTGCAGACTAAGGATAAATGGATAGAAGTGAAAAAAATCTAGAGAAAGAAGAGATTAAAACTTTTAACTGTCCAAAGGGATCTGGCTTGGACTTGAGAAGATAAGAGAAAAGCACTGAAAAAGAGATGCAGGAAATACTTCTTCTATATTATAGACACCTACTTAGACTTCTTCTGTTCTTGACTGGGAATTTTTGTTAGCTTCCACTGTGATATCATGCAGGTACCTACTTATACAGGACCTAATGTACCAATCAAGCACAAATATACAATGATCAAGTTGCTGCTGATCCAGAACAGAAAAATGGGAAAAAGAATGGATTTTACAGTAAGAAACAAGAATTCCTACCCAAAATGAGCTAAGCATTAGTTCAAAATGGGGATGGCAACAGCGCACAAAGACATATAACAGACATCTACATGTGCAGCAGAGTTTTGATGGAGAGAAACATTAGACTAAATCTGCCTCATCAGAAGTTTCCTGCACAGATCGGGACAAATCATTTATCACTGCCACATACATACCCCTCCCCATCTCTCAGGACCTCTGAGAGACAAAAGACCTTAAGAGCAGTGACATATTTGAGCGCTATAGCACCATGGGCCATGGGAAGTGCTTGGACCAGGTACAGGTCAAGAAGCCAGCACAAGGCAAGTCTCTCATCACATTATGCTGGTGAAGTCTGGTCAGAAGGCTGAGGAGCTGAGATGGCTTCCTTTTATCTACATCAGCCTGTGCCATTTAGGCTCAGCATAGACACCGATCACTCACAGATCTCAGAAAGAAAATGAGTCCTGAGGATCATCCATAGCTAGAGACGTTTAATTAGCACCTTACCAAACCATGGGATTTATTTACTTCCATCCAGATCCTTCGCGCTCTGAAATACTCTCTAAGTCCATTTCTACAAGAAGTCCATGAGATTTCCTATGACCACGGATACAATCACCTAGGAGCAACTCTGTAATGCCTCTGCCATTGAAGACCACCAGACCTGCTACTGCTAAATAAGGGAACTAAAAAGGTGGGAAGGCAGGAAGGAAGGCAGGAAGGCAGGCAGGAAGGCAGAAAGGCAGGAAGGCAGGCAGGAAGGCAGAAAGGCAGGAAGGAAGGAAGGAAGAAAGGAAGATTAATTAAATCAGACACATTAAAAACTAGAAAGGGTCAAGACTCCTAAGTCTGTAAATACAGAGTTTGGTTTGGTTTATCTACATACTGTCTTCTCCCACCATAGTTACTGAGACTGTGATGTTGCTATTCAGCCACATTTATGAAGCTGGGACTGAGAGCTAGGTAATGTTCTCCAAATTAGGAGAAAAAAAAATACTACAAAAGCCCTTCACTAACCCTTCTCAGCCAAGTAAGCCTCTCCAAGCTGGTGACAGTAATAACTTGAGAATTCCAAGTATTTCATATTTACAAAGTGACAGTTTTCAAATAAGAAACTTAGAGCACTCCAGGGGTAGAGAATAGTTAGAAATATTTCCTCAGTTAGCAAATTTAGCTTTTCTCTGAATTCCTCCTGATGCAGCCATTGTAAACTTTCCCATTTTCTGTTGTTTTGTTTGTTTTTTTTTCTCTTAGAGAACATCAGATCTTACAACAGAAACATGAAATCCCACGATTCCAATTGCCATTGTCCCAGAGGTGCTTCTAGAATCATAGAATCATTCAGGTTGGAAAACACCTTTGAGATCATACAGTCCAACTGTTAACCCAGAACTGCCGAGTCTACCACTAAACCTGTCCCTAAGTGCCACATCTACATGTCTTTTAAATACCTCCAGGGATGGTGACTCCACCACTTCCCTGCTTAGCCTATTTCAATGCTTGACGACTCTTTCAGTGTATGAAAATTCCTACAAAATTGTGGCTTTGGGTCATTAATATGCCAAGAGGTTTTTTTATTTATTCTTATAGGCAGTTCACCTTCAGGTTTCTTGGGATTTTAATGCTTTTCAAAGCCTTCAAAGAATATTAGCAGTTTCAGCACTACTTACTTCTGTGATTTGTTTTCATCCTCCATAAAGATGAGAGAGGACTTTGAGTGTTTTCTCTCTGTGTCTGACAAATGTTAACAATGGGTATTTGCATAAGAAAGGCTCATGATTTATATTTTGATTTTCAATCTATAGTCAAGATAAGCCTAACCAGAGATCATTTGGGGAAGATAAACATTTTTCTTTTGACAAGCTGGAAAATGCAGAAATTCAGAATATATTAAAAGGGAGGATGCAGCCTTCCCACACTAAATTTATAGACTACATCATCAAACCTGGCCTTCACATTTTCTCCCCTCCTCCCCTTTTCTGTGCAGAAAATCTGTAGAGCAAGGCCTTATGCTCCTTTTCTTTTAAGACTCTTGTTGGTGGTGTCTGAATAATTAATCAAACTAAATGTATGTAAAATTTGTATATGGTTATGTATGCAGAACTATTAGTACCAGAAAAATAACCATATGGTCATGCACATAAACTGTGTATGCACTCTTTTGAGAGATTGCTTGGCCTATGTGTTCAGTATTGTCTTAGAAGGAATGAATATCTTAGCATTCAAAACCCCGTATGTGACAGGGGTATTGTATTAATGGTTCCACAAACCCTAAGAAGAGTTCAGACCTCACAAGAAAAAAAGTGTTATGGGTGGGACGATTTTTTTTTCTCCAACATTTTCCCTGAAAAAAATAATTTTGTAAGTCTTTTTCACCTATTTCACTTCAGAGATGCTCTCAGCAGATAACGTTAGCACAGTACATATGTCCCTCTCCAAATCCTCACTCGTCTTCACTAATCATACCTGAGATTCAGATGGCTGGTCATTCCCAGCATTCATTCTGCATGGATTACTGACTCTTTGTGGAAACCGCAGCTTCAAAGTCATTGTTCCTTATGGTGTTTTTTAGCTGCTGCAGCATTTTTCCTGTGCCCACATCCTTTACCTGCAGGGTTTTTCTTAGCAATTACGATTTACGCTACTCTACTGCACAGCATTTTTAACTGCGGGATTTTGCCCTACCTCGTTCCAAACCCTCAGTTCCTACCTTCATCAGTTATAACTGGTGTGCTGGCATCTCACCCAGCTCTTCATCTGACAGCCAAACTACTTACTCACTTAAGCTGGTGCATACCACTCCCAGATCATGCAGTCTGTATGATATAAACAGCCATTCACGTGAGCATCCCTTATTCCTCTTCACCTTCATCTCTGCACTCCAGCACGAAGCTGACACTTGAGCACTATTCCCTTGGATATAGTGCTAAAAATCCACTCTCTGTCACTTCCCTATGTGCCACAGTGGTTGTATGGAGGTTATCTGGTAGGGCATGCTCCAGCAAGTCTCAAGGGACATGAATGAGATCTGCAAGAATGATGTGTGGCTCCCATCCAGCCTGCGTGCTCCAGCTCCTTGGCACATCAGGGAATGAGAAAGAGTGGTGTGTGCTCTGGTCATGCCCCAACATGGAGTTTGGACATGGCTGAGGCACGCACCCAGGTGCAGATGCTGGGAAACTCTCCTGGGTTCATCAGCGTGGGCATTGCCCTGGACAAAGGCTGTCATTACACTTCATAGCTACTCTTCTTGAAAACATGAGACAGTGAAGATTATTAAATGCCTCTGAAATACGTGCCACCAAGCGTGGCATTCCTTACTGGCTGCCAGGACAAACAAAGCCAAGTCATCACATTAACATCTATATCCCCCAAGAGTGTTAGACATTGGCAAAGGATGATGCTGGGAAAGGGAGGAGGAGAGGAGCTGAAGCCACAGACAGGAGGAAGGGAGAAGTCTTTCCTTACACATAGAAAAAAAAAGTAGTCTTAATCAGAGCTTGTGACTTTGTTCTTTCTGTGATTTTCTCCAGCCTGCATTTACGAAGAGCATTGCAGAAATCACTCCAATCACTATGCACTAGAGTAGAAAGTTCTCACTGGCACATAAGCATGTGCCAGAGATGCCAGAGTCACACCTTTCCTGATTAATGTAGTTCTCAAATGTGCACATCACCGCTGATAAGGGGATGAGCAGTGTAGGAGGAAAAACAGGCTCTTGCAATGCAACTCTTCAGTTTTTCATCCTGAAATAATGCAGTCTGTCTGTGGGGTACACTCCAGTAGCTCAAATGACTGTTCTTCCTGCCTCCAGTTTCCATTCCTCTCTCTTACTGCGCCTTTGAACACTCTTGCTTGATATGCTTCTGAATGACTATCTTCTTCCTTCACAGGCAGGGGAGCACAACTCACCAGTACCCTGTTGTTCTACAGCACCCAGCAGCTTTTGGCTGTATCACGCACTGGAAGAACAGCTGTTACCTGCTCTCACCCTCTTGCCAACCAATGCCTTTTGCTTTTCCTTTTGTTGAGCATTTGCAAGTTGGAGGACCCCCTGGAAGCTGCCTAAGTGTTGAATGCTGTGGACCCTGGGGATGCATGATTCTGCAGAGCAGCAGACATCCCACCATGAGGGTGGGTGCATTCCTCTAGGACTCTCTAAAAGGTTGACAACTAACCTGGGAAGAGATAAGGGATCAAATTAAGCCCTTAGGTGGATTGGGTTACAACAAAGGAGAAAAGAAAGCGAAAGGCAAACAAAAAAAACAATCTTAACTGTACTCTTGCCCCATGCTCCAAAATGGAGAAAGAGATCTGCAAAAGTACAATTGTGTGAGAGGGTGTGAGGTCTTACACCAACCTCCTAGATCCCCTTTAATGTCTACTTACACTGATTATTTGGCTACATAGCAAAAAAAAAATGTTTAGTGGGATTTCATATTTTTATTTTTATAACAATAATTGTTATTGATGCTGGAGAATTTCTTCATATGATGACTCTATCCTCCAGTAGAGGTATGTTTGAAAGAAAATCCCTCATCTCTGAAGGTAGGATGAGATTCAGTAAAAAGCTATCAGATACAGATAAACCTCCCAGAAAGTATAGTTGGCTATTACTTTATTATTTAGGAGAAAAGCAGTATTAAAGAACTAAAAATTTATGATGTTTTGCTATAGGTGTCTGTGAACAAGTGACATCTTGCAAGCCTTAAAAATTCTTTTCTATACAAGTAAATTTCTAAAAGATCATCTGCATACACTTATTCACTGGAAACTCGGAAATGAGGGACAAATTCAAACCATTCAATTTTAACAACGTTATTGGAGATACTTCACAGGATTCCAACAGAGATCTGAATCTCTGTCTCTGCCACAGTGGTGGTATGAGGGGGAATCCAATGATGGAGTCCAGGTGACCTCTTTCTTCATCTGGGTTCTGCAGGGAAGTGTTATAAGTCAGGTCAAATCAACACCAGGTTCAAGTCTGCCAAGACCTATTTGAGTAATCAGTCTTGGCAAAGGTAGCAAATGCAACAGCTCCATTGAAAGCAACCAGCTGTCCTCCAGGTAACCATCCCACTCAACCTGAGCAAGCACAGTGGGTTTAGCCAAATCTGAGCATCATTATTAAATCTTATTTACGTAAATATGAGATATTACTCGCATAAAACTTTGCAGCAACAGGCCTCTGGTTATTTTAACTTCTACCTCCTGCAATAACTTAGAAAATATTAATTTTAATACAGTACAATGAACAGCCTAGTCCTCCCTTCAGGAGGAACTTTGCATGTCAGAGCACTTCATATACTTGTTACCAACAAGCATGGGCCCTTTTAGTACAAGAAAAAATACTTTGGCAATAAAAAAGCAACAGCCAGCAGCTACAGACACTATTATTTAAATAATAGTGACTTTAGAGTCATCTTTTGAAAGGTAAAATAAATAAATCCTTACTGCAAAGCCAACACAGCAAAGCATTCTGGGCTTTGCTATCTGCAACATTGCAGCAAGTTTTGAGCAATTCTGGGCTCTGGAAAACGAAGGCACTGATAGAAACAAAAGGACACCAGGCAAAAAATGAAAGTAGTTATTGTATGAACTAGCAACAGAGGGAAAATGTGGGGATTTATTTGACAATCCTTTCTACAACACTCCAGCAATCTGATAAGTGGTTGGGACTTTTCTCTGGAAGAAAGAAGGAGTCGAGTATGACTTATTTTTTAAGGATAACATGGAACTAAATCTCTTTTTCTTGCTACTGCCAAAAGCCCCATTATGAAAAAAAAAAAAAGAAGAAGAAAAGCAATAGTTATCTGTGAAGTGCTGCAAAGATTCACTTACTCACCCACTCACTCAGAGATTTAAAAACTCTAAACTTGTTTTTGTAAGGATTCTGCAGGGATTAGCCCATATGTTGTAGGAAAGGTGGTCACACTTTTTCCTGGAAACCAACTGGTCAGCCACCCTTTTATGGCTACAGCTGCAGTAAGAGGAACAACACACCATGGCCAAATATGGAGCCTGTCTGAAGTTGCTGCAGCCATTTCTTTCATTGGACTCAAGCCACTAATTCTGCTTTTTTTATTGCATGTTGCTTTCAGCTAGCCCAGATGTTACAGAGGCATCGAGATGCAGGAACACTGTGCCTTCCCTTCAAAATACTTCCTCTGAAAGTACTGCACAGCCTAATTAAATAATGACATTACAACAAGAAAGATAATGCAAAAATTAGAGCAGCATTTCAGCTTCCACCACACCCCTTCTTGACAAGCAGCCCAAAGTAGCTGACAGTATGCAGAACATCACTCTGTGCTACAAGACCTGATGTGCTCAGAAAAATAAATCCCGTCCGTAGTTTGTGCTGCAGTGGAGGAAACAGGCAAGGAGTTCTCTTGGGAGTCCCCATACGAAGTGCTCCATCACCTGGACCTGCACAGGGGTGTGCTGAGTGCCTGAATGCCTTCCAAAGGCAAGGGCACGTGGCAGTTCATGTGCTGAGAAGGAATGCTCAGAAACTTACAGGCCACCCAAGACATTACTTGGCTCCTGGGCAGCTCGGCACCAGGCCCTGACTGCAGGATGAGCACTGGGGTTCATCTGGGGCAATGAGGGGGCTTGTGGCACTGACGGGTGGCAGGTACGTAAGGGGACTACTGGAAACACGCTCAGCCAAACTTGCTAGGCATACTGGGGAAACCATTCAACAGTGAATATATGAATCCCTGGAAGCAAAATGTTATGACTAAAAGCTCATTCAGAGATAAGCTGGCCTTTAGGTATAATACCTATCACCATACCTCCATTTCTACAATCAGGCTGAGGAAGGAAATTAAAAGCAAACAAGGAGACACAACAGCAGTACCTCTTCATCAAACAAGGAGAAGCAAGTGAGAGCAAGAGGCCAAAAATCCAAGTTTTTTTTCCCCAGCCCTGCTTCTCAAAGACATCCCTTTGTCCCCCTTCAGCCCCACCTTTGCTCTGCCGTGTGCTGGCACAAGCATTTGCCCAGCTCTGCAGTGAGCGGGACCAGGGGAACTAATCCAGGCTGAAACTAATCTAGCAAAAACGAATTACAGCACACGGGCAGGAATGCACAGCCAGGGCAATGGGAAGGGTAAAATCAGCCTCCCTCAGCAACAGTACCCCCAGGGGTCATCTTGAACAGAACAATGGTGTTAAGAGTCCATAACTGTGAGTGCAGACGCTATTGTGGCAGGGAAAAGGGTTCATGTGGCCACAGGCACACAAGGACTTTAAGCTCAGTGCCTCAGATGCTTGCTAGCATTGGAGATGAGAAAGCACAGAGCTCAGCACATAAAGCAGACCCTGCCTGACGAGGTGGCTAAATATTCAAGCAGTTAGCTCTGTGCTGATGCAGCTACACAGTTAGCTGTGATTTAATGCCAGCTCTGGTGCATTTGCATCCATCACAGTCGCCACAGAGAATTAAGCACTGCAAGTATAGGTCAAGAAGTAGAGCTGGTCCCATTTCTTCAAATTCAAATTGACATTCCAAATGCAAAAAGCAGCAGGAATTTGAACACTTTTTTCTATTTCTGCCATTTGTAAACAGCCTTTAAGAACACTGAGAGGAGCACTGCCTCCCCAGAATCAGTCACAAGAAATTATTTCCTTGTATTAGCTTTTGATCTCCCCCTCCAGACACCTCCGATTTTTAAACAGTGTTTATTTATGGTATAGCCATGTTGGCTACCCAAGAATTACAGCAGAAATAAACTAGACCCACCCCTAATTAACATTGCAGTGTCTCCTTCACTCCAAAGCCTCTATGTTTGTGCCCAGCTCAGCTCTAAGCCACTGTGTTGCTTTCACCAAATCCAGGGCTAAATCTGTTGCTGGCAGAAACCAGAGCAAACTGGGGGCTGTTAATGACTGCTGACTTGCAATGACTTCTCAGGAGCCATTATGTTGTGAAGGCAGATCCAAGTGCAGCACTCTGCAGCCACTGGAATGCGTTATTCCTCGCCTTGACATGCTTCCTGCAATGGGGGAAACCAAGGGGAACTGGCATCAAACTGGGCTGGCTCTATAGCAGCCAAAAATGCCCTGGAGCTAATATTCAGTTGAGCTGATAAGGGTGCATTTAATACCCCATATGCTCCTCTAGCAGTTCATGGCGACCTGCGCAAGGAAGGTCACTGCAGTAAACTTCACCCTTAACAAAGGATGGGGGAAGGAGAGGGGAAAGAGGAAAAAAAAAAGGAAGGAAGGAAGAAAGAAAGAGGATTAGAAAAATTAATTTTCTGATAATTAGTTTGCAACATAGTGTAGGTAAATGATATTTAATCCTAAATTAATGCCACAGAGTAAAAAGGAGAGGAAAAGATAGATGAACACACAGACACACAAAGGTTTGCTGTCAACTCACAAGTTAACTTTTAGTATCTCTCTGCAGAGTCACTATGGCAGTAACAAGCAGTTCTGTGATGCAAGGGGTGGATGTTCCTGATACCTCAGAGGAGGGTTCAATTCTGCTCTCAGCTGCACCACCAGAAACTCTAAGTATCTCCCTTTATATCTGTGAAATGAGATCAAAACCAGATCCAAGGTCCCTGCTTCACAAAGCCTGCTGTGTACTGTTGACAGTTAAAATGCTGAGCAAAGACATCAAACCCCAGGGAAAGAGGGAAAAATAAAGGTGACCAAACAGCAGGAAAAGGGGGTGGGGCAGAAGAATCATTCAGAGGAGAGCAATTATAGCTTCTGTTTCATGTTTCTTTCTTTATGATTAGTGGAGACCAAGGTGTCTTGCTTTCAAAAGCCAGGTGTGGCAGTAGGAATGTCACACAGATGTTGTATGAGGCTCTTTTAGTGAAAGAGCACATAAAAGACACTATGCAAAGGGAACTGGTCTTGCCATAGCTTGTTCCTCAAGAAATCTAAGCCTGAAAACATGAACCAAGGGGTGATCTGTACTTCCATTTTAAATTCGGCAGTCTCCTTCAGCAGGTACGAACTTCCTAATCCCAAGCAGCAGAGCTCTGCTCTTCCTATAATAAAATCAGAGCTTGTATGCACCAGTGACTCAGATACACCATGGAAATTCAGTGCATGTGCACACATACACATAGTTGCATGCATGCATGTGCCAGTGTTCAAATTTAATTTTGGGCAATGTCTTAACATTTCAGGCTGAACAGCAAAATAGCCAAAATCATAAACTGCCAATCACTGGCACTAACTTTGAAAGGTAAAATATGCCCAATACCATAACTGCTGGCTTATGGTCCTGCGACTTCACTGGCTAAAAGTAGAGAATGGGCCAGAAGTCCTCTGAAATGCATAGGGAGTGGAGCCAGTGGGGACGGCAGCCATTTGCTTTTTCCAGTAGTAGGGATACTCTCCTTCCAGTCCATTTTTGGACAGCCAGGAACTCATCCATGAGGGCTCTTTGTAATGTGGCACTGCATAAATGCAAACGCACTTTACCTTTCTGCACACAGATCATCAGGAAGAATAAAAGCCCAGCTCCTCACCTGCCCCCACTGCTCTCCTGGGGCTCCTCGTCTGGTAGTCCGGGGCAGGCAGGACTGAGCCAGGCTACAGGGCTCCTGGGCTGGAAGGAGTCCCTCTGCATTGCCGCCCAAGTGAAGAGCTTCCCATTTACAGGGGGGCTTCTGGGGACTGCTGGGACCTGGCAAAATGTTTATACCATGTGGTGCCTTTGGAGGCACAGTTGAAGTAAAATGAAGGCTCTTGGTGAATTTTTAATCAACTGAGACTGCCGCAGAAGGAGGGCTGCAGAATTCAGCGTCGCTTTACCAATATGCTGACTAATAGCCTTGATTAAAATCCTAGGGCGCTTCTTGTAGCACACAGGAGCGTTAATTCCAGTTCAGTTAATTACCTGTGCCTAAAGAAATGCCACTTGCAGTTTCAGCCAGGCCGGAAATTCTTTGCCTCCCCTCTTAAAAAAATGGTGCTGTATTCAAACAGACAGCTGACCCATCTTCCTGGGATCCAAAGGTCTCTCTGCCCCTTCCCAATTCACTTGGGAGGTAGGATGATGCCTGCACACTAACTTAGATCCACAGACGAAAGATGCGCTACAAAGGCAAAAGATACGCACTGCCTCCATGACCTGATTTTGTCCTTTTCTATTTATCAGATGTTGGGTTTTGTAGCTTATGGCTGTTTTGGCTTCTTTTGTAAGCACTGCATTTTTAAATGGGAACTCTCAACTGCGCTGCAGTGGCAGCTGCCATTTTAAATTCATGTGCAGGGAGTGAGGCAGCAAAGGAGCTCTGAAGAAAAACTCAATTCTTTTTTTCTCCTTGTTTTGCTGTTGCATTTAAATATAAAGTAAAGGTCATCCTGACTGAAAGGATAGAATTGCTCTATGGAAATATATTATGAATGTGCTGCATGTAAAAAGGGCAAACGTCCTTTAAGCAAAAACACAAATCAAATTACTTTTTTTTAAAAAAAAAAAGCTTTTTCATCCTCAGACAGCTTCTTTTTGTGACAACTGCAGGTTAAAACTCGAGAAATTATAAACTCACATGAGCTGCCATAATTGCAGCAGAGGAAATACTTCCACTGCACAGGACCTCTTTTCCCCTCTCAACTTTCCTAGTCACAAAGTGGAGAATTTTAGGAAATAATAAGACTGTAAAATCTGGATAGAAAAATTACTTTTATGTGTTTGACCTGTTTCATGTGCTGCTCAAATCTAAAATAATTAAGCATCTCCAGTATCACAATAAGGCATATTGCTGTGAGGTTTATCCCTATTTAAAGGCTATGGCTCTTATAGAAAGGAAATTAAACACAGCAGAATGGAAGACAGTGGTAGAAAGAGTTTCTGAGTGCTCCTGAATTCCTGCCTAGTGCCTGGTGCCCCACTGGTACAGACAATACATAAGCTGACCTAAAAAAACAATATGGCCATTTCATGTTTTCTGCCAGGTGAATTCTGCATGAGGAGGGAACAGAAGGGGGCACAACACTGGTCCCCTATTGAGCAAAGGACACCCTGCAGCCGTCTTTCAGCAGCTCTTCTTTGCACTGCCATGCACAGAAAAAAAAGACTATCTGGTGAGACACAGCCCAAACCTATACCACAAACCCAACGATGCTCCATTGGCAAAAATGCTGGGCTTGTAATACCTACGATGTTTGTAGTATGTTTTCCTTTCTAGACTTCCCCATCTGATTCCCTACAGAGATGTTCCCAACTAGAGCAGCAACTGCTTGTTATGAATCAGAAAACTTTGGTGGGATGCAAATTGTGGAAACTGGAGCTCTACTGGATGCAAACATGGCAAAATGTTGTTGCAGGGCAGGGGCCACTTATGAGTTGCAAAATATATTTAAGAACCTGCTTTATACGTGGACTGAGCAGAAAAGCAAACATGAAACCTGATCAGTCCAGCCAAGAATCACCCTAGAGTTTGAAAATAATCCATTACAAAACTTTTGAAAACAAAGACATCTAAGCATTACTATGCAAACTGACTTTTTGCTCCACACATTATGACAGCCCTTTCAAAAGGGGATGTGTAAAGACAGGAAAATGAAAGAAATTAAAAAAAAATGGGAGTTTCAGATCATAGTAAGAGGCTTGTAGGAGAAAGATCAATCCTATCTAGAAAGAGGATTTGAAGAACAGTAACAGTAACAGTTCAAGCTGCATCTCTACTACCACTCTAGGGGCAAATCATTTAAACTTGTCTTATCAGTTGTTTATAATGTACCACTTTTTTCTCTATTGACATATTGTGAGGATTAGTGTTTGGTAGATTTATTTTCCATAAATATAGTTCAGTATTTATAAACTTAGACTATAATCCAATTAATACAATCATGTATACACATAGTAAATGACTGGAAATTTCAAAACACAGACTACGCAGAGTTTTCTGCCCCAGGCAATGCAAAAATTATGACTTATACTTCAAGTTGGAATGAGAGCAATTTTAAAATCTCAATTAAAAAAAAAAGTTTGGGAAATTGTCTCGAGGAGATCTTAATTCACATTCTGCCTTTTGAAACTTCAGGATTCCTATTTGCCAGATTTTCACACAGCCAGGAGGATTAACAGATGCAGCCAGAATCTGAGACTGAGAACTATGTCAGGAATTTGAAATAAATCATTAATCTCCAGCAACTCTGGAAAAGGCTGAACTCAAGTGACATCCTCATTTATTTCATTTTAAATACATGTCACTCCCAGACCCCAACTGGGTTTTTGCAGACTCAATAACCCCCTGTAGGTGATTTTCCTAGTGAAAATGCAGCCTACAGCAGACACTGGGCACAAGCTGTGATGTCCAAAATGTTGTCAGCGACAATGAACTTCTGGCAAGCA
This sequence comes from Corapipo altera, assembly GCF_003945725.1. NCBI lineage: Eukaryota > Metazoa > Chordata > Aves > Passeriformes > Pipridae > Corapipo > Corapipo altera. The sequence continues at coordinate 16,019,567 of NW_020884872.1, forward strand.
CCAAGGTTGGGGTTCCCAACCACCCCCACACCACCTCCTGCCCCATCACTGCCTCACCACGATACTCATTTGAGCAAAGAGAGTAAATTAAAAGCAACCATGTGAATTTCCTAAAACTAATTTTCAGAGAGGAAGCATGGAAAGGTCCCTGCAGATGCTGCCACAAACTAGGATGCTCTGCTGCTGGGGCTCTGCCTCTCTATGGGCTTTAGAATCCAAACCGGGTTTTTCAGTGCACAGCAGCTTCAAGTTTGCAGGCCTTGGCTGTGGGGTGGATGTTCAGCAGGTTGTTCCATCAGTGCAAGACCTTTCCTCGTGTGCCAGCACTGGCAATTTTGGCAAGGCATCTTGCTGCACACAGGGGAAACATGAATTTTGGAGCAGCCTGGAGAAAAGGTCACTTGTGGGGACTTTCAGCTTTTGAAGATTTCATCTTTTTGCCCCAAGAAGCACGAGCATGCTGCTGGCCAGGCTGCACGCAGGCAAGGGCAAACCTGTCAGATGGGTCTCTGCCCTCCTGCTGAGGTGCCTGTAAAGCTCATGCCAGCAACCAGCTGTGGTCAGGGGGACTATGAAAACATAGAAGCAGAAAATCCTTCCCATCTGTGTTTCTTATGGCGCCCTTGCAGACCATTATATTTGTCATCTTCTGCTTCGAATTCTTAGAAGTTCTGCTCCCATCTTCCCCTGAGTCAAAGTCAATGTGTACAGTAAACAACCAAAAATGCTACCCTAGGACCACATTTCAACTGCACATGCCACTAGCTCAGGAAGCAGTCTTTTCAGCAAGGCACTTTTCAGCAGCACTGGGTACGTAGGTAATTCTGGGATGTGGAGAATCCACAGCCTGCACTCAGCTCACGCCAACACAAAGTATGGTGTTACTACTCCAAGAACAGCTTGGGAGACAGTGCTCCCTTACCCTCCATCTCTGCATGTACTACTATCATAAACTTGTTAGTCAGTGTTTCCTTCAGACGCAGTCAGTATGAGCAGTGCAAAACACACCTACTCACATGCTGGAGAGAATTTTAAATTCTTCAGCATCCTCACAAGCCCTTAACTCTGCATCTGTCTGAAAGCAGGAAGATTCATTCCTTCACCTTTTTTTCAAGCTATGCTTTTTTTTTTTTTTTTTCCCTACCCACAAATTCCCCCAATGTCTGCATTTATCAAAGCTGAGGGGAGCTTTAGGAAAATATTACTGCCGCTACGGAACATGTAAATTCCTTCACTGTTCCTCTTGCAGCTCTGTGTTTCTTTTCCTGGTAAGAACAACATCCTAATGGTTGGAATCAGTGATCTTAGAGGTCTTTTCCAACCTTAATGATTCTATGATGTACAGAACTGCATACTAGTGTACACTGACCCTTGCCATTTTAACTACAGTATCTGCTGCTCTGCCAGAAGCCTCAGGGTTTGAAATCATGTGATTGCAAGAGACCCTGTTTTGATGTAAAACCAAGAATTTTTCTAGTTAATCTCACTGTAGATTAATAAAAAAGACTAGAAACTTCAGAATGTTTCAAGACCTAGAAGGAAGAGGAGAAGAAGAAGAGAATAACAGAAAGAAAAGGTAGTTTTTGTTGTTATTACAAATCTCAGGTGACTTGGGTATGACTTCTGCACGTCTGAGGCTGCCAGCAGAGTAGAAGAACTGTCTGCATATTGTCTCCTTATGGCAAAGAGTTCCTGCAGGCCCAGGAGGCCAGAGAGCTCAGCATCATGACAATTACAACGATTAAACTTTCTTGTGAAATTGAGAACTGAACAGAGGTACAAAGAGATGTAAATAGCATCCGATGAATCATGTGAGAAAGGTAAAGCCAAGCTGCAAAACATCCTCTCTCTTCTTGGCTCCCAGCCTAGGAGCTCAATCTTACCATAACAGTCCTTCACAGATTATCTAGCAGCAGAGTATATAAATCTCCTTTTATTTCAAAGCAGTAGGTAATCAATACCCTAAATAAGATAAAAACACAACTCTCTTTAGAAAACTATTTTCTTGATAGAAGACAGGAAATAAATATTCCTAATAGGTACCTACTTGCTTTTAAATAATAATGGCATTGGCTCAGTAATATGTGATGCCGCAATTAGAGCCCCATTGTGCTATGAGATGTACAAACAGGTCAAACTGGTTCAAGCTATTCTTGTGATAATTTCTGAAAATAAAGAACAGAACATGGGAAACACCGAAATGCTGAAAGCAAAACCTCCTGTCCTTCTGTCAGACATCTTGAGTTGACAAATCCCCAGCAAACAAATGAAGCAAACTACTGGGACAGGCAGTCCTTAACAAAAAAAAAAAAAAAGGGGCACTGAAAACTGATTTTACATTCATTCTTGTTTCATGGATTTCAGGGATGAAAGGCAGTAAAGAAGTGTGACTAGTGAAGTAACTCCCTCTTTTGATAAGGCACGCACATGCACACACACGCACATGCACACGCACTTGCCCTCTTCCTACATAGAGTAAAGAAAATCACTCAGCTTTGATTTTCATAAGTGAGTCACATCTAGATGTAAATTAACATGATTAATACTGAAGAGCAATCCACTACTTTAAATTTGCCCACTGGCAGTTGCACACACAGATATTTTCAGTGTTTTTTTTAATATAATTTTGCAAAAAAGAAACCATCTTTCATCCCTCAGTGTCTGAGGTATGAATGAGAGGTGGTTTGTGCCAGTAGTCTCCAACACTGAGAGATGGTATTTCCCAGGTCACTTTAAAAATGGGTTAGAAATATGATGACAGAAAGAATTTCCAAAACTCCCTTGATCTTCCTGCTAATTACACAGATAGTCTGACCACCTTTATTTTCTCCAAAGATAGCTTTGCATCCCCACTATGTACAGTAGGATATGTAGAGTCTTCAATACTGTACAGTTATGTACAGACTTCAACAATGGCTCCCAAGATCCTGGAGGATAAAAATACAGCAGCATATAAGGGTCCAGCTATTGTTATCATGGGAACTGATAGAAATTTTTCCTCTGGAAGACAACTATGCAGAAAACTGGGTTTCTTCTTAAGGAATACTTTCTACTAAACTTCTGTGTTCTATTAAAAAATGTCAGTACACTAAATCCCATAGAGCAGAGGTGTTAAATGCTGCTGCAGTGAACCTGGGGAACTATTTTCATATGTTGCTCATGCTCTTGCCTTGGAGTTGTATCCTACCCCCCTCACAACCCCACACTAGGTGTCTGTCTGGGATGGGCTGTGTCCCTTTGCCATGTGGGAGTCATTGGTTTGATCAGGCTAAAAAGAAGAGTGGAAGCCTGAAGTATCCATAACTATAAAAGTCATAAAGTGTTCTGGCAGTGTTTCAGAAGCAATATATTTAGATTTTAGGGAATATACTTCGCAAATGCTATGTGGGGGAAAAAAATCCCTCCATTTTCAGGTCCAATTACAATCATGAGAAGCTGATGTGATAACAGCGCCAGTGCCAAGTAAGAAGCAGATAGGAGGACCTGCTCTCTGCCTGGGGGAGTTTGTGATCTAAGTATTTCACCACTGTCTGCCAAAGTAATATGCAAAGGTATGATAAGAAAGATGTAAGCAAATGCTTCAATTTGTATACCTGAAATATTACGAAGTGCTGACTCCTCTCAACCAGTGCCTCTCAGCTGTGTAATTCTATGTAGAAAACAGGGTTAAGGAGTGTCTTCAGGGCCAGGAAACGACTTTACTTACAGATCAACTGCAGATTTCACATCTAAAGTATGGATGGTAAAAGAAAAAGAAAAATCTGCAGGCAAGGTTATCAGCACCGGTGGGGCAAATGAGTCAGAGGACAGTGTGGAAGAGAAGCATGCAGAGGAGTAAGCCTCTAAGGGGACAGGGGGCTTGAGCATGAAGGGATGAAACAGAAGTAGCCATTCAAAGCAGATAGCAACATAGCTATAGAGAGGGAGAAGAAAGAAGTACTGTTATGGAAGAATAGGGGTGGGTTTTACAGAGATGAGCAAGTTCTGGGTGGAAGATAGGAGTTTGACCAAAGCTTCTACTGCAGATGGTTTGAGACATGAGAACAAGAGAAGCCAAAGGTGATCAAGGGCTTTTGGCATGAGGGTCAGGGTGGTGGAGAAGCATGATGATGAAGTACAGCCACATGTTTCCAAAACAGGTACCTTTGTCCAGTCCTCACTGCAAAACTACCTCCAGCTTTCCATATTGAGCTCAGGCAGCCTTGGCCTCTCTCCAACCACAATCTGAGCTTCATTTTAGAACAGGAATCAGACCTACAAATCCTCCTCCTGTCCTCCTGTCAGCAACCTGCCAGGAAAAGCCATGTCCTTACAGGTCTTCGGCCCAAAGGCTTATCCATCACAGGCATCCATGACAGCCAGGAACCACATGGCCAGGCAGCAGAGAGCAGCATTGCTGGGACTTCTGGAGAGCAATCACCACAGGTTGTTGGGCAGTATGTTCAGGAAGAAAACTCTGCATTCCACTGTGGAGATGTGCCAGGAGCACGTCCAGCAGCCCTGACCTCAAGTCAAGGAAAGAAACAGACAAACTTGCAGCAGTTTTGTTCAACAAGAGGGTCTTAAATACAGAATTTAGGAGAGACTCAGGTCTGTCCTAGAAATTGAAAGGTCCAACTTTGTCATCAGTTCTAGAGAGACCACAGCAAAACAGAAGCTGGTATTTTACAGAAATCTCCTAACTCCCATGTCAATCCATGTGTGCAGTTACATAGTTCAAAGGAGGAGAATAAACACAGACACCCTCAGAGAGGAACAAAGTGACACCACCATCATGAAAAACCTTTCCTGTAAGTGACTTGGTCCTTTCCTGCTCCCAGTCTTGATCCCCAAGGAAAGGAGTGCCAAGCAGCTCTATCAGAGCAACCAGATTATAGCACAAGTTTTCTCTTCAATGGCTGAATTCAGGTCACGCCTCCAAGATCATTAATCCTGGCTCTTTGCTCTCAGTACACATTTGATCTGGATCAGCCCAGGGCACATAATCACATTTAAGATGAATTAGCTAGAACACATGATACAGAGTTTATGCTGGCCTCATGCCAGCTGTGGGAGGACAAATGACACCCAATCCCACACAAAGCCTGCCAGCACAAAGTTACCCCAGTGCTGTTTTTGGAACAAACATGAACCAGTAGAGCCACATGAGTCCCCTGGAACCAGCCCTGCACACAGACTGGTTGCTGCATTTTTGATGCAGTTATACTTAGTCAGAGGCAGACTGACTAAGTCTCACCTAATTACGAAGTCAGGGCAATCAGACTTAGTCAAATCACATTTCAGTCCTCAGAGCAGAGTTGTTCCACAAGTTAGAAGGATCCAAATTCACCTAGACTGGGTGTAAACAAACATATGGTACCTTCTTAGCTCTGTCTCCTTCCTTGCTGGGTCTGCTCAGGGCAAATCCATATTTCTCCAGTCTAAAGCAAGCAGAATCATGCTCTCACTCCTCCCTCTGCATTTTGGAAACAAACTGTCTTACCCTTTGGGGCACATAAAAGAAAATTAGAAAACTCTCTTGATACACAGCTGATTTAACCTGTGATTTTACTGTTGAGTTTTTGCACCATCAAACCAAGTATTGGGAGGAGGAGGAGGAGGTAGGATGAGAGATCTCCTATCCAGGGCTTACTATTCTATTGCACTAAAACAGTCACCATCAACTGCTATCTCTGCTTGAAAATATGTTCCCAAAATATCTGCTGTGTGTGCCAGTGCAAATCATTTTAAAATACCATATATTATATGACTTTAATTGAGTTCAACATCGTAGTTAGCTAAAATATAGAAAACTGGCAAGTGTTCAAAGTGGAATGTGTCTATAGATCGACAACACAGTGCACTGTTTTCCTGCTAATGTCTAGGTGACAATATCTACACACGTCATTACAACATGAGCCTGTAGCCAAATGTTTTCATATTCAGATTAAAAATAGAATAAGTTTTCTGAAACAACTATGGCACAAGTTACCTTTTGCTAGATGCATTTAAACAGTACTCAAACTTCTTGGATTGGATCCCAAACAGATAATTAGGAGGAAAACCATAAAGTTCTAGAAAATAAAAGCCATAGGTGCCTCATATGGGGATGCTCATAGAAGTGAGATAGTTTGAGCAGGGCCCTGAACAGCAATTCTGCCATTCTCCTTGTGGCAATGAAGGGAAGAAATGGAAAAGAAAGGCAGAGAGACAACCTGGCTCATCTCCTGGCCTACTGCTTCACCTTGTCCTTTGCCTTAATCTGCTTATTCCTAGTAGGAAAAATAATTTCTATCCTACATCTTGAACCACATGATTCTTTTATTTCTAAGGTGTGATAACATTTCTGTATTTCTGTCAGTTGTAAAAGAAAGCTTTCAAGAATCTCAGTGAAACATCTTCTGTTCTAGCTTAGCTGATTCATGAGATAATCTGTTCTTGATATATACAGTCCTAAGCCTGTAACACTTAAGCACAATATTTGTTCCTTGCTGTGACTCAGTGGAGGCTGCAAGAGATGGCAGAGGGGGAAAAAGAAAAGTATTTTTATAGCAGGTTATTTTTATTAGAAAATAGTGTGTTGTATAAAAACAGCCTTATTGAATTGAGGTGTTCAAAGCAATTCCTGCAGAGTAAGATTATAGTGAGCAGAGTGCAGGTGAGAAGGTCAGAACTGCAAACTAAATGCAATTTATTCCACTGGTGCAGAAACCTAGGAATGTACTCCAAGGTAATCATAAACACGTGTGATACAAGTATCTCACATGCACAGATGTACATCCCACCACACAAATCTTGAACTGTACTCTAAGGCAGTAACAACAACAAACATGGTATAAAGTACAAACTTTTAGTCTCTGCAAAATCATATGTAATGGATTATGTTCAGCACAAGTGATGAGAACAACTACCTGGCTTAAAAAGGCTGCACTTGTCACACGTTTAAATAAGGCATTAACAAAAAAAAAGGTAAGCGTACAGGAAAAAAGGACGCGTTTGGGTGTGTCCGTTTGAATCCACAGTAAAGCCCAAGACACAAAGGAGATTCAGCTTGAAAATAAAACCCAGGTGGCACATTAAGCATACATAGATGACAAAGAAATATCATGCAGTGGAAATACACAGGTATGGGGATTAAAGCCAACACAGAGGGGGAGATAAACCATCTGTAAATTGCCTAGGGGAAACAATGTATGAGATCATACCAAAATTGTAGCTGTTTGGATGCCTGGAAACCAGGTGAGCCATTTCTGCAGAAAGAATGATCTCACATTCATTAAGGACTGAGCTCTTACTGTCCAGTTGCTACCTGCTCCAAGCTTATCTCGAATTAATTGTGTCCACCATAGACGTAACCAAGCGAACGTGCAGGGAGGGAGTCTCATAAGTTCACTTGTAGTGCTTTGAAAACAGGGGGGATGAGGATGAGGATGGGGAAAGCAAGAGCAGTGAAATCACCAAACCACCTAGTGCAGTCTTATGTTTAGTGTGAAGATTACACTGCTCTGAATGCCAAACCAAATGGTTCACCAGCAACTGTTTTGACCAGTGGTTTCAATTAAACTTAGCCAGCCAGAAAAAACACATTTATATGTATTGACTCCACAACAGTCACCCAAGATCAAAGCAAATGAGGATGGAGGTGGGGGCATGGGGAGAGGAGTCACTGGGAAAGGACGTTTGTTTCCTTTATTCTGGAAAAAGAGGGTTTCCTTCATTATAATGCAGCTCATTCTATATGTTTTCTGAGTGGCATGTTCTTGCCCCTACCAAGCTCATGACTTGTCATCTTTAGTCATGCTTAAGCCTTCCAATTTGCCAGTGGAAGTTAGATGTGCAAGTCTTGCTAGCAGAGATGCCATGCCCATCAGCAAAAGACCACACAGGCCATGTTCACTCCAGTGACATTTTATCACACTAAGATAACTGTGAGCCAAAGAAAGCTGAGAGTTAGCACAAATTTCTACTCACCTATATTTTACCCTGCTTCAAAAAGAAAGACAAAATGAAAGACTACAAAGATCAACACTGTAGAAAAAGGCCCAAAGAAACCCAAAACATGGTAGGTTTCTTGAAGGAACAATCCCTTTCTCTGAAGAGCATCTGTAGTATAGTATCTCAGTCAGAAATTGGAATTTCCTGCAATTAATCGATTTAATAAAAAAAAAATTGACAGCCTTCCTTCAAATTCTCCACATGGTTTGGTTGAAATTCTCTTTCTGTATCTTTTGATCAATCACGGAAGAAAACTGACTGGCTAGACTTGCTCTACTGAAAATGAAAGATGAACTGGGAAGCTCATTTATTTTTCTTGGAGAAAGAAACAAAGGCTGACAAACTGACCAACCAGTCAAACCAGGCCACTGGCCAAACCAATTATTTGTGTCTTGCCAGTCATTTCTGTCCACATTTGTTCCTCTAAAAAAACTAAGCAGCCCGTTAATACAGTTATTTGCCTAACAATGATGAGGCAATCCAAATTCTTCTGGATTGTTTCCAAACAAATATTGAATACAATTTTATGTGCTGGTAATTTTTAAAAAGAGTTAGTTGGAGGCTTTCAGGCCTCCACGCTTATTAATGTCTATTAAACTACCAGAATGAAGCTGACTCACAAGAAAAAATGTCTTCTCAGCTGATAGAGACATAAAATTTGGTATTTCTGGCTTATGGCTGGACAGGAGAGTGATTTCCTCTACAAATCATGCTTCATATTTTCCACTACCCAAACCAGAATTACACAGTAAGCACAGGTAGGAGAAGATTGAAGAACAGGACAAGATCCTACTGGACACAACTAGACAGTTTTCACTTGATTTATGATCTCACAGCTTGAGCACACCTCACTAGTGCTGCTGCTCTAGTAACAAAACAGACAGGTATGCAGGTTTGGGGAATAATGTTTGTTGAAAGAGTTATTCTCTGTTGTGTATTCCTGTTTCTGCCTCTATTTTTTTGGCATATATCTAAAGGAGATTTGTATATGAAAGCAACACATGCAAAACTGGAGAGAAAAAAGGTCTGTAAAAGCTTTATTAAGAGAAGCACATAAAACTATGCAGTTAATTCCCAGAGAGTAGGAGCAAAATGTTAAGGATTATTTGGGAATCTCCTAGGCATTTCAGCCATCCTTTGGGCTTTGAAGAGCCTGACCTGGAGGCACAATCCCATCCCCAACTCCTAGAAATATCAGCAGCTTTCTAAGTGAAGCAGCAATGAATGGGAACCAAGGGGAAGAGAGCAAGACTTGGTTTATTCAAGGCCAAGTTCATCCTATGGTACCAGTGATTCAAACCCTTACATAGCCACTTTTCATTAAATGCTCCAAAAAGTCCTTGTTCATGCAGTGACAATCAACAGCAAAACTCCCATCACTTGTATGCAAAATTATCTGTGAGCTTTTGCCCTTGTGTGGTCAAAGACTAAATCCCATTTATCATGCTGACCCATGGACTGAAAAGAGTCTACTCTTTGGCCTTGATTCAGCAAATCCCCTTATCCAGAAAAGATCTCCTGTACTTGATCATAGTACATGTGCTGCTGATCTGAGATCTTAAATACATCCCTTAATTATCACAACATTAAGGGTATGGAGGTTAATTGAAAAGCAAATGAGGGCACTCCATAAAGACCATTCCAGTTGCTCTGACCTGTAAAGGCATACAAGGCTTTTGCTCTGTGTATTTAATAGACAGGGAAAGTGGTTTAGTTAAATATTATCATGACCTCTTGAATAATATAGCATTTAGTATGGAAGCACAGGAGTATGCTTTCATTTCTTGTGCAGATAAAATGAGCATAATCTAGTATTTCAAAAAAAGTCATGAATTTGAAAATCAGTGAAGAATGGTATTTGTCTTTACTAATATGTTTTATAACACATATTTTCAATGATGATATGAGATAATCAATCTGTAACTTCATTCTTTCATTTCTACTCTCTGTTTCTGTAGAGCCTCAGAGAAGAACAAGGCCCTGTCACACCTACTCACACTGATTCTCTCTCTTGGCACTGATGTCTCACCCACAGTGATGAGAAATGTGAATCTTTCACTCACTGAAAAAGGTGAATGGAGATCCATGCAGCTGGTTTGTCCTTCAGTTCCTGCATTCAAGCCTCCAGCTTAAAAGTAAACCAGTATGAAAAAAAATATTTGCATGGACTATAGTTCATTAACACAGAAGAAGAGAGGAGTTAAGAAATGGCATGGCTTTCTGGAATAGGAAATATAGACTGGAATCTCCAGTCTGGCACACAGAAAGGAGAATACTCATCACCTACAGGACAATTTACCTTATTTAACAAGAAGAAGAGTTTCTGCACTGCAGGTTTTTTATCCAAGGCCAAAACAAGGTACCAACACCATTCCTGCCGTCATAACTAATGCAATTCAAAGAAATAAGCTATCTACCAACACATGTCTTTGAAAAAAACCCAAGGCACTGCATCTTGGTGCAGGAGGTCGGAGCCATTTTTTAACCTTTAGTAAATAAGGACACCAACAACATTGTTCCTTTTGAGTACATCAGTTTTGGCCTTTAGTTTTCTGGCAAAGCACCAAGGTATTCTCTCACTTATAAAAACTTATGATGCCTCTGAGACACCAACTGGTTTGAAAAGGGGAATATGGTTTAAGTGCCCATTAACTGTCAGCCCCCATTAATGAGACTGAGCAAGAATGGTGAGACAAGAGAGGGTAAGGAAGATACTATATTAAGGTACTCTGAGTCTGGCAGAAATTTTAAAGCTTAAAGTTGCACTCTGGCTTCTTTCTCCCATCCCCCAAAAAAGTCAAGAGCAAAAAAAGGAAATTACAGAGAGGTAGGATTAACATCTGGCACAGGAAAATTGTCAGGGATGTGACATGACAGCACCTGTAAAGACAGTTTGATTAAGGACATCCAGCATACATTTAGACACAGGAGGTCATGCTTAACTAACCTGCTGGATATCTTTGAAGATAATGCTGCCGTGGCAGATAAGAAAAACATGACAGATGCTATATAGCACATTGAGGTTAGATTTTTCAAACAAAGTTTTGACAAGGTCCAGCATCAGAGATGACTAATGGAGACAAACAGAGAGTTATGGATTGCAAAGTAAAAGGATGGAACAGTGGTTGTGGAGCAAGAGTTCAAATAAGATATAAAAAAGTATGTTGGGAAAAGGGTACTGAGTGCAGGGGTCAAGGGTTTGCAGATTTACAAGGGTTATCCCATCCCACTTGCCCCAAACATTTTTTCTGTGTCAGCATCTTCCAGACCAAAATGTCCACGTGACATACACTACCTGTGATTAGGGCTCTTATATTATAGCAGCAATAAACAATGGCCTTTAGAGTTGCTTCTGGTTCACAGAACCAAGTTTGTACTTGTACACTGATGTCAATACAGAAACACTGAAAAGAATACCTTCACATGGTGTTCAAGCTCTCATCTAAGCATCAAATCTAGGCTGAGGACACTCAATGCTGAGGAATTTGGTTCAGTCAGCAAATCATATAATCATAGAATCTTTCAGGTTGGAAAAGAGCTTTAGGATCATCAAATCCAACCATCAGTGTAGCACTACCACCATGTTCACCATTAAACCATATCCTTGCATGCCATATCCACACTTTTTTGAACACTTCCAAGAGTGGTGACACAACCACTTCCCTGGGCAGTCTGTTCCAATGTTTTGACAACCCCTGCCATGAAAAAAATTTTCCTAATATCTAAACTAAACCTCCCCTGGTGCAACTTGAAGCTCTTTCCTCTTGTCCTGTCTCTTGTCACCTGAAAGAAGAGACTGACACCCACCTCACTACAATCTCCTTTCAGGTAGCTGTAGAGAGCCTCCTTTTCTCTGGGCTAAACAACCACAGCTCTGTCAGCCACTCCTCATAGGACTTGTGCTCCAGGCCCTTCACCAGCTCTGTTGCCCTTCTCTGGACATGCTCCAGCACTTCAAAGCCTTGTAGTGAGGGGCCTGAAACTGAGCACAGGATTCAAGGTACGGCCTCACCAGTGCACAGGGGGACATGCCCTGGTCATGCTGGACCCCCTATTTCTAATACAGGCCAGGATGCCACTGGCTTTCTTGGCCACCTGGGCACACTGCTGGCTCATGTTTATGCACTCCCCAGGTCCTTTTCTGCCAAGCAGCTTTCCAGCCACTCTCCCCCAAGTCCAGAGCACTGCATGTGGCTGTCATGACCCAAGTGCAGGACTCAGCACTTGGCTTTACTGAACCTCATACAATTGGCCCTGGCCCATCAATACAGCCTGTCCAGATCCCTCTGCAGAGCCTTCCTACCCTCCAGCAAACCCATCAACAAACCCATCCAGTTTGGTCTGCAAGCTTGTTCAGGGTGCACTTGATCCCCCCCTTATGCAGGTCATTGCAGAAGATATTAAACAGGGTTGGCCCTAATCCTGAGCCCTGGGCAGCACTATCTGTGACTGGTCAGAAGCTGGATGGAATTCCATTCACCACCACAAAATGTATCTCAACACAAAAAGCACAAAATAAATTAATCTCTGAGAAAGTAATCAGGCAAAGCTGTGTATGTTAAGTACCATAACATGACACTTTGTCGAGGTAAAGGATTTTAAGGGTTGTAGTGGAACAAAAACATAATTAAAGCCACCAATATATGGTCAAACATCAGAGAAAATGAAAAAAAAAAAAAAGAAAGAAAAAGAGAAATGGGCTATAACTTGAGCTAGTAGAGACATGGCAATAACAACTAGAAATCAATGGCTTGTCCTGGAGATGGAGGCTTACCAGATGCTCTCTATTAGTCACCGTATCGCAGACAGAATATTATTTCCTCAGAGGGTACAGAAGCAGGGCAACAAAAAGGGAAACCAGATTTTGGCTCTTACTGGGCCCTAAATTATTAGGTGGGTGAAGTGAGGGCATGTTATGCTAATTCTCATTTTTAAAGAGAATACTTTGACATGACCTAGTAGATGATTTTCAAAATCATGGTGATCAAGGTAATCTCTACCAAGCTAGGGTGGAGCAGCAGGGGAAGGAAGGCAAGGTATGTCAAAACAGGCTGCAAACATTTCAAATAAAACAACTGGGAGAAAACAGGGAAGTTGTCAGGCAGAACTGCTCCATCTGAAAGGTAATAAACACGTGGAAGAAGTTACCAGGAGAGGTAGCTGAAAAAAAGGCTGTATATAAGCTCAAAAGACACTTGGCCTTATTTCAAGAGGAGAGAGGGATCTGGAGAATTTTGTGAAAACCAGAATCTTGGGATTAAGATGCACTGTAAAACAGTAAGTATACCAAGCCAAGTCAGGGTGCCTAAAATTGTTCATTCTATCACACACTTAAGACAGAATTCCCTGTGTTGGTGCCGCACCTTTACCCTGGAGCCACAGTTAAGAGAAATATCTCTGCATAGAAATCTTCCATCCTGCAGCTTCTTTTGGTCAAACCACTTAAGTCGAGAAGAGCTCTTCTCCCAAATACCTCAAGGCTAAGATAGCTGTAACAAAGGCAGAAATGAGCTGCAGGAGTGTCACCAAGTCCCAATGGCAATGACTTCCTCAAGCACAGACCGCACCTGTTGCTGCTGCCGTGTTTGCTCTATGGCCCCCCAAAACACTGGTTGAGGTCCAAGAGGAAAGGAGCAACCAGAAACAACCCTGTGCTCACATTTCAGGGGGATCTTCCCAGGTCCTTAGTCTTTCAAGACCTGAAATGGTCATAAGGTTTATGAGTCAGGCTCCCTGCAACCCCAAAGCTGCCACAACTCCAGGCTGCCACAGACACAGTCAAAGCCTCAAATTGCAGGAGAGTGGGGGATGTAGGACTCCCTGCTGCCGAGGGTCCATTGCAGGGACCCTAACACCTGTCTGTTTGCCGGTCTTCTTTACTGTATTTTGATCTAAAATATAAAAGAAAAAAAGTGCTGGACATGTGCACTCTAGAAGGATATGCACTCACCGTTGCCATCCCAAGGACAAGATCTGGTGCCCTCCATGTTGGGCATCAGCCCAGAGTAACATCCTGCAATACCAACAGCTATGAGATGCAGTTTTCACCAGAATCACACCTAGGTAAGCAGGATAATTAAAAGGAGGTATGCGAAGGTCTTAACTCTTTCTGCTTAAATTACCTCTTTATTTTAGAATAGCCACTTCAGAATTAGCTTCAGTTGTGTTAAGAGAAAAAAAATAGTGTTTCCTGGTTTAGAAATTTACACCCACCAGTTGAGCTTCAAGCTATTTCTTGTGAATGAGCTGTAGCATGCAGAAATTAGGTGACTGTTTTGGAAATGTTCAAATGTTTCTATCTAATAGAGAATTCACCACCAGAGAATTTTTTATTTTTATATTTGCTGTTAGTTACAGAAATATGTAACCCTGAGATTGAAACAGGTTTTCTCTTCTGATATTTCTTCTGCTATTACCCGACACCCTGATTTCTTACTCAAGCAACATCATTGGTTCCTAGCGTTTATTTAATTTTGTTATAAAAAAAGCAAACATCAGAGCTCTGTAGAAAAGCATAAATAGCAACATAAGTATCACAACTGTGTACAACAGGAAGAATAAAGTAGAAGGAGCTGTCCTGTCAAACATGAGCATCCTGACCTAACTACAGTGATAATAAGAGAGACAGGATTTAGAAGGCGGCACAAGGTAAATGATACTTTTTTTTTTTTTTAATTGTGTTACTGTTCCTTTGGACACAGCTCAGCTAATGATGCTACCTTCAAATATTCCTTGGATGGGTGCGTTATCCTGTTCAGCAGGCACTGAATCCAAACCACCAGTTCAAAAGCCCAGTCAGTATTCTGTTTTCCCTTGCAAACCAGGGCTGTATCTCCCAGCTTGCTTTCCTCAGGCTGTCCATAGTATTGCTCTCCAGGGGACCTGCTGTATAATCTATGTCAAGCGTGAAAGTCCATCGAGTTTTTCTAGCTTGTAAATCTCAAGCAAAGGATTTCTTATCGCTCCTGATCACATCCAGGTCCCCAGAAAATGTCTTTAACTAGCCCCAGTCATCACACCATCACTGACAGGGATAACAAACTGAGACCTCTGGGGAAAGTTAATATTATTAGGCAGGGTGTGAACACAGTTAACACTATTTCGGGTAATGACAGACCACATTCCCCACAGGTGTAAAGGGACTTTTGACCATTTATGGGAAGGTGGAGTTTGTCTTTTGGAGAGCCTGTAAACTGCCAGCCTCCTCCATGTGTGCACCAGTATTCACTGTGACACCTCAATGATGACCATCTTTATTTAGAACTGTAAGCAAATTCCTTCCAAATCCATCCATTCTTCCATTAGAAAGTTCTCATGTGAGTGGTATTATTGAGATGACCAGATTAAACACCTATGATGCCAGTTGCCTACAGAAGACAACTGGCATTACTCAGGCCAAAAGACAATTGGTAAGAAAACGAAATGACGGGTAATGTCACACACTCCTTTGCTCAAATGTGTTGCTCTAGAGTAAACCGTTTCTAATAAAAATGTGTATTTTGCATTTGTTCCTCGTTTGAGACAAATTTTCTTCATGTCTGAAATTTATTTAGGATATGTCTTTTGACTGCAAGCACTGAGTGATTAATTTCAGTTTTCCTGTTTCAATTATATGCTGATAAATTATATTGATAATCATAATGACTATGCTGTGCTTTACACAACTAAGGTGTAGCTTGAGAAATTATCCTTCTGTCTTTCTAGAAGTCATTCTGGAAGAGAAACATGAAGCACATATCCAGTTTAAGCACTGAGAAAATGGCACGCATAAGTGGCAGAAATGTTGTAAAACAAAATGGAAAAGATTAATTATACCCCACAATGCTCTTAACAATCTTCAGATGACCTGAAAACCAGAAACAGTTTGATAAATATTTCTGTGATACATGTGTCCAAGATGGAATCTAAAATAATCAGATAATGTCCTTACCAGAATTTCCACCAGTAAGAACTGCTCATTTCCACATATGTAGAAGTATAAATGCATATATATATGTATATATATTATGCATATATATAAATGTGTATATATATATATCTAAACTATGAATCTATTTTTAAAATGAAGAGGAACAAAGTTTATTGTTCCATATTGGCACAGCAGCCGACAGAGAAACACATCATCTACTTCACATGGCAGGAGCTCATGTAGCCAACTGCTTGTGATAGAAATAGGAACAGGCAAGGAGCCCACTGAAAGGCAGTGTGGGGCTGGGAGCCTCCCCTTTCCCACCAGTCTCCCTATCATTTAGTCCCAGCAGAGTGAAGTGGGTTACATGAGGAATTTTTCCGCCCCTCCAAAGCAGCCTCTGCAGCTTTATCATAATGGAAATATAGCTTGGATGAATTAGCATCACCTTGGCATACAGCAGTGCTCTGAGAAGGTGGGAAGAGTTATGGTTAAAATGAATTGTCTGCATCAAATTGTTTAGTTCTCTACAGTAAGTGTCTATGAAGGGCTCTGATTTCCTTTTAAAGAAAATAAAAGTGAAGTCTGTTCTTGCTTAGATGCATGTGCAGGCTGATGGCCAAAATCAGCAGTGAGAGCAAAAGCTCTATCAAAGTTTAAAAAAAAAAAAAAAAAAAAAACCACAAGTAAAAAACTCTAAACAAACAAACATGTCCCAAGATAGACACTTAACTGAACCCACTGTGACACAATATCCAAGTTCCTGTCCTTTCCCACTTCCTTCACTGGTTATTTGGGGCTTGACTACACTACAGTCTTGCCAGTCCACCCAAGGGAGTCTCAAGGGATGCACTTTCCTATTCCTCTGTGTAGAACTGGGAGAAAAGGTATGGGAAAAGGAAAACTGAAGCCACTGGGCCACCCCATTACCTTACAAGTCAGCACGCAGCAGGGCAGGAGCAGGCAAGGTAGAACCATTCCCTCTTGCCTTCTCCAGCATGCCACCTCAAGAATTGTCTGGCCACAAGACAGGAAGCAGACACTGCACTTGGTGACACCACATCCTCCCTCTCCCTCCTACCCACTATGGCACATGGGGAGGAGGAACAGGAGACCTCAGGATTCATCCGGCTGCCAATACCCAGCTGGGACTGTGTCTCCTGGAGTGGGAAACAGCCCTGTGTCCCCAGGGAACTGTCAGGTTTACAAGGCAGAAACCTTGTACAGCAACTGCAGCACAAGGGGTATAAATAATCAATGTCAACAGAGGAACAGCAAGGGAAATGTTCCGTTACAGCAAATCAGCACCTATGTCCCTCATGAAAAAGGGACATATTCCCTCTTTCTTAATGGGAATAATAAAAAAGTACATTTAATTCTGCTAGAGCAGTAAAATAAGCATAAGTATTCTCTCCCCATCTTCATAGTTAGCATTTTATGGAATGATCCATGCCAGCACATCCCCTTCTCCTGCATGTCCCTAGGGATAGTTAAGAACATTTTAAAATGAGCATTTCTTCACTCATACACAGAATGCACATTCCAGTGCTGCTGTATGAATACTGTGATGCCAAGAAACAACCACACAGTTTTCCTTTTCAGGCTGCTTTTTCAAATAGAACACAGAGTTTTATCCTGAATTGTGTGCTTTTGGCTGAAATTTTCCGATTTTCATAGAAATTAACCAAAGAGGTTCTGGCATCCAGAAAATGAAACTGTTTGGTTCTGAGCTACAAAGTGAACTTTTCCATTTCAAAAGACTGACAGATACTGTTTTGTTTTGATACAAAATAAACTTTTATATTTCCTGTAACAAGATATTGTTTGGTCTTGACTCTTCCTTTAAAACAGTTTCCTCCCTTCTTTCTCACAAGAGTAGCCCAAGATTGTCTAAATACTTCAGTCTCTTTCTGTAACCCATGCCCTTTGCCTAGCTGATGCAGCTCTGATCATATAGCAACACCATGCTATTCCCCACATGCACATGCAGGCCCAACTGGAGAGCCTGGTCAGCAGGCTGGAGGATATGGGAGAGCAGACAAGCCATTACCAAAAAAGGCAGCGAGTGCAAGTGCATTAATAAATGCAAGTAAATGTGCTGATTTTCCTGACGAAAATTGCTTTTATCCCTTTAGGGAAAAAAGGGGAAGCTTTCTTTGCCCTATTGCCTCTTTCCAAATTATATCACCTCAGCCCAGAAAACAAACACACTTAGACACCTGATTAGTGGGAGTTGGACTTGCAGGTTTTTTCATGCAGCTGAGTCTATTCTCTTAAGCTCAGTTGCAGTGCCTTTATACACATCATATCATGTTGCACAGTAATGGTTTAAGAAGGGATTTCCAGATTGTCCCTGAGAAACCAATTTAGTCCTGAAGGCAAAGACGCTGAATGAATTCACATTACCTCAGACCACACTAATTGCATTAAAACCAAGGACATGGTAAGAAACAGCAAGACACAATTCAGGTCTTCATGACAAAGCTGCTCCTAGATTTCTCTGCTGTTTGTACCCTTCTTTTGTGTTATTTCACCTCTCCCTGCCTCAGTGGAGACCAGAAGCTGCCAAACAACCAAGAAGGACTTTAGTCCAGCAAGCAAGAGCTCAATTCAGCCACACAGTGTCCCAAGGAAGTTACTGCTCATACAGTTCATGCAACAGCTCAGCTGTCATTAGACTCATTCGCAGGGAAACCTGACAAGCAGAAATGACAATGTCTAGAGAACAAGGAGGGTTCAGTGTCCCTCTCCTCCTCTTCCCCCACTTGTGTCAGGCCCTTATGTCTAGTGGTGGCAATTAGTTTCACCAGCTGCATCACACACACTCACAGACACAGGCACTACACAAACACCATGGGAGCAACTCTTCCAACCATATAGGGTGCTGTGCCTTAGGATTTCATAAATGCGTATGACAGAACCTGCTTGAGAAAAGCGCAGGGAGGTGAACCAGCTTGCCCAAAATCATGGGGTAAACCTATGGCTTGACCAAACCTAGATACTGATCTCCACCTCCTAATGCCTTGACCACAGTGAGACTGTACTCCCAACAACAAGAGAGCATTAGGACAGAGTATTTCATGGGACAGTGCACTCTCTTCTCTCTCAAAGCATATTCTGTCTTTTTTAGGCCATCTTCTGCACCACAAACTCCAGGCTGGCACAACAGAATCTGGCCTTCCCCTGGCAGTGGCAATGCGAACACAACAGCGCTCTCAGGGAGCTGTGGCAGGTCCCCAGATCAATCACAGGTAGGGCCTCTGGCAGCCACTCCAGGGTTAACACAGAGCCATGTTGACATTTCCTTTCCTTGGTCAGGTCTTCTGACACTTGCTTGAAACACAGGCTCATTTGGAAGACATTAGGATTTTGGGTGGAGTTGCAGATCATGTCCTGGACCAGCACTCAGAGCTTTAGCTTTTCATTTCAAACCTCCTGAAGCAAGACAGATGGGATTTTCCCACCCCTTTGCTTTCCTCATAAAAGTGCTTTCTAATGATTTTTGCAAAGCCAGCTCTGCCTGCAACATGCAGTTCCCCTTCCTCAACTATTTCAACACACAGACAAGTTACAACCCTTCACCTGCTCTCTGCCCTGCTGCCTGTAACATGCAGCAGCCACCAGTGGCCCTACCCTGACGTCACACGTCTCTGGGGAGAAATGAGCAGGTTGGGAGTGGGGCAGCTGGAGATGAAGCGATGAAGAGGCCATTCTGCCTGTACTAGGGGGCTGTGAGAAGCAGGTCAAAACCTGGCCATCACTCACCATCTGTGTGACACCAAGGAGAGAGATGCATGAGGCTTTCAAGGCCAGTGGGTGTTGCCTTCTTAGCAGACCACAACAGCGGTGCTCTGTACAGGCTTTATTTCACAGCAGCATAAAAGCAGCAGAAGGTGGGGGTAGGAAGGAGGGTAGAAAAACAGTATGCAATCTTTTATTTACACTGAGAAAAAACATGAGAAGACCGGAGGGGAGGATCCAGCCTTCCTAACATACATGCCTTAAATCGAAGTGGGACACAGATGACCTTTCTTAGAAACACCCACCTCTTTCCAATGAATATGCAAGGAGCCCAGAGGACTGTTTCTGCTTCCTTGTCTTCCTAAAATAGAGTTAGGTGCGTCTATGACAATGTCACGCACTCCTTCCAAGTATAAAAGGCCTTCAGTCATATTAATCCTCCTGCACCCAAGAGTGCAACATGTCATTGTGCGAATGAAGACTGCAGCGAAACTCACATATCTCTGTTGGCTGAAGCAAGGTTGCGTAAACAACACCAGTTCTGGCATTTTCCACACACTTTTTTGCAACTGTAATTGTATTCTTTTAATAAAGATGTTCATGAGTTTTAGAGCTTTGGGGTTTTGGAGTTTTTTCATGCATAAGATATTTAATAATGGATGCTGGACAGAAGCCTCTATGTAGTAAACCAATGGATTTTTTTCATCCCATTCACAGAAAACCCCACCTCCTGAGCTGATGAAACCAGAATAGGCAGAGAAAAATGAAGAGCTGTTTGGTGTTCAGCAGATCCCTTCACAATAGGAGACATAAACTTCCCAACAGGCTTTATTTGGAATTGCTGCAAAAAGTAGATCTCATGTGAAAGCTGAAAGCTTAGTTGGAAAGGAGTTGACTTTGCTTTTGGGGAGTAGTGACATAGGGCTGAAGTGGTGACACACAGTGAAACAACCAGGTTGAATAGTGAGATTTGCCTATGGGTCATCACTCAATATTAGCAAACTGGTGTAATAGGGGTTGTTGGGCTGTTCAAATAGCTGAAGAGGCACTCGGTGTGTGAGATGAGTATCCTGTACTGTATCTCGATACATAATTTCCTTTACAAAACAGTTGCTTGTACAATTCTCAAGGTATTTTGTTTATTCTGTAGGTTTCCTGGGGTGACAGAAAGGGGCTGGTTCACTTCTTTTTAAACATCATGCTTCTTATCTCTGGGTGAAGCTGCTGGCATTTATGACACTCAGTGTTCTACAGGGATTTAGCAGATTTATACAGTGCAACAGACCAGAGAATAATTCCCACATTGCTACAATTAAGCCACTTCAAACTCCATCACTGGTTGAACTCCTGGCGAGACTTTTGCCTCTAAAGTAATATACTTCTAAAGCAAATAATTACTTGTGCTGGAGGTTAAAAAAAAAAAGGCAGAAAAGAAACCTCAAATCCATCTTATTTGTTTGTAGGATATTGGTAACTCTGCCTCATTTCATAGCCATTATCTTTTCAAAAAGTAAAACAAATGAAGGAAAGTGGAATGAGGTCTAAAAGAGATGTCTAGAACAGACTGTGTATTAAGATTATAAACAAATGTTTCTCTGACCTCTCTCTTGAACCCTGTTTTTTGGTAGCCACCTAACTTAACCTGTTTAGCATGACAATAAGGAGTGAATTGGAGTCTTAAGCCTCCATAAATGCCTGCTAATAAAAGAAAACATCAACAGTATTTCTTTTTGGCAGAAATCCTAGTATCAGGAAGACAACATAGAAATGGCATGAAGAAAACTTATCGAAAGCAGAACTCCTCATCCCCCTATGCTAGAAGACAGGCTTCCAGGTTATCTCAGGTACTGTTGGTGGCCTGTAGGACAATTCCCTCCGGTCCCTGAGTGCCCTGACCATTTATTCATGCACTTGTCCATCTCCATCTTGCATGACATAAACACTACTGCAACAGTTCCTCCGATGTGTTTCTAGACCCTTGCTTCAAATAGGGTAGGATCTAACTTCAGGAGTTAAATTTCAGCATCCATGTGTTTTTGCTTACCATTCCCTGACAGAGAAGCAACATCTATTGACAGCTGAAGCATGCATCAGATCAGTGAGTGGTTTCAGACAGAGCCCACTGCAAAATGGGATACAGCTATTAGGGTCCCAAAGATTCAACAGTGACTTTTCCTAGATTAAGGTTTACATTCCTCCCCAAATCATGCACATTAATCAAAACTGAAGAAGACAACAGAGTAACATTTGTACTGACTAGCATTTTAAACCAAAAATGACAGCAAAGTAGAGAATATATTTATCCTAAAAGACAAAAATTACTTAGTAGAAGATGGGAAAAGGACTGTAAGACAATAAAAAGCTTAGAAGAGATTCAGGCAGAGGAGAAAGAAGAGATAAGTTCTCTTTTCATCCCCTAAAAAGGCAGCATCATGCAGCAATTTCTACAATGCAGACCAAAGGCTCTTCTTTGCTTCACAGAGTTTGAAAGAAGGGAAGAAAGAGCCAAAGAAGAAATGGAGCTTCTCTAGCAATGTGGGTGTTATGCCAGGGTGCTTTCAAGAGCTGCAGCACTGGTATCCAAGTATTAATTCCTCTTCACCACACTGCAGAGAGCCAGTGGCATCGCAGCAGATTCCAACTTTACCTTAGCAATGCCCAGCAGAGCAGCTGCACTCCAGAGAGCATCTCGCTTGTGCGTCCCTGAGCTGTCAGTTTGCAGTACATCATTCCAGCCATCCAAATGGGAGGCCAGCAGAAAGGGGAAGGCTCACAGTGACCTGCCCAATAACATTTTCTGCAGACTAGAAATCCCAGTCAAAGCTCATCCAGTCCCATTGTAGCCTCCCACAATCAAACCTGACAAGGAAAGCCAAGTACGGAATGCATTTCAAGCCTCAAATCTGATCTCCCAAGAGCAGCTCTACACGTTTGAAGCATTTTGATGGGCTTCCTCAAATGCCTGCCTGGCTAAAGTGACCTACAAATACCAATGTACAGCACATCCTTTATTCCATCTACCTCAGCTTTGGAGCCCAAGTGCTGTATTTAATGTTGGGGGGACCCCAGAATAAATCAACTCAGAATGAGGAAGTGGGCAACAGAAGAGCAGAAGAGCAGGGACCAACCAAAAACTCTGGTGGAGGTAATTATTATCATTTGAAGGGTATGTTGATAAATATGATGGGGACTATTAATCCTTATAATGCCTCCAGAGTAGAATTGTCTTTACTCACTACCTCTATAGCTATGAACCTAAAAGAAGGAATATAAAACAACCAACTTGCAAAACTTTACTGTCTGATCACAGCAGCCAATCTCTGCTCCACCAGTGTCAAGCCCCACATGTTGGCCATGTGTGTGCCAACAAAAAGAGCAGGATGCTGTGTATACAGATCTGATCCTTAGCATACTACCTTCTGCTAATGATAAAATAAGAATCATTTGAGGACATTAAAACAGGTCAAACAAACAAAAAGCCTGGGCTGATGTTCTCAGGCACAGAAAATCAGTGCATCTTAAGTGATACTAGTCAAGTTACAACAATTTATTCCTACTGAAGTTCTCATCCATTAAATGCTAACGCTATCCTTGGGTTTTATTTTCCCTCACTGGGTTTGGGGAAATAGGCTCATTGTTTTTGAAATAAAAACTTCCTCCTCACTGTCAAGCATCTGTATTTGAATTCAGCGAAAAGCAAGCAGCAGAAATTACTCATTTTTCAAAAACACTTTTATCACTGCATATACAAAAATAAAACAACTAAGGTTTTGTATATATATGTATGGATAGATTAAAAAAATCCCATATATATGTCATATGACATATATGGCACACACCATACACATACCACATATATTCATATGCATACCATACACACGTACACACACACACACACACAGAATATATACATGGGCCTGCATGTTTGTATGCAGATACTTGTGGCAGAGATGTCTGGAGAAAAGGCTCAAAGAAGTCTTTGTGCAGTCCCGACTTTCAAGCATGGCCTCACCAGGCCCTAGGATACATATAACTCAATGACCTCATGGAACAGAAAATTTTCCTTTCTGAAGAATCAGGTGTTACAGAGCATGCAAGCAGGCATTTCCAACCCTTCCACATCCTCCAATACGGTTCTCAGACAGAGCAGTTCCCTACTACATCCTTTGCAATTTCAGAGTTCCTTCAGTGAGGCCTGACAGGTCTCACCCCATCATATCTCATTTTCCATAGGCAGCAAGAGCAGAGGAGCCATGGCAGCTCTCTCACTTTGGCAGCAGCAGGTATACCTGGGGGGTGCACCGGGGGACAGCCACAGGCCATCCTGCCCCAGTCCCAATGGACTCTGGGTCATCATTTTTGCTGGTGCCACCATTGCCACCATGATGCCTGCATGTCCCTCTGGAGTGGGGCTGAGCAAGGACAAGTGAGAGCAGACAAGTGACACAGGGGTTAACCACAAGCACAGGGCCTTACATGGAGAAGGAAAGAAAGTCCTTTGGAGAAGGATGTTTTGTTTGTGCCTTCTAACTCTTTGTGCTAACATGGCAAACCATAATTATTTGTGCATTGTCAGTTACTTTGAAAGGGAAGCAGCAGTTACAACCTGAGGAATTTCCTTTTCATTGTTAAATATGTTCTAGGAGAAGCAATGTGTTCTGTGTACGATGGAGGCTCCTCATGACGTGTCTCATGATGTGTGCCTGTCACATCCATATAATGGCAGCTTTCAGCATGTGTATCAAAGCCCATTCCTTGGAGCAAGAGGAAGCCAGATCCTGCATGCTTCCCTCCCCCCGAGTTACACACAACTTTAGGCATCCTCATGCTGCAGCATCCCAGTGCAACAGTGCTTAAGATGAAAAAGGGAATAAGCACAAACCAGTTGTATACAAGGAGCCTAAACTTACGCCCACATTGGAGTAGCCTTATCCTTCATGTCTAAGATAAATGTTTTGTTCAATCAACATTTCAGAGAATTTTTTTTCCCAACAGGGAAAGAGAAGATCTGTTGCACAATTCCTCCCAGCAGCCTCCTGCAAGGAATGGTAAGAGTGTTCTGGCTGGAGCAGACCCAGATTCCCAGGGGTGCCCTTCTTACCTCCCACACAGCAAAGAGGCAGGGGGCAGTGCCAAAAGGAGTGCCAAAGTTTGCCTTTCCCTTTTTGGAATGTCAGTGCTCATTGATCACTAAATCACTTCAACAGCTTATTAAGTAGATGTCACAGAGAGTTACTGCTAGTCTTCCATTAATTTAAAAATACTAATGGAGTTTTTTTGAATGTAATTTCTTTCTGAATGAAAAATGCTCCCTGCATTAAAATATGAACATTTTAGACCTCACTAGCCAGTGTGCAAGGCTGTTGATAACACAGAACACACATTTAGTAGACATTTTAACACTGCAATAGGTTTATAAGGTTTCTCCATACCTTTGTTGTCTTACTTTTTTTATCATTCCAAAGGATCCCTTCCATTTGGTTTTTCCATTTGCAGACAAACTGACATCCTTCTGATATATATTATTCACAGGTTCATATCAATACCAGCATAAGCAGAAGCTATCAATCACTTC
Source organism: Corapipo altera (assembly GCF_003945725.1). Lineage (NCBI taxonomy): Eukaryota > Metazoa > Chordata > Aves > Passeriformes > Pipridae > Corapipo > Corapipo altera. The sequence goes on from NW_020884872.1 coordinate 16,044,766, forward strand.
TCTGATGATAACAGTAAATAAATAATGCACACTTTAAACCTTCAAAGAACTGCATAAATATCAGTTTGTTTTCACAACATCCCTCTAAGCATTGAGGAAAGTAGTTTAACCACTTCACTACTTTGTTTAATGTTCTCTGGTAATTTAACCATTTACATTCCTGAATGACTTAAGACTCGTAGGAATCATTTTGTATATTACCCACAGAAGAATATACATTCTGATACACAACCTATACTCACAAGACTAGAAAAAGCATATTTGTTCCCCCGCCTCCCCCCCAAAAAAATGAAACTGAAGCCAACTATTTCCTATTTTAGAAGAAAGACAGAAAGCATTTCCACAACATTTCCATGCAGCATTACCAGGTTATGCTGCCCTTCCCTTTGGATACTGAAAGCTTCTATTTCCCAACAAACACATAGGAAACAGAAGACACCACTGCATGCAATCTCCTAGTGCCTTCTTTCCCACAGGACATGAGGCTGGGCAGAGCAATACATCTTTTTGGTACCTGCAGACACATCTTTATGGCTACCTGTGCTGTGCCACTCCCACACAGGGACAGCACATGTCTCCCACAGGCAGGTACATGTCCTGGGTACAAAATTAAATATGGGGAAAAAAGCTTTCTTGTGGTGAAGGGGGTCAAACACTGGCACAGGTTGCCTGGTAAGCTTGTGGAGCCTCTGTCCTTTGAAATACTGAAAATCCAGCTGGACATGGCTCCGAGCAACCTGCTGCAGCTGCCTATGCCTTGAGAAGGTATTGGCCTGAATACTGTCCAGAGATGCCTTCTTTCCTCAGTTGTCTCTGTCTTTTGCATAAAGAAGTTGGTAATCCCTCATTTGAACAGCTACATGCTCATGCGAAATAAATACCAAGGTTTGAGGATACCGAATCTGTGAGTACAGCTAGAAATGTCATGCCCGTGGCTACAGATGTCATCAACTGCCCACTCCAGCAACAAATGATAAAGGGAGCCAGACACATGAAACAAAAAAGCATACACAGAGGACCAAAACTAGACATCTGATTCCAATATTCAATGCAAGGAGTGGACGGGTGTTCTTTGTGTTTGGAAGCCTTTCAGCTCTAAAATAAAACTACTGTTCATTCTCCAACAAAAGGTTGGGATCAAGTATCAAACTTTTTTCTTTTTTTTTCTCTTCTTTTTGTTCAACAGCTACCAGCCAGACTTCGTAGCATCCTTCTCCCACAGTTTTCCTTCATAGATAAAAAAAACCTACCTGCCCATTACATCTTTGGTTATTTCACATCCATTGATCATTCTGCCTGTCCACCTAGCAGAACAGGAGCAAATAAACAAGAAAACTAAGATAAAGATAGATTTTTGTCCTGGAAAGCTGCAGCCCTGTGCTGCCTCCCCTGTGTTCTCTCCTTTTCCCCCTCCTTCCTGTATCTGCTTTCATCCCTAGAGACATTTCCAATAGCAGATAAATCAGCACTTTGAATTCTTCTTCTGATGTTGCAACAAGCTGGCAACTGGCATGACATGTTGTAGAGAGACATATGTGAATAGCTAAGTCCGAAATAATGAGATTTCTCTCTCATATTCAGCATGAAATGAGAGGCAAATGACAACACTGCTGAAAACAGGAGTGCAAGAAGAGGTGTGGGGAAGGGAGGTAGAAAGAGTGGATGTCTAATCCACTTTGCTTACTACAGTGGATTGCAGAAGAAAGACTATCTCACAGGCAGCACCCTGGGAAACACTGACTCAGAAGGATGTTGCAGAGCACAGTGTCTCAAATCTGGGCAGCTCCACCCTACATCCCAAGGACACATTCCCCACGGCCAGGCACTGCTGCATGATGTGGCCAAATGAACCAGCCCTGCAAATAAAAACATAAGAGACAAAAGAAGGAAACAAAAGAGAAAGGGAATAAAAGGTCCCAGTAAATCAATTAATGCAAAAGTCTGCTTCAGTTTATAGACAGCACTGGTAATTGCTGTGTATGTTGCCTGTGATGAATAGGGGCTGGTTACCGTTGCACAACTCATCCTTCTTTGCATGGCTGGGAACCGGCAGAACGCTGATCTCCACTGAAAGTCTTTAATTATTTTTAAATTAATCAGGGCAGGGTGTCAGGTCTGGGTTCATGCCTAATTGTCCCATTTTCTTGCAGCCTCAGACCCCCATTTTCCTCACTTATCCTCCCACCCCCGGCCCTCCCCCTGCACATGCATTTTTGGATTGGTGTTGTTTACACAGCAATGAGCCACACAAAGGTTTTTGAGACCCTGCACTTTCACTATATCAAGGACTTAGTGTCTTCCAAAGTCACAGTGTAACACAAAACTCTGGAAAGTAGAACTCTGGACATACTTAAAACCACAAGACAGAGAGTATTTTACCCCCAGTGCAGAATTCAGAGATACTGTTGCTGTTGTTACTACTTAACACTGCACATGCAACCATTTCCCAGTCATGATCTTCTCCAGGGGGGCAGAGAACACAGGACATCACCATCTTAAACTTCTTCATTCCCACTAGGGATCACTCCACTGAACAGATTTTGCCTAAAATGCGCATAAGCAAGATGAAAATCTGGTCCAAACTGTTTCACATTTTAGTGTTCAGAGCAGAGGTCGAGAGCCTGTCAGTGGTTAGAGATTACTTGCACATATTCAGAAGTCTTCTTCACAAAGTCTTAAGTCCCTTTTTTCTCTCTTCTCTGTCTCCCCAAAATGCTGAATGATTAGTGGGATCTGACTAAGATATTCCACACAACTTTCATGTTAAGCCACAAGTACATAAAAGATTACATCAAGAAGAAAGAGACTGTGCTCCATGATTAGAGAGGATGGGACAAGAAATAATGGGAGCAATTAAGGAATAATTAAGTTGTAGGTGAAGACATCTAGGTTAGGTGTAAGGTAAAAAGAGTAGTAAGAGCAGGAAATTACTTGAATAAATTTCCAAGGGAGACTAGGGGATCTGTTACCAGGGGTTTTTAGGAAGAATATAGACAATCAGTTGTCATGAAATGATGCAGATGGACACAGCCTGAAGACATTGAGGTGATCTGAATAACTTCTTCCAGACCTACAGTGGAGAATCAGTCTGGTCTAAGGGGAGAGAACTTACAGATAAGTCAGGCAGCAGTAGGGATCCTGAGGACCTCCTCAAAATAAAACTGCAGTGACAAATGCAGCACTCAATGCTGTAGCATTCTGAAAGTCACCCATGCTTCAGTGTGGGTTCAGTCTTTACAAAGCCACATAAACATGATGGAATTTTCTATGATTCTTATAATGCAAACATAACACTTACAGCAAAGTTTGGAGGGGAAAAAAAAGTGCATTAAATTTGACAGTTTATTTATTAATCAAAAAGCATAATCATCCCAGCAGTCTGAATTCACCATTTTCCATCACTATGCAGAAAAAGTTAGTTACTTCTATAATGCAACCTGCATGACATAATCATACTGCTCCCCTTTCTCACCCAACTGAAATGATCCACATGGTAAGGCACCAAGAGAAAGACACAGTCAGCACAAGCAATATTTTACTATTCTTTTTTAGCATAATTTAAAGAATACTTCACAGAGATCATTCAGAAAGTTCCTTCACTATTTCTAGGTCGTTGACAGGAGTAAGTTTACTGTTTTGAAGAAAATTATCAAGAGACGCCCAATTTAAGTAATCTATTGCATCTAACGCTGTGGGGCTGCTCATAAAGAAATTGGTCATGAATCTGAGAGCAGAAGCACTTGAACTCTGAAAGCTCAGGTAGAATCTCTAGTCATTCATTCCTTCATGTTACCATAAGACTCCTTTACTTTTGGTTTCTCAACAATAAATGAAAAGTCTTCAACCACTGAAGTTAGGCTATATAAGAATATGTCTTTGTATAATTACATTTGATAAAGAAGCACTTTAGATAAAATATGCTTGTATCACTACAATAATTCTTTCTTACTTCCTAAAAATGGAGACAAATTAGCAGATCTTTATTATCCTAGAAAAAAGCATCTAGCTTTTTATTGGCGCTCCCATATTTGCTTGGCTCAGTTCTACATTCATCAGGGGTGACATCATTTACATATTTTTATTTGCATTAGAATGGCAATTTAGATCATTGTGCAACCCAGTAATATGTATCACACTGCAGAGATATGATCTCCTCACTGTTCTGGTAGTAAGGAATCTAACAACAACATAAGTGATGCAATAGTTTATCTTTAGTTAATTGAACTGCTTTCAGCTCCTGATACCTTATTTTGAGAGGGTTGGGAGAAGGAAAATTATGGGAAAGAGAAGGACAAGAAAAAAGAAGAGGGACAACAATGAGATTCACTCCCTCAAAACAAAATGTCTTGTTTTTTATTCAGACATAAAGTAGCAGAGTTTATTAGTTAAAACTGGTCTTTAAAAGATATGTTTTAGTCAACCCGTTTTTTCCTGCTGAAGAGCAGATATGGAATGACCTACTTCAGAGACAAATGTGTTGGGGTCACACTGTGGCAGATAGAGGGACTGTAGCAGGCACTCCCACAGCACTGTCCTATCTTTTTCTTCTCAAACCCAGAGTCATGAGTTCCTTTGTTTTCTCTTCAGTCCCCAAATGGCTCTAGTCTAAGCAGGCCAGACAACTAGGCTTCGACTGGCTCATTATCTTGGATTATTTTTGTTCTAAAGGTACTTCTTCTAAAGAAGCTGGGTCCCCATTCAAATACTATTATCTGTATAATAACAGATGCTCTCTCATATGTGCGCATTGCATATATCACCTAATTTTCTGAGGGTCACTAAACATCTTACCAAGAATGGCATTTGTGGGAGAGTTCTTTTTTTTTTTTTTTTACATATACTAAAAGATCTGTCTATTTCACAGAAATCTGTAGTTGAGATGTTATTGATTCCTTTTTATCTGTGTGACACTTGCATAATAAAATCATTGGGTTTCATACTATGAGGAGAGAGCAAAAAGAAAGAGTGGGTAAAAGCAATTCTAGGCACAGCGTAAACCAAATCAGGACATCATGATTTCGCTGGCACTTATTATTCTTCTTTTCTTGTCCATTGTAAGCATCACAGCGTTATTTCTGAAAAATGTTCTTAAAGTCTTTTTCTGAGTTTGTTTACCCCTGGGGCTAGCATTTTGTACTGGAATTTTAGCTCTGCCAATAGAAGAGTCAGTTAGACAGTGTTAACCAATGCTTAAGCCCCCATGCTTTATTCCCAGATGCCTCTTTACACTGTAGCAATTCCTGTGTTATCATTAAATAATCAGAGGTGGAGAAGATGTGAGAAGCAAGTTACATGTATTGGCTTCCACAGACAAGAATGTAAAAGATAGTTAAACTTCTCTCAAATTGATAATTTCTTAATTATCTATATAGATTTTCTGTCTGTCTTGCTACTGCAACCACTGCATCTCATTAGTTCTTTAGCTTCAGATGGTCTCACAATTGTTGTTTCATGATGCTTTTGAAAATTACTGTAATTTGTAACTTGTGTTAAAAAAGGTTTGAATTATGAGCTTTTTCAACAAATGTTTACCAACTATTACAGAAACCATAATGAAATTTCACTCTGTAGCACTTAGTGGTTTATTTTTTATTATTATGTTCTTTTTTTTATTCATCTGAAGCATAACAACCCTACCAAACAGTTAAGCCCTAAGTAGAGTTCTTAAGAGTTAAGTTTTGGTTAGCCTAAAATACTGAAGTAGGACTTCATTAATTTGAGCAGTATGTTATTACAGCTTATACATAACAAATCATAGCCATTAGTAGCTGAAAATTATTACTTGAAGGCTAAGCAGAAACAAGATGACAATCTTGCTTGACCTTCCAGGACCATGTGTCACATCTCCCTGCCATAAACAGGTTACACTGGATATAGCCACAAGGGAGGTCAAATCCAAAAAAAAAAAGTTTTTTCCCTCCTATGAGGGAGGGAAATGGACAAAATGTGCTTCAGCAGTTTTGTGTTTGGAGAGTGGAAAACAAGAGACATGAAAATGCCCTCTCCTGACACCATTTTTCTAAAGTGGAGACTCAAATGGTGAGTGAAGGGTCTCCTCTGCAGCACTTGTTAGCAGTTAACAAGGTAACAACAGGGAACACTTTAAATGGCCCCAACTTCCTCCTTGGGCTTAAGATGTGGGATATAAACAGCCCTACCGTGAAGTGCCTGAAGGTCCATAACCCCAGATCTTTCAGCAGAGAGAACAGTTATTTGTCACATTACAATATTGCTTTTCCTTCTCAGAGTACTGTGCTCATTTTAGTTTATATATATATATAAAGAAATCCTTAACATGCTAGCAGGATTTAGCAAAGGTATTGCTTTTCTCCATTTTTAGTCTGTTTTCCTTGTGGACTTGACAACAGGAATCTGTGACTGGCCTTTTTCACTGCACGATGGAAGGTGCGTGTTCTCTGCAGGCTCTACAATAGGACGCTTTCCAGAAACAGCAGCAGCAAATCTGAGAGCAAAAGGCCCTCAGGAAGATGAGTAATGCAGAGAGAAAAGGGAGAAATTTCTGTGGCACGGGGCCCAAACTGCAACTCTTTATGAAGATCAATCGGGTTTGGATGTCACTAAGCCTGAACAGAGAATGCCTCTGTGTATGAAAAAAGTGCCTGCCCATCACTCATCGCTGTCCCGCAGGAGTCAATTCAGCCATTGGGCTGTCCAGTGTCTCTGCTGTAGAATTTGGTGTCAAACCACATCAGCCTGAAAATCGTATTTCTCCAGGCTAGTACTGACATTCATAGTTCAGAAGAAAGACTGCAGGCCTGATTCATCCTCATTTTATGCCACAGCAGTTCCACAGAAGTCAATGGAGCTGCACCAGCACATACCTGGAATGGGTCCGGCTCAGCAGTCAGGAAAAGCTGGGCTCTCTCCCAGACAGCTTCTTGGGAAGAAAAGCTCCTGCAGGGAGTTCCCACCATGTGAGCAACAATGGTGATTCTGAAAGTCTGCACAGGATTTTTGAAAGGGAAAGATTCACCTCTGTGGGAAATATAATCCCAGTATGAGCACTTCACATAGATATCCTGTACAGAAGAAAATATGACTGGCAGGGCACTGATTTACTTTAGATCCTAACATTGCTTCAATGCAATTGCTGCTGCATTTTGGTGATGTTGTAGTCTCTCAAATGGCATGTTCTGGGAATCATTCTCAGTGCTACTTTTCATGTTAATATTTTGAATTATTAAGCTAAGTACTTTGAAATCAGCCCTGTGGTGAGCCTCTGTGAGGCTTGACCAGGTGACCTCCAGAGGTCCTTTCCAACTTTTAGTTTTCCCTGAATTTAAGATTCAAAGATTATTTGCTTCTGGTGATGCTTAGTCTGCCAAGGCCTGTTTCAAACCAGACTCTACTTAAGCTCTCCGTTTTGTAACCCTTTTATCACAAAGCACTAACTTTCTAGTTACTAACAGACTACTAATTACAGTGTAGTACTGCAAGTTCATTTCCAATCTCACTCATCTACACCTTCCAAATCTGCTTCCAAATATGCTTTTAACACTTACGTTTCTTTGTGTATGGGAGTTCCTTGTAATTTCTCCTTTCTTAGACATTCCATACACCTAAGAAGCAACATGTTCCAGACTGCCTTCATCCATTTCCCCAGAGATTCCATATGGCTTTGAACATCTCGCCATTTCTGTTATCCCACGGTAAATGAAGAGAGCCTGATGGCAGCCAGAATAATGAAGTAAATCTCATTTTGTTTTGTTTTTTATTTAAAAATAAATGCACTTACACACTGGTCAGATATGTGGTGATGTCTCCCCGTGCTCTATTCTGTGTGTATGTCTATACACCATGTACATGTAAAGTCTGTACAAGCAGCATTCTTTCCCAGGAAAAGTCTGTCTAAGCCACAACCTGACACACCCTGTTCCTCTCTGGATACACCACTCAAACACAGACAAATTAAAAATGTGAACATGCTACATCACTCCTGTTTCTCTTGGCACTTCCCAAGATTTTTTACACGGTTTGCCAGAAGTGCTTCTCTCCATCAGTATCCAGCTCCTCACCACAATGGTAAATGCCGAAGTGATAGAGTGGGCACAGATTTATCGAGGGAGGATGGCAGGAGCAAGGGGCTAGGACAGGCTTCACCCTCTCCACTAGTACTAGCTGCCTTGGCCACATTTCTCCAGTTACTCTGCTGTCCTCTCACCTCCACCCATATTCTTTTCAGCACTGCGAACACCCTGGTGCTTTCCGAAAGAGCCACCTCTCCCGGGTAGCACTGCTGAAGAAAACCAGTTCATTCGAGCTGGTAAGCCTGTCAGTCATTATTTAAAAGATGTTCCAGTTTTGTAGTGTATAAATTAAGCTTGACACTATTGCAGCAGGACCTTTACTTTTCCTGCACATCCAGTTAGACTTGATGGGAGTTAATAACTGCAGGCAACAAGAGCAAGATACTGCTTTCAGGAAAAATAGTGAGGAATAGCTTTCAGGGGACATGAAGATGTTCCTTGCAGTGCAGAATTTTAAAATTAGCTGACAGTCAAATACCCCAAAACACTTACTTTTGTATCCCTTTGATCTTTGGTGATCAGCCCTGTGGCTTGTTGGACATGGCCTCTTTACTTCTGCTGCTTGCTTTATGAAGGAGTTGTATTTCAAGGCATCAGAGTGCTGAAGGATATTAGTAGAAGGTATCATTTGTGTGGCCCTTATCCTGATTAGCTGTATTTCTACATGTCCTTTAATTCACCCAACTAATCCTAGTGATAGCGTGACCTTTATCTTTCACCTCCTTTATCACTCTCAGCTAATGAACTAGTTCCCATAACCTAGGTCAATCATTACAAATAATCAGCCAGGACTAAACTCTGTAGCTTTTGTCTGCAAAACCAAAGTACCTTTTCTTTGCCAAATTCAAAGCACAGCTACAATCTAGGAATCAGATTGTAATGTATTTGTAGGAAATATTTTATGCAAATTCTGGCACCTTTTTTTTAATTAAGTATTCAATCAGGTATTTGTCTGTTATTCTAGACTTTTACTAACTTGACTGTAAAATAATATGCTGCAGACATTTGCCACAAGTCATTGCATTATGTTTGAATGCACACTAGTATAAAAGCAAATTGGAAGAAAGCAGTTCTGTCACAGCTGAAGACACCACTTGTGTTTGGACTGTGCAACCAAATCTAACCTATGGGGAAAAGATACAGCAACATGTCAGGAGACTCTCCCCTATTCTACTTCAGTGCACACACAGCTTATCAGCAAACAAGTAGGGCAGTATTAAGCATGAGAAATGAAGACTTAGTGCTCAAGCCCTGAGCATACCTCCAGTGCGGAAAGAAAGCTAAGAAGGCAGAAAACCCAGCAATCTGCAAAATTGGGCATTATGTGTTTCACCTGGAAGAGTGGAGCCCAGACCTCTCTTTGGGGTAAGGAGGTAGTCAAAAGCCATCACAACAAAAATGTGAAATGCCAAGATACACAACCAGACAGCAGGCATCTCCTCGCTGCATATAGAGTCACCAGGAGCTGCCATGCACCTGAGCAGAGGCTTCCTGGGCTCACCACCAGCAGGCTCTGGAGGCTGTCTTCACCCACAAGAACTAATCCAGTCTGGAGAGTGGTCCCTTAGGAGGGGAGCAGACCTAGGCCAGGCTATCTCTGTGGATGCTTGTATATGCCCCATCGGCTACATATATTCTGGATTTTCCCCACAGCACCAGGAGCTTGTTTTATTGGTCTAAGCAAACTAAAAGAGCAAAACCAAAAAACACACCAACCAAAACCTCAAAAGCATCCTGCTTCTCCATATTTGCACAGCAAATTCAGTGACTCACAGTGTCACTAAGCGAAGTGGTGTCAATAGGGCCAAAGCACACAGAGACCAGTGACCCACGTCAGAAGTTACCAGCCAGCCTGGCACAGACTCTGAAAGAGGCATCCCCCCTCTCCTGCACAGCCTGGCTGCAAACAACATCCATTGTGTCTTTCCAGTGATCCATTCTGTTTGCTGAAAGCTGAAACAGGGCCAGTGGCTCTTCTGTTGGCATCCCAGCCCACTTTTCGGTTGCATGCCTTGTTCTCTCCTTCTATCCCCAGCCGACCAGCTCGCTTAAACAGCCAACAGTATTCATTTGGATTTATCGTGCAGTTATGGCCCGAGTCCAGCCCCGAGCTGGCAGGATCAGTGGAGGACCAGAATCGTCCTATTCAGCTACACGCAACCTACTTGTCATCCTTTTAGGAACCAGTGACTCAGATGTAACTTTATTGCGTCCTGGCAGCTGGTGGGACCGGGTGAGACGTACAAAGACAATAACTCTGGCACCCATCAAGCCCTGGAGCACAGAGCAGCAAGCCTGCTTGCAACCCTCATTCAAGCACTGGCATAATTAAAGCAACATTACCATTCTTGGTGGCAGATTTTCACCTTCTGTAAAACCAGACTTTCTGTGAGTGTTTTGTTTTACCAATTGACTATGTCTGAAAGACAATGGATTATAAAACAGAAGAGTAAGTTTTCTTTCTTTCTTTTGTGCTATTAGCAAAACCACTGCAGCCTACCTTTCAGGCTGTACATATGGTGGTTGCTTGACTGCACCCTTGGCAGCTACCTGGGAGACATCAAATGAATGTAAGGGTTTACTCTTTTGTGAAATTCCAGACAAGATCTTTTTTCAGGTGCTTTATCTAAGGGGGGCAAGTGAGAGACATCTTACATTTATCATAGGCAATCTTTCCCTTTCAGGTTGTGGTTTCAGAGGAGAGCTGGGAAGCCCCATATGCTCCCTGTGCTGCCACATTCTTTCTTCCTTGTCCACTGCCTGCTCCCACCCACTGCAGTGCCCTTCCAATCCTGCTGAGAGAGCTGGTTCTGTAGGCTTACTGAGACTGTACCAAGGAACTCTTCTGGATGGATGAAGAGGAGAAAAAAAGTATTAAGTCACTCTAAACTGAAAACAAATGCAGCCTGTTTGTCTCTATGCAGTGTATTATTCACAGTACCTGCTCCTTCCCAAAGGGCTACTGCCCCCACCATAAGCACTACAACATCCCTGTAATGCCCTGCGGAGAGCACGTCCTGCAGGTAGCTTTGTATATGCTCTAGCTAAAAATCCAACTCCTCTCTATTTTCTCAGTTACCAAAGATCCAACCAGCACTAAACTACATTTATGTTTTTCCATAAATACAGATTTTAGCCCTGCCTCAATACTGCAGATACCAACAGAAGAGGATTAGGGAAGAAGAAACGTCTTCAGAGCAGTTGCAGGGGAGAAACTAAACACATCTCCCTCCTTTTCCCTTGTCAGAATGCAAGACAATGCTGTTACTACATCCCCAGACCTGTTTACATGGATGTGCAGCCAACGTATGCCCCATTCACCTGAGGCAATGCCCACTCCCGGTCTAGGCAACTCCAGCAGCTGATCTCCCTTCTCCTCACATTGCTGCTCGCTGTCCTAACCCATCCCCCAGCTTCAATTTTTGTCTGCTCTTCTAGAGGGAATAACTCCTGCGGTTGCCTCAGCAGCTGCTCTTCGCTTTCCCAAGCAGCAGCAAGAGCTAAATTGACCTAATTCCTGCTTGTTTCCCTGCCACCCACAGAATCTGAAATAGCAGCAGTGAAAACTGCCAAGGCGCTCGTCAGCGGCCACTCTGCCACAGTGCAGGACCAGCTCACGTTCCCTCCATTTTCTGCAGGTCCCGCAAGGGTTAGAAACTTTTCAGACTGCAAGTTTTGAAACCTGCAAAAGTGGAGGACAATTATTGCAGACAGTTCTTTAGGCAGCCTCAAGGACAAGTGGATTTTTTTGTACCCTACGGCACATCCTTACCAGTGTTCTTTATACTGCAAACATCAGACATATCTATTTGTAAAAATCCATGGATATGTCTCTCAGCTGCTGTCTCACCTCCTTTTCAGCTGTAGTTTGGATCTGTAGTCAAGTTTGGACTACCAGGCTGATTTTTTTTTCTTTTAATGAAAGCTGGGTCAGTCACGATCAAAACTCTAGCAAGAACAGGAGTTAAAGTTGTATATGTAATTCTGTAGTGAAATTAGCTGTCACCTGCCAGGTAATCTGAGGGATCTGTTACAGCTTCATCAAGAGTAACCTCCCTTTGCTGAAGTCTACAGTCTCAGATATTTAAAAAAAAAACATATAAAAAATTATTCTTTCACGGGAACACACTGCCACAGCCCAAGCTGCCCAACTGCCCCCAGAACTAAACAGCCTACGAAGCAAGCAGGAGTGGGAGCATTTATGTTAATTAGTGTGTGGAAAGGGAGCCAAAGATATGGTAAGATTTGATATGGCATATGGGATCTGATAACATGTCATTAGAGGTAGAAAGCAACCCTTCCCAGTGTAGCTTTTCAGCTGCTTATTAAGGCTTTCTGTTCAAACATCTAAGTGCACGGGCTGAAATTTTCCATGCCATAATTGCTACTATTCTGGTAATTAAAGCTTGCTGTAGTTCAGAAACACAAGGGCATTTCCTAACTTCTGAGTGTGTGTCTCTGCAGTCTTACTCAGTTTTGTTTCTAGTAACAGCTGAAGGAGGAGGAAGGCTTAAGTCTCTCAGCCTGAACATGAGCAACGCTGGCATTCAAGTTCTCCCAGACTTGATGGGCATCAGCCAATATCACACAGGGATTTTAACTTTACCAGAACATATTTTCTGTTCTTGCATATGCACTGGGTTTCTACTGCTCTTGAGACTCAAGGTAATCTCAAATTTAGGTGGAACTGCCGTATCAGTCAGACAAGAGACATCACAAAAAATAATGTAGAGAAGCACTCTCCGAAAAATCCTCCTTCCCATACCTTTGGCAAAGGGAACTGTTACCAGTGGAAAAAAGCTTATAACTTATCATAACAGAAAACATCCTTTTGGATTCAAACTGAATCAAGTGACTCACTGGGCACCATTAATTAAACCTGTAAATATTTGCAGGATAGTGAGAGGGCTTCATTCTAACTAAACCTTGAATTGCTCAGATTTCAATATTTAATTGAAGTTTCTAGAGGTATCTTGCCCACTTCTGTATCGCAGCCCTCGTCAGCACAGTGACCAATGAATGTCATTCACTTAAAGCTTGCCAAAGCTTCCACTATGAATTTCTGGCACTGCCTAGACTCTAAGGAAACCTCAGAGCCAAACAGCCTGTGTAATAACTATGAAAATTGTATTATTAGCTTCTAAACAGAAGCAGCATGACACTCTACAAAGGAAATATGCAGGCTGTCAGAGGCACTGAGAGAAGGTGTCAGCTACAAATTAATGGCTATTTAAACATATTATTTGTTCCAAAGTGTTAAAAATTAGATTTTTAGCTCTGACAGCAGAAAAGGTGGTGGTGTCAGGTCCCACACCGGCATGCCATCTCTCTCAGCTGCTGCTGCCAGCATTTCAAAGCTGTTGATTGGTACCATTTAGGTACTCACATGGGGAAAGGAAGCCTCGGAAGCAAAAAGAGGCTTTATTCCTTCCCCTTGGTTTAGCTGAGGTAGAGACATTTCACTTTTGGTTCTGCTGACAAACATACATGATTAAAGAAAAAAGGCAAAGGAACAGAGATCAGCTTAAGTTAACATAGATGGACAACTTGTACACAAATCTAGCTCTTCAGTGAGAAACTGAAAGTACAACTAGTTAACCTAGTGTTGGCTCAACTAAACAGTACAATGTGGCCTCTATATCCCAAATCAGGGTTCTGCAGGTTTCCAAAGAGCACAGTGAAAGCACAAAGGCCCTCACAATCTCAAATTTTCACTGCTCTTCCCATTTTGCCCATTTAAAATTCACTGTCCCAAATATGACAGAGCCTAGGAAAATTAAATGGGAAAGTTAAAGCTGAGCCAGTGGCAGGCATAAATCTCTATATTTTCTGTAACAGGCACTGTCTTAGCTACCATGCCAGCTCTTTTTTGTGCGGTGGGTATGTAGGGGGAGGCATCTTAATCATTGCTATTGTAGATGGAATTAATTCCATATGTGCTGCCATTGAAGGTACTTGGGGACTAGAGGCTGGTACTGCTAAGTGGAATTACTACTGAAATATTTTCACAGCACTTGCAAGGAGAGCAAGGAAGTGTGATACACACTGGTACTGCACAGCACACAGTTGGAGAAAGGACCACTGATTTTAATCTATTTGAAAATGTATTTCTTGAACCTCATCATCATGGCTGGGCTTTGCGAACGAAGATTTGGGAAGGCTCTATCCATATTTGTTACAGGCACGCTGGTGACTTATGAGGCCAATACGTGAAAGACATGTCCGATTGCAAAAGGTACAACAGAAAGACTCCTTAGATGGTGTATTCTGCAAGACACGGTTCTTCCTGCATTGCCTTTTCTCCTCGAGAGTGATCCTGCGTGTGTTCTCAAAGGCATCCGCAGCGCTATAGATGGTGTGTCTCCAGGCCTCCCGATTTGAGGCCAGAGTAGACCAGTTATGGTGATCAATATGGCCAAGGCTGAGATGTTGTTTCAGGGAGTCCTTGAATCTTTTCTTCGGGGCTCCTCTCTTGCGGCAGCCAGTGGCAAGTTCACCATAGAGCAGGATCTTAGGGAGGCGGTGGTCCTGAACCTAGGTTTCTTGAACCTACTGCAAACATATTGATGGAGACTTGTAGGTCCAAGATAAATAATTTGCCACACTCATCCGCAAGAGTGAGTTGGCATAGTCAGTGCTTGGCATGGCATGCAATACCCATATTTATGTCAACATTTCTTGAAAAATCTCCCTACAGCTCCCTGAGCCTTCCGGGGATGGAAATGCTCAAGGATGCAGCATGTGCAGAGCTTCTGAGGAGTCAGGCTGATTTCAGAGTACTCTACCACCTGTGTCTCATTGCAGCCACAGCTCCAGTGCTGCAAGACCAGGCTACCAAGGACATAGACCTGAGAATTCCCTGCTGCTGGCTCCCATGTGACTGCTGGCTAGGTGGGGATCTGGCAGGGAACAAGGCAGGTTTCAGATTCTGCATTGCAGGGAGAGTTTTCTTGAGAAGCTGACTGGTGCCTGTCAAAATTGCATCATCATGAAGTCAGAGTCACAGACTTGTCTGATTTCAAGTTGGGGTTGTCCGATAGAAAAAGTTTTGTATCAGAATATGCCCAACCAACACATCTGAATAGAAAATGATTAAGGAATTTCACTGAGTCCACTATGTCTTGGGGCAGGCCGTCTGAAAAGGCTGGGGTAGTCCACATATTTCTCAGTGATCTTTTGAGCCTAAAATCTAACAGCAACTTCAAAACACTAGCCTTTTAAAGCCATTTCTGTCTAGAGAACTTTAGAGAAGAACTCTAGACAACTAACCAACCTTTTGTACTTATGGCACACCTTCCTTATCTGGTCAAAACCACTAAAACATCACAGTATTGGTGCATCCATAATTACATTGACACTATCAGCTTTAGAAAAATAATAAAAAAAAGGAAAATCTAAGAAAGTACCATATGAACTCAATATGCTATCGAATGCCAAATAGCAGCCATCCTAGCCTAGTTACTAACTCATTTCTCTTTTCAGTGAATTACATCTTTCTACAAAGTTGCACAAACCTCTCACATCAATCTCAGACTCTCAATAAATGTCAGTCCATGCAGATCTTGGGTGCTCGGAATAGCTGAGTTGATGAAAGGATGCAATAGTCTGAAGTACAAAAAAAGGGGGCCCAGGGATAGAAAGAGAGACAAATGCAGGCAGCCTGCACTGGTAAACACTCCAGAAAGAAATCACACTATAGAAGCTAAAAAGGGAGTTTAAATTAGAGGAGGTGCTGTTATTCTTAAGGTTTGTAATAAAGAACCTGTGGTTCCAATTAGGAAAGCAAAGATGCCTGGCCAACACACTATTACCAGCTTTTTGGCAGGCAAAGCCATTTACAACAACCAGGCTGCCTCTCCTGCACTCAAGTATTTGTTTTTACATTCGTGCGTTCTCAGACTCGATAGCTCTTGGAACAGACTCCAGCCACACTTGTACAGGGCAAAGTCTATATCAGATGGATCATCAAGCAGAACAAAGCGTTATTACTTTCTCAAAGCTGCTATTCAGTCACACCCCTTACATTATTTCTGTGAAAATGAGGGAGTGATTTCAATTATGGAAGTATGGAAATTTCAGTTATTTGAATATGGATAGAAAGAGGCTGAAAATAGATGAGTTGTTGCTTTTTTTTTTTAACCTTCAAAGCTGAAGTTCATAGTAAAGCTCCCCAGAATAGCACAAAACACCTTCCTTTTGCCTTCCATCTATCAGTCTTTGGAATGTGTCTGGGAGTACAGCAGTGCCGTGCAAGTTATTGAGTGTTGGAGGTGTTTGGTTATACTGGAAAAGAAACAAGGAAAGGAAGGGATATTCAAAAAGACTAGCCTTTGCCTAGGGAGAACTGAGGCTCCTAAAGTCAGACTCCTGCTCTGCAGGAAGACCTCTTCTCTCTCTGTCTCTCTTTCTGTCTTGATACGTCTTGATCTTCAGTGACTTGAGTCCCTTGGGTAAGCTCCCTTTCAAGTTTCAGTCTTCCACACAGTCTCAGCCCAATGCAGAACTGCATGTGTTCAGCAGAAAATGTCCTCCACTTTTTATTCCATGCTTATTTAAAGCTCCACTTCATTATATTTACTGATATTCTGACTTTAATAAATAATAATTGCATGCTTCTTGGAGGCTCTAGGCATCTTAACGCATAATTAATCATACTATCAAACCCCATGAGCCTTCAAATCATCATTAGAAAGAAAATCTTCCAGCCAAACACCTTGCTAAAAAAGTGAGATCCTTTCCTTTAATTGGTCTGGGAAGCAGAGAAACAGCTCTTAAACTGATATCTTCCTCACAGTACTCTCAGATCTGGACTCAGACCAAACCAGGGAAATAAATTGCAGAGATGCAGAGTCCGCACAGGGGCACATCCGGCCAGCACCCATCCCTCTCTGCAGCACAGTGTGTCAGGTTGAAACGACCATGAGGAGAAGGAAGAGGGAAAGAAAAAAAGGGAGTACCTTTTCTCCTCGAGTTAAGTAAGAATAAATACATAAAGTGATACTTCAAGGACAAAACACTACACATGGTCATGGATGACTTCACAAAGCTGCTGTTAACTGACTCATGCTAGTCTTCTCCAAAAGGTGGAAGTGTAAGAGTAAGGCTTCAGAAGTGCTTTAGCTCTTTTTTCACCCAACACCTCCTTAAATCTGGAATTTAAGGAGGTGTTAAACCTCCTTAAATCTGATTTCCTTTATAGTAAATATCAGCCTTGATTACAGCTGGAGAGTCAGCACTTATCCCTAACAATAGCAGGAGGTTGCTTCTGGTCTATACAATAATATTAATCATAATCTAACCTAAATGAGCACCATGTCCACAGGCTGAACATTTTCTTTTGCCTGGACACAGGTCCAGGTTAGCTCTGTCCCTGTGTTCTGTGGTAGCTCAGAACTCAGGGAGAGCTTGTGAACTTGAACCTCCCTGCCAGCCTCAATAAGCAATGAAAAAGTACAGCCATCTGGGAGCAGTGGCATAACGTCTTCCATGGCTTTGGAGCATGTGGTCAGGTTGCCCTCGCTGCACCTCCTATATGCCCCACTGGGTCCAGCCACAGCCACTGGCAGGTCCCCATAACACAGATGTGGTGAAAAGCTCCAGTTTTCCCAGTTTGTAACTCCCAGCTCACTTCATTCACCTGCGGTACTTGCCATTGGCACAACCCCATCACGGGGTCGCAATTCTAACAAGTAAGAGTAGACAACTTAAAAGACAGCTCATTTCCTTTGCATTATCTAAATTCCTCTTCAGTTTTCACTTCTGTTACACAATGAAGTAAGGTCTAATATGTAATGGATTACCAGCAGGGCAGAACGAGCAAATAGCTAACTTATTTGTTTTAGATGGAGTAACACAATAAAAAGCATGCAACCTACTATATTGTGCCCATGAACTTTATCCTTCTGAATAACACACAGTGTCCAAGAAAAATTTCCTGCTCTGAGAGTCTGCAACCTGGGACTGGAGCCCAAAGACTCCCAAGAAGCTCCACCAGACGGTAAACAGCTGCATGTCCTGAGGGAATGGCTAACCTGGCAGTGGTTTCCCATATACTAAATCCTTATTGCTTTAACAAGGTTGCCTGGAAGTGGCTTGAACAGAAGCAAAGGGAATGCCGCTCTGATCAAGCGACTCATAGAAAGAGGGAGGGAGGTCTTAAGATACTCTCTGGAAAGGATTTCAAAGCTGAGCATATTGTTCCAGGAAATGTTTACAGGCTGGAAAAGAGGAAGTTTTGACTTTCATTGGCTTGTTCTGTTGTAACATGGCATGTTTACCAAAAATACATAAAGAGAGGGAAAAGAAAAGCTCTCTTCTGAAGAAGAGCTGGGCAGGAGGCAAAAGAAGTGCAGCTCTGCCCACTTTAAAGTATCAGCCAACAGGAGAAAATTAGCTCTGTCCTGGCTCCACAAGGCACACTCATACCTCAGCCCCAAAAACATATCAAAAAGGAACAAACCCCAGAGTAAATCAGAAGAGGTCAGAACATGAGGAGTATACCTGTCATATACTGTTTGTTCTGCAGACACCAAAGAAGATGGTGTTCCTCCCTGGAGATGTTAGCAATGACTGGGAGATGAAGCAATTAGAGGGAGACTACATTTGGGTTTGTGGTGAGGTAGGAGTTCTTTTGATTTTACAGATTGAACAAATTCATAACAACCAAGAGAAAAAGCAGGACTTTAGGGATTCTCCTGTGGAAGGGTTCAAGAAAATCATGTCATATTTTAGGTCAGTGGCTCCTGATTTTTTTACAGCTGAGATTACTTTGAGAAAATGTGCCTTTTTGTTTAGTCCTGTGACTGCTGCTTTATGTCTCAAGTCAGTGCAATTTCATTCCCCTAATCTACTTTGGATGTCTCCTCCCATCCATCCCTTACCAAGAAGCTGCAAGATTCTCCTTTTGCTGCCACTGCTTTTTTTGGCAGCAGCATAACCCCAGAGGCAGAGCTCATGCTCCTCTCTGACCTTGCAGAGGTGCCAGGTCCCAGGGCTGTGAGACAGCCTCACTTCAGCTGCTCCTCACCCTGGCTGAGCTCCTGACTCTCCAAGGAAGTGTTGTTCTCCCATCAAAAAGAGCTGCAAGAACAGAGGCCTCTAGAGGAACACATTTTACCCCATCAGAAAGTAATGGCTAAAACAACAGTGCAGCTGCCCCTCAAACTGCATTGCCCCCCCTGCTATGAAGCCTCAGAGCCTCTCCTCTTTTTTTCCCCACCCTATAAGCCTGACTCCAAAAAGGATGTGAGCACTTTCAAATAGGCCCCAGAGCTTGTTGGGACGAAGAACAATAAAAACAAAGGGTCGTCACAGGCCATGACAGCAGAGATAATCCAATACCCATCAAAAGGTAAAATGATGTTCATTTAGACTGACAAAAAGACAAGGACCTTGATCTAGGAGTGAAAGAAAGTTTGGCAAGAAGGTAAGCATTTCACTCCTGGAGATGTGCGCTGAAAGACGACAGAAGGTGCAGAAGTCACCTTTATCCTTAGCTCTTTTTGCAAACCACATATATTCATTTTCTTACAGTGCAAGAAACCTAATGAGGGAATTAAAAAAAAAAAAAGGTGACTTTGTTCTGCAAGTTATTTTTTTTAAGAAACAGAAGTCCTTTATATGTCAATACCTAACCTGCAGGCCCCTATGTGGACTAACTTTAGCTTGGGAAACGAAGGATCCCTGCAGTTCAGTGACTTACACATTTTGAAATCCTAACCTATTTGATGAGATATTACTCAAAAAGCAGTGCCAGAATGTGTGAATTAATAGGACCCATATGTAACTGCTTAATAGTAACCACTTGCTTAATACTGTGTAGCTAAACGGTATAACAAAAGAATTAGCCAGTGACATCCACTTAGGAAATATGATCCAATCAATACTATGATTTCTTTTTAAGTGCTGAACTCGTTTTGACACATATAAAAATGTGGTTTCAATCAGACCAAACTACACCACAAAAAAGCCTTGTAAAAAAACCCAGACCTGTGGGCTTTAAACAATGCACTGAAGTGAAGAACATTCACAATGGGATTGAGTGGGAGCATGGGGGAAGAAATAAGTGGTCCCTCAGTCATTATTACCAGCCATGAGATCACACAGACCTTTCATCTTATATTATCAATCTCCCTTAGTGCCAGACCTACAATAAAATATGTAGTGTTGGGCAGAGCTGTAACAGGAGGAACAGTCAAATTCCCCTTGCTTTTCTCCTCCTGACTGCCCTCATTTACATTAACTCCTCAGCAAACAGCAACAGCTAATAGAGCAAGACTGTTACAGTCCTGGTTCAGTGACACTAACTAACTGGGAACACTAAAAGGATATTCAGAAACATAGAACAAAATGACAGCAACTGACACTTGGGGGGAACCAACTAAAAAAGAAGTAAGAAAATAACCCCTCAGACTAAAATAGCCCCCACACCAGGGCCACTGCAGCATAACATTTTTATGAAGAAACCCCACTGATCACAGCTGATCTAATTTTTTGTATGTCCAAAGAAGAGCTGAATGAACTTTCCTCCTGGCAATGGTCTCAGTCCAAGGCCTCAACCCACCAAGCACTGTAATTGTCTTGGCTCAGGCAAGACACGGTGCCTGAACAATGTCCCACCTGCAGTTTTAAGATGGTGTTTCATTAAACTGAATTATCTTTGTGCAAAATGTACAGATTAGCTCCCAGGCTAGCTCATATTCATAAGTATACACAAGCACCAATGAAGCCGGTCGGGTTTGATCCCTTGCAGAGACCAATGGCAAAGCTAACTAAGCCTTCACAGAGCGACTGAGAGTAACACAATTGCGCACAGAAAGTTGAAGAGAAAGGGTCAGAAAGAGCACACACACTGAGCAGTATGTAGGGAGTGTGTGTGTGTGAGTTTGTCCATCCCCATATTGGTATGCTTGCATGCCTACCCTCTGACTGCGCTTGCAGATGACAGAGAACAAATATGGCTATGAGCTCTGCACGCATACAGAGTGCTTAAAAATCATAAGAGCTATGGCAGTCCATGGGAAACAAGGATACTTCAGTTTAAGAGCTGAAATTATCATAAGGACCTCAAGAAATAGGCTGCCACACTTCCTCAAACAGGTCAGTACTTGTTTTACAGCTTCTGGCATTGCTACTGTTCCCCCTGGAGCTGCCCCAATGGGTGCGGAGCCCGACACCTGAAGCCTTTGAGGGAAGCCAGCCCAAGCTGTCCTCAGAGTGCAGCTGCAACACAGTCACTGCCTTGTCACATGTACCTCCACAAGATTTATGCTAACTGGGCTTGTGTCCTTGTAGCATTCTGGGTCCATCGGGGTGCTTGAGTGAAGCTGCTTGCTGTGGTATTTGACCAGCCTTTTCAGACTCTTTTGCAGGCTGCAAAAATGAGGTTGTGGCAGGGAAACAGCTATCAATATCAGGATGGCTAAAGACTTGGCTGTATTTCAGCAGGCTCTGCAGAGCACAGATGGTTTGGTCCTTCTCCTCCATTCAAGTTAGAAGGTGTAGTCAGCACTCAGTTACTCAGACTACCAAACATTAACTTTCCCAAAGCCTGTCAGGATCAGAAAGAGATTTGTTTTAAAAAAACCTAACAAATTGCTGCATTTAAAAAGCTTCAAGTTTCTTGGCTATTTCTTTTCAAAGGTCACACGGGGTAGGTTTTAAGATTCAAAGAACTGTTTTCCTTTTGGAATACTTGCCTACTAGCTTCATAGCTGAGGGAGGGTAGACAGACATAAGTGGGCTTTCTTTGATTTGCTTTCTGAAACAAATATTCATTCCCACATATCTAAGTCAAACATTAACAGTAATGCCTTACTCTAGGAGCCCATAACAACATGAAAGGTGAATGTGCAGATATAGAACAGTCATCTTTTAGAAAAAGAAAAATAAGGGTGATGCCAGCAATATCCCTGGGAGGCCTTCATCCCTTTGTACGAAAGAAATCCCAGGTCACCCAGCTCATTACAAAAATCCAAGTATACTGTAATGAGCTTAGGACTTGCACTTGCAATTCACTGGTCACTGCATTAAGATCCTAAGTGCTAGCAGGACTCAGGCATGTTTTTATTTATCAATTTACACATTCAGTCACAGCCTAATGTTCAGAACAGAAATTTTCTTTTTTGTACAATGGGCTACAAACAAGGTAGGGAGACATCTTCCCCTCTGTTCAAGAGAGTGCAATAATATACCACCACCAAATCCTGCAATAGTATCCTTGAGAAAAGGTACGCTACACATGCTTGGTACCCATTTAAATGTTTGTTGACATGGGTAAGTCCTTGAATGCTAGTCTTCCCATGGATACACCTGCTTATGGGAGAGGCCCTCTACCATTGTCTTCAGACACTTGTCACTGTACTGCAGTTCCCAGACACTCTTCCTATTCCCTATCGTGCCCTGAAAGGCAAGGATCTCCCTCAATTGCTTCAGGCAAAAATCAGCTGGGTTAGTTTAAATAACTTGGTGGTTCAAGCTAAGCCTGTCCCTCTGGGTTTTAGTTCCTCTAAGACTTGTTCTACCTAAAGTCTCCATAATAGTCTGACTACTTCAGCTGGGAGTGTGATGTTTTACCTGTAAAACTGAAGTGGTAGCACAGATGTAGTCACACTGATATAAATATTTTGCAGCACAGCAATTTATTTTCCCTTTGTGCTGTGAATACCTGCAGCAGTGGAAACACCTTTGCATTGTCACTAGAACATCGATGAACATCCCATGTGAACTTCATGAGGTTCAACAAGTCCAAGTACAAGGTGCTGCACCTGGTCATGGCAGCCCTGCATATCAATAACAGGCTGAGGGATGAACAGATCAAGAGTAGCCCTGCTGAGAAGGACTTGGGGGTGCTGGTGGATGAAAAGCTGAACATGATCCAGCAATGTGCTCTTGCAACCCAGAGAGCCAACTGTGTCCTGGGCTACATCAAAAGCAGCATGGCCAGCAGGTCGAGAGAGGTGATTCTGACCCCTCTGCTCTGCTCTGGTTAGACCCCACTTGGAGTACTACATCCAGCTGTGAGGTCCTCAGCACAGGAAAGACATGGACCTGTAGGAGCAGGTTCAGAAGAGAGTCACAAAGATGATCCAAGGGCTGGAGCACCTCACCTATGAAGACAGGCTGAGAATTGAGAAGTTGCTGGATGTGGTTAGTAGAGCCTGGAATAGAGAAGGCTCTAGGCAGACCTTATACAGGTTTTCAGTACTTAAAGTGGGCCTACAGGAAAGGTGGGGAGGGGCTCTTTATGAGTGTAGTGATAGGATGAGAGCTAATGCTTTTAAGCTAAAAGGAAGACATTTTTTACAGTGAGGTTGGTGAAACTCCAGAACAGCTTGCCTGGAGAGGTGGTAGATGCCCCATCCCTGGAAACATTTGAGGTCGGGGTGGATAAGCATGCCAGTCTTGTGGAAGATGTCCTTGTTAACTGCAGGAAGGTTGGGCTAGGTGAGCTTTAATGGTCCCTTCCAACCCAAATTATTCTATGATTCTATACCAAAGAGATGATGCCATTCTAAGACTTCTGCTTTCAAACCAACATAATGAAAGGACTTTCTAAAAAAAACCCCAAAACCAACAAACAAACAAAACCAAAACCAAACAAACATACACACATACACACCCAAAACAAACAAACAAACAAACAAACAAACAAACCAAACACACTCTGCAAGCAGTCTCGTTCAACTGTGTCCTGCCTCAACCATTTGTACTGGCCCCTGCTCTGTATTGCAGTTCCTGTGTAACTCAGTAACTTCTGAAAATGCTCTCCCATGTGCAGCTGCAGGTGTCACAATGCTGGAAAGGCAAAGGTGGGGGTGAGCCCAGGTGACAGAAGTCCTCACTTTGATGGCCTCCACAGCTCCAAAGCAGTGGGACCAGGTCCCTGATCGGTTTTATTCAATGCAGCCTGCCTTCAAGCATTTTCCATCATGCATCACAAATGTGGGCAGTGTGAGTATGTAGGGGCAGAGAGCAAGGAAACTTTCCTCCTAGGTTCTCAGTGTCACTTCAATGGGCGATCTATCTGGGGAGACATATGAGCACATGTTCTTTGGACCGAAGAGAAGCTGGTTGCTGTAAGCAGGGTGTGTGCACAGTCAGTAAGACAAAAGCAAACCCCCCTGTCAAAAGCAGTACCAGCAGGCAGGAGACCAGCTCTGAAGGACACATTTTAACAGGGTGAGAAAATACTAATGCTCCATTTCAATCCTGGCATCCTCACCACAGCTGCCAGAAAGAAACTGCCAGATGGGACTGTGGGGAATGTGTACAAATTTTTCTGCCAATTATCCAGACAAGACCACCCATCCATTTCATTGGAGGCTTTGCAGTCATTGCTAGTGACTTGGAAAGTGAGGTTATATATCCTAAGCCATCCAGTCTAGCTTTAGATTTTATAGTTTTTAATTTAGATTCTCTTGATTAATCCTTCCATCTTTCTTTCCTGCTGTACTGGAAACTGTAATATATCATAGGCAGAAAACAAAAGTGAGGAGGAGGGTAGGAAGGGGAAAAGAACAACAAAACTACAAAAGTGATCAGGTCAGCCAAAGCAGGCAACAAGAAGAAGAATATAAAATGTCAGCAGTAAAAGTAGAGGCTGAAGGGACTGGCAGGACAGAAAAGCCAGCAGTGGGATGTGGGGGTTTTCAGCAGAAGATAATCTTTAAAACAACAAATCTGTTCAGGGCATTGTCATAAAATACTCTCTGTACAGAGAGTAACATAACTCTCCAAACACGGGTGAGGAATAACCTCTCAAGCTATAGCTATAGTCACCCCCTAATCTTTTCTGCAAAGGACAGAGAGGGAGACTGAAGTGAACTGGCTAAATATTGGCAACAAGTCATAACTTCACCCTGCCTTTTAGCTATTGGCAAGGAAACGTACATCCAGTCGAATACAGTGGATTTTTATCAGAACTATTTTTTTAATACATCTGTAATATTTAAAAAAAAAATTCTATTTAAATTTTATACTGATAGAGACAACAATTTTATACTGATCAAGATTACACTCCTCAAGAAAACCTAGTAAACACATCCGGCAACTTTATGAATTGCATATGGTGGTTTTCTTATAACCCAAGCTGCTGAAGTCAGGTGATTGAGTGGAAGCCAAGATTATCATTTAGTGAGAAGAAAGGAAAAAAAGGTATAAAAAATTAAACCTTATAATTGTGGAGAAGCAGTTAGAGGTGAGCAAATTTTCAAAATAGAGAAAAATTTGAAATAAACCAAAGTATGTGCAAAATTGATTTGGGTGTTTTAAATAAACGTCACTGTTTTAAGACTAGATTATGACTACTGGATATTGAAACTCAGTTCAAATAGGCTAATAAGGTCAAACATAATGAATCTGCTTCTCTGCAATTCTTGACTGTTTGACATTTCAGAGCAACCTGCATCAATCCCCAGTTTCAGAATTTAAAGCCTCTGAATTAAAAGGAAACACCAAGAACCTACACTTTGTTCATCACCCCTCCTTACAGACTGATAGATAAGGGATCACTGTCAAACAAATATTTTCTGCAAATAGTCCAAAGAAGATAAATGAAAAAGATGGGATGTCTAAAAAAATTATCTGGAAGTACAAAGTGAAAGAACTGGCATTGCCTAGTCTGAGGAAAAAGAGGGGATGTAGGACAACAGTCTTCAAATACATAAAGTCTATTGTGGAGAAAAGTCAATTTTCTATATTCATGACAAACAGTAAGTAGCAGGCTTATATCATGGAGAATACAATTCCAGTTGGATAGCTGGAGACACTTTCTAATGATAAAAATAGCAAAGCCCTGAAACATGCTGACCATGAAGACTTCAATATCAGAGGCTTTTCAACGTAGGTTAAACAAACACCTTCTGAGAAATGACATTGTTACAGTTGATCTGCCTCAGGGTAAGGAGATGGACTGCATGATCCTTGGAGGTCCCCTCCAGCTTGAGCTGTCTGTGACTGCATGAGTTCCAACAGTTGAACCTGATGATCTTAAAGGTCTTTTCCAACGTAAATTATTCCATGATTCTATGAATTGTTTATTAAACTAAAACTACTTGTACTTTAGGAATGTTGTGTTTTACTCTGCCGTATAACATGAAATAACCTCTGAAAACAAGTTAGTTTGTGGAAGAACTATCCTTTGCAAATAACTACTCTTCATTAAAAAAAAAATAATTCTAGTTTTCTTCTTTATTGTAGTAACAATATTTACTCGCTGGTCTCATTTCTGTAGCAAGGTGAAAGCCTTACAGAACATTCCTTTTAATGAGAGTGAAAGTTTAAAATTACTACTCTCTCCTTCCCTAATATTTTGTCTGTTTTTCAGATCACTTGTGGGTGTCTTACCTTCTCTCTTCTCAGATGATCCCTGTCCTCACAACAGTTATACTACAAGGGAACTCTTCCCTTAGTTTCATTTCCACCTCTCTGCTACACTGTAAGTGTAAAAATATGTCCCAGTTGCATATGTAGCTGACCTTCCCCTCACTTGAGGATTGATGGCACCTCTCCCTAAAACATTCTCTCTAGATTTTGCTCACATGAACGTTAAGAGAGTAAAATACAAGCAGATCATCCATGCAGCAGTAAATGAGATTTCAGAATGGCAATATGCTAGAAACTCATCCCACTTTCAAGGAGTCAGTCAGGAAATGCCTCAGTACTCAAGCCCAGACAGTGATCTGCAACCATAATTCAATCAAGTATGTGAGAGCGTTCGTCAACAGTACTGTGAACCGATGGCATGATGTAACAAAACCCTTCAAAGGTGGCCAAGTCTCCCTTTACAGGATTACTCCTCTCCTCCTCAAACCCTGACAAATGAATCTGAAAACTTCTCTCATTTACAAGTTCAGCCCAGCTCTGAAACATCACAGGGACTGTACCAAACTCTTTCTCTCTCTTCCACTGAGAAAGAAATGGGAGGTGCAGTAAATTCTCTCCATCACGACACACTGGTATAGGCAAGTTTTCTTCCTGGAAGTGCCACCTTTCTTTTAAACACATTTGTGATAAGCGGTAAGGGAGAGGATGCTACTTAACAGTGTGTCAGACCCAGCTCTACCCTCCCAGGCAAAGTTCTC
The DNA here is from genome assembly GCF_003945725.1 of Corapipo altera. NCBI lineage: Eukaryota > Metazoa > Chordata > Aves > Passeriformes > Pipridae > Corapipo > Corapipo altera. Next base: position 16,071,896 of record NW_020884872.1, read on the forward strand.
ACGGGAGACAGTAGTCAACAAGACTGCCATCAAAACGTGGGTTGCCCGAGGGCAAGGGATTAAAAAGAAAGGCCATTTGGAGAAAAATGGTTTAAGATTAGTAAGAAGAGAAGATGAGGAGCAAAAAGGTGAAGCTGTTGTGTTCCCCACCAGAGTAGAGAAATGGTAAACACCAGCACCTTCACAAGTTCATAACAAATCTCAGTCTGGGAGCAAATAGTTTGAAAGAGAGCACTTAGAGGTTACAAAAATATGGTATGACACATGAGGGATTATAAAAGTAGGAGACCTCCCAGGCATCCACACTACCTCCTAACCAGTCAGGATTATTTCCCATGATTCATCAGTAATATGTTGCACTTACAACAAAAAATATTGCTTTGAATACTGTTATCTTTACTGTAGGGCTCCTGAATAGCTAGGTGCACAGGGGAGAGAGTGAAGAGATTTAAATAATTTAAGTGAGCAGAAACTATTATAGTGGTTTTTAATTTTTCTTAAAGACTTCTGCATCCTACTGTAATGAGCACATCTGACACTTAGGAGGTAGATGCTGCTCTTTGGAGGACAGTGCATTTCGGACAATTGGCCTCTTGAGGGAATATTGAAACAACTAGACCTGAAACAGCTCTATTGTGTCAAAGGCTGACATATCACTGACCAGATAAACCTTAATGTTTCCAAAGAAACCATTATGTTCTTAGGTTGCTGAAGCATGCCCTGAAAGTTTTCTGAACAGGATATGCCCTTTTCGGTTTTAACAGCTCTGAAGAGCCCAGAGGAAGGTTGCATGCCTTTCACTTATATGGTTGTAGCTTTTTGATTAAACTACACAGAATCATAGAACTGTTTAATTTGGAAAATACCACTGAAATCATTGAGTCCAACTGTTAACCCATGTCATGGTTTACGAATGGTACTCCCCAGTTTAGAGTTCCCACTGAGACTCTCCAAACCACGTGCTGCTTGCTTGCTCCTTCTCTCCTTCTCCACTCCCCCTGTGTGTGGCTGGAGATGAGAACTGGAGGCAGAAAAGGTAAAGATCATGGATTGAGATAAGAACAATTTACTGGAGACAGCAATGAGATAAGAAAACAAAGAGTAACAGCCCCAATATTAATAACATTAATTAAGGTGTACAAAAGAGAGAGTGATTCACCTGCAAAAATGATCACAATGGAGTTCGACCTGACTGCAGCCTTGCCACCCTGATCATTCCTTCTGGCTCTGAACTGGAGCCACCCAACTGCTCCCTCCAGGTCAGAACTGGCATTATCCAATCACTCCTTCTGAGTCAGAACTGGCACCACACTTGCTCGACTATAAGGAACCCCTTCTCCTCGGAAGAGACTCCTTTCCCCTGTCCCCAATAATGACATGAGGTGGTACAGAATAACCTCTGGGTCCTAGCCATGGCCCCTCCTGGCTACTTCAAAAATCAGCCCTGTCCCAGCCGGAACTAGGACAACCCGGCACTGCCAAGTCCACCAGTAAACCATGTCTCTGAGTGCCCCAACTACACGTCTTTTAAATACCTCCAGTGATGGTGACTCAACCGCTTCCCTCAGCAGCCTGTTTCAATGCCTGACAACCCTCTTGGTGAAGAAATTTTTCTTAATGTCCAATCTAAACCTCCCTTGGCGTAACTCGAGGCCACTTCCTCTTGTCCTGTCGCTTCTTACTCGTGAGAAGAGAGCAACCCCACCTGGCTACAAGCTCCTTTCAGGAGCTCGAGCTCCCTCAGCTGCTCCACATGAGACTTATGCTCCAGACCCTTCATCAGCTTTGTTGCCCCTCTTTGGACACACTCCAGCAACTCAATGTCTTTCTCGTAGTGAGGAACCCAAAACTGAACACAGGATTTAAGGTGCAGCCTCACCAGTGCCAAGTACAGAGGGACAATTCCTCCCCTAGTTCCGCTGGCCGCACTATTTCTGATACAGGCCAGGATGCCATTGGCCTTCTTGGCTGCCAGGGACACTGATGGCTCATGTTCAGCTGCTGTCAATCAACACCCCCAGCTCCTTTTCTGCCACGCAATTTTCCAGCCACTTTTCCCCAAGACAGTAGCATTGCATGGGCCTGTTGTGACTTAAGTGTAGGACCCAGCACCTGGCTTTATTGAATCTCATACAACTGGCATCATCCCATCAATCCAGCCTGTCCAGATCCCTCTGCAGAGTCTTCCTACCCTCCAGCAGATCAATACAAACAACCAAATTGGTGTCATCTGCAAACTGACTGAGGTTGCCCTTGATGCCCTTGGTCATATCATTGATAAAGATATAAAGCAGGACTGGCCCCAACACTGAGCTCTGGGGAACACCACATGTGACCTGCTGCCAACCTAAGAAAGCGACTAAAAAATCTTTCCCAATTAATGTCACCTGCTAGATCAGCAGCCATTACAGATTATTAAGTATGAAAACCAGACTCCTAAAAATGCAGAGCTGGCCTTACTAACCCTAGAAAATGGAGGTATGTGTGGGTGAAAATATTACTTCAGTGAAATAACAAAGCTTGGCTTTATCTTCAAGTGATTTTCCATGAAGCATTTCACCTCAGCATCTTACCTCCAGTGGCCAGGTACTGCACTGGTAAAGGGCACTTGCTCTACCCCTTGAACTGTTTCAGCCTTTTTTTTTGGAAGCACTCTCTTTTGCAATGAGCTTAATTAGAGACAGAGAATGCAGATGGGTGCTGTGGAGCTAATAACTAACTTCGGGGACATAGGAAGGAGAAGTACAGATTCGCAGTCTGTTTTGCTGGGTCTCCCATGTCACTAGATCTATCTTATTAACAATCTCTCTGAGTTCTCTCTTCATGAAAAACTTCAAGCAGTTTTTCATGTCACCCAAATGCACAATAACAAAATGCTACAAGCTGCACAATATGGCAAAGCTGACACAAACTCCTGTCTTCCTTACCCTTTTCAGCGGTTTTTCTATCTGCAAGGTGTGGAGGGGGGAAGGCAGAGGGTTGCTCCCCCTCCTTGCTCTTGTTTTGCCCTCAACCTCCCATAAGCTACTGACAAATATCAGATTGCTGGCTCAGCTGGAGCATTCACTAAACAAGAGATAAGGATTACTTATATAGGAACTGTAAACCCATCATCAAAACACCTATAATTGCAGGAGAAACCAGCTGTCCAAAATGTGGAGGTCTCACATGAATTTTGCACACAGCCTGGGGCTCTTGCTTTCCTCTCCCCCTTGTACTTGTTCAAACAGAAGAAAAAAATCCACCTTTAGCTCAATTAGTAGGGGCCATTTCCTCTGGTAGTCTATGTCTCCAAGAGAGCAAGCATCTGCCAATTAACTGCATTAAGACAAATACAAAATCCCAGATTTTGAAAGACTTTCAAAAATGATGCCTCTGGTCCAAGACTTGCCTCCCTACCTACTTCTGCAGATAGTGCAAAGCACTTAATCTCCATCCCTTTGCTCTGTAGCTTGGCTTCTCTAAGGTCTACCAGACATGCACACTTACAAGGAACTTTTCATTAGAAGTAGGGCTTTTGCCAGGGTACACAAATACGAGAGCAGACACAAGCTATCTTTACCCCAATATTGCCTCTCTCCATAATCCACCTTCCTTTCTTTGCACCCAACAGTGACCTAAACTGCTCACCTACAAGATCTGGAATAGTATTTCCAGCAACTCATAGAAGCCAAAGTCAGGCAATAGCCCCTCTGTTTCGGTATGTCAGAAGTGCTTGATCTCCACAGTACGCCAGCCCACCTCTGAGTAACAAGGAGTCATTTTTCATATACTTTCACAGAAAGAAGGATAAATGGAGGTTCATGCCTGATAAAGCAGCCATCTCAGCCTGTGATTGAGTCATGACGGCTTCTTCAACCATGATAGCATGGTTTTAAGGAATTCTATTTCTGTGCCCCTCTCTCTTTCCTCTGCAGTCTCATTTTATATTTTAAGCTCAGAGTTTTATTGGGTTTTATTTCTTCAGCCATTACAAAAACTATGGATCATTTGTACCTCTTGAAATTCCCAATGACAGGTACAGTTTGTACTGATCGATGTTGACTTTAAGTTGTTTCGCAGAAACTAGGCAAATGACAGACTATGAACAGAAAGGGTCAATTAAAGAGGACAGACAACCTGAAGGCTACAAAGGTGACCACTAGTGAGATGAAAACTAAATCTCCAGGTTTAAAAACACAAATGGAAGTTTATCATAAACAGCTGGTTTATGCATGACTTAGATAAGGGGTTAACAGACCACCAGTGCTATTAGTGAATTAATTATTCAATAATTATTTCACTAATTATTATTAATTCGTGAAACTTACTTCACCTCAACTTGTCAGAAGAAAAGAAGATATCATTTCTGGCCAACATTTCACTCCTTGTGCCGTTCAAAGCAGCAGCAGACTGACAGAGCTGTGGTGAAGGTAAGCAAAGAGCAGAAAGCCATCCAGAAACAGCCAGTGTCCTTATACTGTATTGTTTGCATCCATCATAGGGCAAGATAAGAAACGTAAAAGCAACTTGCTGTTCTTGTGAACAAAAATAGACATTTGAGTTCAGTTGTTACAGCTGTAGTGTTCCCCCACTCTCAGCTCTGTGCCTTTTTTTCATACCACCCACAACACTTGGAACAGCTTCCAATTTCCTTTTTACCGAATGACCTAAATCTTTGCAGAACCTATCTTCCCCTTGAAACCTTCCTAAATCTGCCAGATTTGGCCTAGTGTTTTTGCACTATTTCATGGCCCAAAACGTCATCCTAGCGCCAGCAAACTACCTGGAAGAGGGCTGTATTTCCTCACAGCAAGTCCCTGTGCATTTATGCAGTGTTGTATGCAATAGGAATCTTGAGGATAACTTCCTGCACTATGTGCCATCTTACATCACACGCTCTCTAGATTTCATTACAAAGAGCCCTAATCCTTGTACAGTCATGCCTAAATCTGTCTGCTGCTACAGCTATGACACCAGCATGGCGATGAAGCAGCTGTATGGGGGGAGTCCAAAAAAGTGCAGCAAGCTTCTTTTTTGTTCAACATACATTTTGTCTCCCTCACACTTATGTTACTTGCAGTAAAGCAAATAATTCATGGTCTCAAATATATATATGTTAATTTTGCTGTTAATGTTATTATTAATGTTTAATTAGTCTTTGCTCTGAAGAAGAAAAACAGTGAAGCACATAAGTTAGGCTCCTGCAATTACTGTGATTGCACTCACAAAACCAGCTAATTGCACTTGCAAATTACAACTTAGCTATTTGCACATGTACTTCCGCAGTCTGCCGGCACCACCATGATAAATGTGGAGACAGACTGGAAAAAAAATAGGGTGAATTATAGTAATTCTGTGGACCATTATTGGGTCTTTATTTCCCTTCATACACACTAGGATTTTCTGATTCTGTTCACATGGCACAAGGGGTTTAAGGTGATCGGATCCTATGATGCATGTGAGACATGGAGCTGATCCAGGGGCTGCAGGCCCCAAGAGGTGCCATTGTGGTTTCCCTCAGCCAGAATGAGCAAAGAGAGGTCATCAGGTGAGCTGATGGGCACAGGCCTTCTATGTCCACTGCGCCAGCCCTAAGGGTCATTGCTTCACCCCCTCCAGGTGTGAAGTCCAGCAGGCTCATCCCCTCTGTGATGCATCAAAGGCTGCTGGCCTTCAACCTCTGCTTTCAGTGTGCAAGTGTTTCCTAGTGCCATGGTGGCCCAAAAGCTGGGTGTGGGCTGAATGAGATTGATGAAGCTCAAAACAAAATTTGTGGGCATGTCTTCTGCAGAACTTCGTATCTTGAGCTAAATGACTGTTATAAAACGGTCTTTTTGAGATACTCATACATGCTTTTCAATCCAACACAGCATGCTCAGAAACTCCACCATGTCCTTTAGGGAGGTGGGGACAACGGAGGTAGCTTTGGCTCTTTACCCCTTTCATCATACCATGCCCTCAGGAGAAACTGAGCAATTCTACAGTGCACATCTAATTGCTCAGAGCTCCCTGATGTCTCTATCTGGCAACCCTCAAATCCTTCACAGTGTCACAGCAATGCAGAAAGGACTGGACCCATCAGTAGCCTCTCTAAATGAGAACTGGAGAGAGTCTGCAGTGTCTCTGTGGCACAATTAATTCATAATTGACCACGTATTTGACAGGACATTAATATAAGAGTCAATGGTTGTTCATTTTTTCCTGATGATTCCTTATGAAATGCACATGACCTGGATGTCTGAGGTAGCAGGAACAAAAGGGTTGATCACAATTCTTTTTCCTGATGAGCAGATTTCAATAAGTCTATTTTGCAGCCATCATGTTCCCCAACAGCAGCAGGGCCTTTGAAGCCTTTCCCTTCCCCCCTCAAAAAATTAAACATTTGTTTGTTTTTCTAATCTTGCTATAGACAGCCTCCACAGGTCACGCACAGAAATGAGGACATGATATTAAAATAAATCTGCACCGCATACTCATTTAAACAGAGGGGAAAAAACAAAGCCACAGAGCAGAACTGCAGGAGTGGAATAAAAACCAATAAAGTGCCCCCTCTCTAATTTCTCTGAAGGTCTTTCTAGAGTTTTATTCCCAACAGTGCTCCTTAGATGCCTCGGTTTGCCTGCAGAAACACTCGATATTTCTGTGGTGCAAATCAAAGTGAATTAAACATTAAAGCACTGTGATAGCATAGCAGGTCTGCTATAGGAGCAAAACTGGTTAATGTGGCACTGAAGTTTATGAAGCAGTGGACTGGACTTTCCCTCCCCTCCTTCTCCTTCTTCTTCTTCAGACATATTTACTTATTTATTAGTTCATTCATGCACCCTTCCTTGCAAAGCAGTGAAATTTTCTTCCAGTATAACTCCCTCCTTATATTGGTCTGGCACTTGGAATTTTCTGCATATTGCATGACACAGTTACATACACACAAGCTGTGGGACATGCTGCATTTTGATGTGTCCTCACAGACAGTGCTTTCCAATACTCCCTCATTAAAAGGCAGCACATTAACTGAATCCCAAACACTGCTTGGAAGAGAAATCCCTCTTCCTTTAATGGAAGAATAAGGGGTGCATAAACACCCACTGTTTGAACATCATTACCACCAATCTTCTTCCATCCCAGGGTATAAAAAGCATCAAAGAGCTGTGTTATTCACAGGTGAGACCCTGGAGCACCTTGTACTGACTCGCATTCTCCTATCTGACTCACAATGGGGCTGGCAAGCTGACTGGAGATGACCAGGTGTTTTCTGTAGTCAGATTTCTGCTTGGTTCCTTCTCCCCCTTTCTTGACCATAGACACTCCCTGATTGTTTTCCCTTGGTCCCTCAGCCAACCCTGCAAGATTACAAAATGGGAGAGAAGCAAGGACTTGTAAAATGTCAAGGGGAGCCGGCACTCACACTGGTACCAAAGGGTCTACAGAAACCGACTCCACACTCAGATGTAACGAAGAAGAGTTTGGCATCTGCACACAACCACAGCAAAAGCTGGAGCTTCTGGAAAGAAATGAAAGAAGTAATTCAGGGGAGCACACTAGAGAGCCAGCAAAGAGAAATAATTCTTAAGGCCAACTAAAGGGAGAGACTCTAGCCAGGGCCTTGACTTCCATATATTAGAACTCTGCACTTCAATTAAGCCCAGAGGAAGTATATCCACTGGAGCTGAATAATGAAACCATCACTCAAAATTATTTCATGTAACTTTTGTTGGTTGTGGGGTTTTTTTTCTTTTCAAGAGAGAAGCTGCAAGGCAGTTTAAAGCTCAACTGCATTAAAGTTCATGGGGGCTAGGTCATCTGGAGAAGCTCTGATTCCCTCTGGGCATTTTGATGATTCTCTCTCCTCCCACACATTTCCTCTCTCTCTCAGCATGTCACATCCATGGCTATCAAGCCCTGGCCAGCAATAGCTGAGCAGGTGAACATGATTCGGATCCCATCCTTATTCTCTTTAGAAATATTTAGCAGGTTATCTAAAGATGATTTTGATTAATTATTATGTTGGACAAAAAGTTCAAAGCCTCTTTCAGCACTAGTAAACCCATTCCTTGCCCTTTTTTCATACTGCAGACCTTAATTTCACAGCTTAACTTTACTTCAGAAGGATGATTTCACATAATCAAAGAGATGGCTTTACATCTTCATTATGGTTCCTCCACCATTGCAAAACGGAGATGCAACATGTATGTGTATATATCTGTATACGTGTATATATATATATATATATTTATCTGGGTCAACTCCAGTTGAACACCTGAGCCAAATAACATTCAGCCATGTTCCTGAAGAAAGGACACAGTACTCATGCATAGATCCCCAATGTCACTAGGATACGACCTAACACGTACTATGTTTGGAAATAATATTTCCGCATTGGAAAGGAAAGGTGGGAAGGACATAGAAATATCCCAGGTGAGTGTTTCTTTTTATTTCAACAGACAAACATACAGAACTGCACTGGAAGCCAGCCAAAAAGCTCACACATAAGCTTGATCAGAAACCGGCAGATCAGATTCCTTTTTTCCCCTGTTATTATTATTTTGAGGACAAAGTCTTAGGGAGCACCAGCATTGAGGAAAATGAACATCAAATGTGTTGTTGTAGTGATACTAATCTGGAGACAGGATGACATTTTATATCTTAAGTTCATCTATTATCTTTCAAACATTCTGTATGCATTCTTCATCTTTCCTTTGAGAGCATGGCCACAGCAAGTATGCACTACCAATTATTTATGAAAATCCTTAGCTTCTTCTGCTCTGATTTCTGACTGTAAACATGAATGTGCCTAATCAAGATGAATGGGTGCATCATTGATTCAAAAAATTGCTTCTTTGATTGATAAGCAGCTTAAATGGCCTTCACTGCCTGCTTAGTTTGATTTACATTAAGTGCTCAAACTCCTCACTAACATCAGAGCCTCTTTGACCCAAGTATTAGCCAATATCTATGAAAGAGACTACCTCTCCCCTAAGAGTTTCATAATCTAAACACTCATGAAAAGTTGAGATACAAAGGGGTGAACCAGACTGCCTGCCAACCAAAGCAGGCTACAAGCCAGGCACGGAACATAATCCATATCTTCTGCCTCTCAACAGGGATGGTGGCATCTTGCCATATTGCTGCAAGCTCTGCAATAGCTTTCACCAATATACTGCTAGTGATTCAGGTTGACTCAATGAAGCTGGCTCTTCTCCACTGCATATGAGATGCTGGAGTTCTATTAACTCACAGTTTCTTTGTCCCTTTCACTGGTTGGCATTATCCCTCAAGAGAGGTTCTCCAACTAACAAAAAAAATTACTTGGTTAAACAGGCAATACAAAAATATAGAAAAGTGTATGTATAGAGATTTGAAAAGAGTTTGTTTAAGCTTACCAATCTAGGTATTTAACTTTGGTTTTGAAATGTTTTCTCAGAATGAATGTTTTTATTGACAGGAAATGTTTGGCTTTTTTTCCCCTGAAAATCAATTCTGAGAAAAGTCTCTATACTCCTCAGGCAAACTGCTGACTTAGAGAGCAACAAAAGGATAATAATAATCTGACACTACCCTCTCTCAAAAAAACCCCCAACAAAACAATAAAAAAGCAAGTATCTCAATTCCCCAAGACACCAATGTGTGTAGTGTGGCTAGTCCCCTTTTTTCACCCCTATAATCACTGTACTTCTCAGCAGAGTCAAGGACATGAATTTTTAGTAAGAACATTTCAAAAGGTCTCCTAATGTCCTACCCTCCTGAAAGAGCAGCAGCCCCCTGCACACATGGAATTTCTGCTGAAGCTCAATTCCAGCTATAGGTTTATGTACCATTTATATGCCTGCACTGGACCTACCTCTTTTTTCCCTCAGGGACCACTCCAGGTTTATCCTCTTTTCTTACTGGATTCTTCCTCCCTTCCACCCCTAGCATCCTGACCTGTCACACAAGGCTCAAAGAACACCCGACTACTTTCATTTGCAGCAGTAATGCTTTTGAGCACACGAAGCTGAATGGAACTAGATGGAACTGCACTTTTGCTATAACATCATGTGGGTGATTTCCATAGACCAAAGCACTCCATATGTAAATAGTGGAAAAGTACCAAGAACAACTCAGGTCCCCCTTTATCTCAGACAGGATCTGTTTTGCAACGTAGTTGTAGCACAAGTTTGAGTGTAAGATTTCTTACCCTGTTTATTTTCAGGAATTATCCAGCCATAAGGAATTTTATACTGGGAAAATCTGACTCAATAATGGACCACATGAAAGCACCTGGTTAATACAGTAAAGGCCATATTTTGATGTCAGAAGTTCAAAACTCAGCGTAGAAGGACAGAAGCCTCATTTAAACTGCCCTCTAGATAAAATTCCTCAAACTTCTTATTTAGCATGAGCATAACTGTGACAGATAGACAAAGTATGTTCCATATTACAGTACCACATGAGCTAATGCAAATTATTTATAGAATAACAACACCATAGAATGCTTTGGATTGGAAGGGAGCTCAAAGATCACCTACTTCCAATCCCCCTGCCATAGGCTTTGATAGACCAGGCTGCTTGAAGCCCCATCCACCCTGGCCTTCAACACTTCCAGGGATGGGGCATTCACAACTTCTCTGGGTAACTTGTTCCAGTGCCTCACTACCCTTACAATAAAGAATTTCTTCCTAATATTTAATCTAAATCTACTTTCTTTCAGTCTGGAGACATTCCCTCTTGTCCTATCACTACAAACACTTGTAAAAAGTTCCTTTCCAGCTCTCTTGTAGACCTCTTTTAGGTACTGGAAGGCTGCTGTAAGATCTCCCCAGAGCCTTCTCTTCTTCAGGCTGAACAACTCCATCTCTCTCAGTTTGTCTTCATAGGAGAGGTGGTCCAGCCCTGTGATCACTTTTGTGGTCCTCCTCTGGACTCATTTCAACAGGGTCGTGTACTTTGCTGGAGTGACAGTGGAACTGTGTTCCATTGACAGAGTCTCTGTCACCATGGGTTTAAATGTTGCAACTCACACCTAAAAATACAAATAAAACCATAAAATGCACTAAAACCAGGGACACTACGGCAAGGGTTTATGATTATAATGGAAAACAGGAAATACTTTCATAGGCAAAAATCTGGGAGACAGCAGAGGGAGAACTTAAAACTATATGCACACACTTTTCAGGAATGCAGACCTTTTTAAGGCACATTTCTAGCATTCTGTTATCAAAAACCTTTTAAAATATTCAGACATGATTAGATCAAACATTTCCCTACAAAGCCCAACGAATGAGGTATGGCATTTCAGCTGTCTGAAAGACATGACTGCAGAGTGAAGCCTAGGGGAGGAGAAGAGACTTTAAGCTTCACTGACATATACTCCATATAAAAGGCATGCTAGGCAGACTTTTTGGGTCAGTGGTAATCAGCAAGAACATTAAAGACTAGCTGTACTGTAACCATGGAAAAAAATCTCTTTTTATTCTCACATAGCAGAAGCAGTCACAATGGCTGTGCTGAGCAGCCAAGTGAGAGGCCACTTACTCTCCAGCCCAGTCCTACTGAAGCCAATGGTTCTCCAACAACTACACCAGTGAGTGAAGTCAGCTCGCCAGAGCCCAAAGACACCATTGTGCTCCTAAGCTGCTTAGACACACTCTGGTTTTGCACCACCTGGGTAAGGAGACAGCTTAAGCAGAGATGGATCTAATGAAAATGTTCCTCCCCACCAAAACCACAGCAGTGAACATAAAAGTGAACCAATAATTGGTATTGAACTAATGCATCACCAATCCCCTGATTTGCACACTAAGGAAAACTGTTACATTTATGAGGTGCTGGGTGTTGCTAAAATCAGACAGGAAGAGGCTCATATCCCTTGCTCAGGTTTGCATTCTTTTCTCCTTGCTCTGTTTGAATTTTTTCAGCTGAAAGCAAGACTGTCTCACTGACTGTCAAGTCATTCAAATCCCAGATTTCACTTCCTATCAAAACAGCACACAATGACAAGAAGCAGATTCTTCTTTTACTCCAGCAGAGTTTTTCCCTAAAATTAATCACTCACGCTATGAGCCATTAAAGGAACTGAAATCTATACACAGTACTTGAATAGATACTGCACTTGAGTATATGTAAATAGGCTCCACTGTTACATAGTCTGCTGTTTGAATGGGATTTCAATTACCTTATGATCAACTGGAAATTCTACTTGGATGACATAGGGCCCTTTCTCAAATGCAAAACATACAACTTTAAAATGAGCATCATTCCTTCAAAATAGACCCCAAATAACCAGATACAGTCTCTTCAGAGGTTGTTCTTAGGTGTGGATGGCTTAAAAAAGGTTTATATCTTTGCTAAACTTGCATTAACAAACAAAATCAGAACTTCACCATGAGTAAGACAGTATAGAGGCTATCAAAAACCTTCCAGCAAAATACATACATCCTTGAAAAGAGTTTGGATACTCCCTTCTCATGTTTAACCCCCTCTAATGCCTGTCTGCCTCATCACTCAGTGCTACCTTAATCAAGAGGTACGATAGGCCCAAGAAAGTTTGATTTTAAATCAAACTCAGGAGAATCAGGAGAAAACTTCACGAAGAGATCTCTTGAGTAAAACCCATGAAACCTTCCATCACATGGTGAAGACTTGCTCCCACTACGTACCCAGAGCGTCTGGCTCCAAACCCTGCAAAGATCTTGCAAGACTGTCTCGTACGTAGAGTCACAACTTGTGTCTTCCCCAAAGCCATCTGACAGGATGAAGTTACAAACATGGATATTTGCTTGCTTGTTCCAGAGTCTTAATGATGTGCATAGCTACTTTTAGGAGAAAAACAAGGAAGCAGTCACCTGGCACTCAATGTGTAGGGAAATATCCAGGTAGACACACAGAGCTAAGGAATGCAGCAAATAATTCAATGCAAAAACCAGAAGCCTGGGTTTTAGCAGGTACATGGAGCTCCCACAACTAAAATTCTAATAGCACAGGCTCAAAATACAGAAAGGTATGGAAAATAACAGAAGAGAAATGCTTTGTCTCAATGAAAGCATCTCCTAATGTTTAAGGAATGACAGAATTACCTACAGTCATTGCAAGTACTGACCACCTTTCTTTTCCTCTGTTCCTGGAGCCAGAGCACCTGCACATCATTACAACATTACAGGTCTCATTTTGTGTGTGTTGTAAGCATTATTATGTTAGACTGAGCTCACCATTCCATAAGACCTCTGTGTTTTGGGAAGCTACTGGCTGGTGTTTTTTACCCATCAGGACCAAGGTGTCAAGCATATAATGCTGCTTTTTGAGCAAGTAAAGAGGCTCTTGCTGGCATAGAGGCAAATGAGCAGCTTTCTCAGGAGGGTTTTCACAGGACACCAGCTCAATATTTAAAAAAAATAAAAATAATTCAAGGATTATGTATGATGAACAGCTGGAGAATGTTAAACATATTTTACTTTAGGTTTGGCAGGGTTTAGTAAATCATGATTTAATCACATTCCCAGGCCATCACTGCAAGTGAACTCTGGAAATGCTCAATAAGACATAAAGAAAGGATAAACAGAAGAATGGAAAAGACACTTCACCAGGAAGGACACAGTCATTTGTTATTCAGCTTTGGAGTGAAACAAATGTGAATAAGTCTCAGAAAGCAGAGATGAGAACAGCTATGAAAGAAGATCGTGTCACCTTCTTCCCTCAATCACAGGCACACTTCAGCTGCAAACCTGGTCTGGACCTCTGGGTGGGTGTCTCCGCCCTGCACACACACAGTCACACACAGAGCTGTAGGCTCCAGAATGCTTTAATGTGAACTGTCTATTCCTTACTGCAATAAGACTTCAATGTCAGGAAACGCTGCCAGCTTTTTCAATCAGCTAGGCAGTGCATAAGCCCAGATAAATTCAAAGTAGTTCCATGCAAGTTTTGAGGAATACTGTCATATGCTTTCCTGAAGATTAAGAGAGAAGTCAGTGAAAGCTGTGAAACTGACTTCAGTGGCACAATGTTAAGCTGTCTGAGCACTGCATTTACCTTATTCAAGCAATTTTAATAGCTGTAACAACTAAGCCACTGTTCTGATTTATTCTTTATTAATGCCACTCGTTCATTATTTGTGGTTTCACTACCTTCTAGAAGCCAGAGGTTTATAGATTCTGGGCCAAACCCAGAAGCAAGGCTTATAAAACTGGTATTTACTTGGTTAAATTATATTCTACAAAATCGTCTTAACTCCGAAAGAAATGCGAAAACAAAATGTTAAACTGGAGGTCAAAGTGATCATGTCTGAGTCATTGCACAAACCACACCATCTTCTGCCCTCCTACTAATTGCCTGAGCTCAGTCTTCAGTCCTTTGACTGGGCTTCTAGATTACAAGACATGGGCCTTTGAGACAGAGCAGAAGCGTGCTCCATCCACTCTACACAAACCTGATGTGGTAGCACCTCCCAAAAAATAAACAATGTTACCAGAAGTTGACCAAGCCAACGTAAAAGAATGTGCCATGACTTTTCTCCAGAGCAGCCCATTTCCAGCAAGGTGCCCCTAGTCAGCGGCCTAATAGTGTAATAGTGTAAATTTTATGTGGCTTTAAGTTCAATATTTCCACTGGTTTTTTTTAATTTGACATTTACATTATTTTACAAGAAAGTAGCATAAAAATAAAGAATTCATTTTCCAGATCCATTTTTTCACATGCTTGTGACTTTTCACATTATAAAAAATGTTTACACCACAATGTAAACATTTTAGACCCTTGTTGTTTTTTATTCTTCATATCTCAGGTTTTTACAAGAACTTCACAGAAATTTTGGTGTTTTCAATAACAAAACTTCCATTCTAATGGAAATTTTTGTGAAATCACTGCTTACAAACTGTGCTGATGTAAATTAAAGAAGAAAACCCTACCTAGTGTCTTTTTCCTCTGCCCTGAGACAAACTCCTCTCCCTTGCTTAATAATATGCAAGTTACAAAGAAAATGAAGTTATACAACATTTTACAATACAAAGAAGTTTGCCAAGCATTTTGTTTTAAAGGATAGCCTGAGACAAAGTGGTAAACATCAGCTCTTACCAACACAGCTAAGTCTCCCAGCAAATAGCTAGATTGTCTTCAATTAGCTTTTTTAAGCATTTATTTTTTAAAGCATTCATGCACAGCTGCTTCTAATGGTTTGGCCAGAAAGATTGTTGAAAAAATCATAGAATTGAAGGCTTGAGGGCTTTCTTATCTATGTGAGAATGATATTTTTTTCAAGCTTACTCTTACTGAACATTTACACTCCCCAACTCTTGAAGCAAGATGGCACAGTTGGCAGAATACAATGAAACCAATCAAGGAGGTCTGGGTGAGCACAGTTTACAACTAACAGTTTAACACTAACAGGGACTGCAGTTGGGCCATGCTTTGAAAGTCAGACATTGAAACTTAAATACAAAGAGCTCACAAGTCAGTTGGGATAGACTTGTATGTTACCAGTTATATGACATAACAAAAATGTCCTGTTCACAAAATATTATCAGTTTTGCCCCAGGAAAACACAGGTTTCTAAAAATTAACAACCAAATGAACAACTTCAACATGCGCTCAATTTGTCCTGTCTAGGGACTACTTGTGCTCAGTCAGATTCCTGCTAGGAACTGGCTGGTTTTCTGGAAGGAAGACATTAAAGACTGTGGTAGAAGTTAATCCTTTTCATTTAAGTACATTTTAAAGGCTGCTGCCAGCCACTAAGATATAAGACAACACATACCACCTCTTCAAAAGGGAAAACTAGGAAAAAAACATAATAAGGAAAGGAAAAGCCACAAATTACAGTCCTCATCTTAATCATTCTTTGGCTAGCAGTGGCAACTAGGCTGAAACACAAACAGTCTCCATTCAGAATTAAGTCAGTTTTTCACTTCAGAACATATACTTCAAAAATCAGTGTGCTTACCCATTATCAGGACCTAAATATGATACTTCCTGCCATTGTAAGCAGTACACGAATGGCTTCAGTTCAGATACATAAGCCGAGACAGTGTGTACTAAAGGCTTTTCTCCCAGCCCTGTGGCTTGTGGTGCCTGCAGGAGCCCCAGGACAGAAAAGATTACCTCAGTGGGCAGCTGTACCCCCACCCCACCCAAAGCCAGTTACCAGAGGCCCACACCAACCAACGGTAACAACAGCCCTTGTGGGACCACTTATTAGTTCCTTCAGTGTGGACAATGGCCAAGGCGGCACCCCCACTGAAATTAATGGTAAAAGCAGGACATCATGCTGGATGCCCAGTGGAAGCTGAGACAACAGTGCCATCACTTTAGCCATCTCAGAGAGAGCAGGAGACACCAAAAATAATAATAATAATAATAATAATAATAATAATAATAATAATAATAAT
>NW_020884872.1:16088242-16168896 GCF_003945725.1 Corapipo altera
ATAATAATAATAATAATAATAATAATAATAATAATAATAATAATAATTAAAATTAAACCTAATGGAGGATTTTGCTGTGAAGTCTTAAACTGAAAGAAAACTCCTTCAGAGACTGATAAATATGATTCGCAGTTTTTATCTAAGCATCAGCTCAAAGTATTTCCTTCTTTTCTAGTTAAAATAGGGATTTGAGTACCAGAACAATGATCTCTAGTCAAAGACTCTCACAGACGGGGGGATCACACCAACTCATTTCCTACTGGAACAATGAAATCAAACCAAGGTTCGAGAGACCAGCGTTTGTTGCTATTATTTGAGCTGGCACCATGCGCACTCTGCAGCACTTTGATGTGGCTGCCTTAGGCAGCCCATAACAGAAGTAATAGTATTGTAAAATATAAACAATCCTAGTTAGCAGTTTGGGAAAGGATAAAAAAAAAAAACAACAGAGCCCCTGCTTTTGGAGCAAGAACCAGTATACTGCCTTCTCCACTTGCAGGGCCTGGTAAAACTAACCCCAAATTTTAGCAGTGCCAAGACTGTGCTCCTGAACGTGATGAAATGGTATATGTGTACCAGCACAGAGACTCCCCTGAGCCAAAATGAGCAATGCAGTGCTATCCTAGAGTTACCCCAAGTATCCCCATAACTACCGATGAAAGGGTTCTCCTGCTGACATAGAGGCTTTAAAAACTTTAAGTTGCCAATGAAAGTGATAATCACGAAAATAAATTTAAGTGCTGAGAAAATAATGCTCACATTCCAGTGCACCCCTGACACATAGCAGTAGATAATTTTTTAACTCATTTACTGCTTTTCAAGTGCACATTGCAATGAGAGGGTAAAAAAGTGGGCACTGGAAAGAGCCACTGAGGACACCTAATAGCAGACAAACCCACACAACACATGCTACGTGATCAGCCAGGCATTCATCCTCCCAAACAAATGGAAAACAGAACAGATGTACACAATAGTAGTACTTAGGAGTACTACTACTTTCTTGATTCTGCACCAGCTCCCTTTTACCTCCTTGGGCCTTCTTACCTCTCTTCTTTTCACTGCCAACTTCATCCAGTGCCTCTTGAAATCAGCAGGCTTCCCGCTACTGCTTTCAACAGCCTTCAGTCAGACTCAACAACAATTAGGGCTCTGCCATTATGAGCAAACTCCACCAAGTGAGGAATTTCCATCATGAGATGTGATATGCATGGGAAGGCATGGCCAGCAATGCTTGGAGACAAGGTCTGCCATAGCGGAGTTGAACCAGGAGGTGGAACAGAATGCCTAAAATCACAGAAATCCAGTTTAGCAAAGGAAGACGTAACCTAGCCTTGAGATGGGAGGGCAAAACTGACTTTGTTTTAATAACTGCAGTTCTACCAGAGAAAAAAAAAAAGGCAGCACATGTCACAGAAGTAGAATAAATTTAATGGCATTAATACTAAGAAGCAGAGGGCTCCAAGTGAATCCAAAGTGGTTATTGTTCTTCTACTATCAATCGCTGTGCTAAAAGCCTTTTGTATTTTAAAGCCTGAAGCCAAGCTCACAAGTCTTAAGATTCATTAGATCAAAGGAAACGTTTTATAGAAAAACAGACAGATTTAAGGACATAACCAAACATATCTATTTACAGGTTTAATCCTTCAGGCATTGGTTGTATTACTCAGTCTGTACATGGACAATGGTATTGATGGTGGTGCTGCTCCAACTCCCTTATTAAAATACATTCAGATGGAGATGTAAACATTGTGTTGTGTTTTCTAGAAGTAAATTTATAGATATCAAAACCAGACAGTATTCCCCACTTCCTTTATCACATTATTTCCAGATAGATGGAATGCATGATATGAAATGCTGGTCATAAAATATGCAACCTCTGATTAATAAAATGAAGACAGGTTTTAACTAAGTCTATTCAGTAGCTTAAGAGATTAAAAGCATTAAAGAAGAGTGTTAGGGGGGAAGAATTAAAAATATGGCAGCTCCTTACCATTCATCCAGATTCCTGTAATTTAGAAATGAGTTCGCAAGAGGAATGTCAAGAGAAAAATATCTAAGCACTGTCACATGCACTGGTCAATTTTGAAAGAAAAATATCTCAATTCAACCAGTTTTAACTGTTATTCTTTTATAATTTTTCACTTTCTTTGCAAAAATAGAAAGTACTGTCACTGCCAGGTATCACTACCACTTCCAGATTAAACAGCAAAATCTACCAAGACCTCCCCCATAAAAATAGGGGGGAATAAAGTACACAGTGAAAACAGCAGCAAAAATCCTTTGAGTAGGATGGAAAACTGCCTCTTACTGCACTTACAGAAAACAGCAATATGCCTATCAGGAAGTCCTCTAGACAGACAACCCACAATTTATTTATGTTTTGGATTTATTTTAAGGTGCTGAGATCAGTTTCAAGCAAATTCACCTTAAAAGGGAGATCATATGCTAATCTCTGTCTGTTATTGCCAAGCCCAAGTATTCAGAGATCAGTAGTCAAATGCTATTGGCTCCTAAAACAGAATCCGCATACATATCATCCAGATAAAAGTGCCAGGGCTCTGTAGGTTGTTTATTAAAGGGTAGTTTAGTGCTTTTCATTTACCTTCAGGGCTGTGAACCTCTAGAGTTCAAAATACTAATATTTACAAATAAACTAGCTAGTAACTTGTTTCGTCTTAAACATGAAGAACTAATGTTCAAATGAACATATGATTCTAGTTTTTGGCAGTCCAAGATGGTCAATAAAATCACAGAAGTTGGCAACACTGTCCAGAGTGACAGCAAGCCTTAAACCAAGGGCAACAGTTCATCTACCATTTTACAAGGTCCCCTTCCATCAGTGTTTTTGCAAAGAGTTACTAGCAGCACCTCTCAAATAATACAGCCTATGCTAGCACAAAGTGAATAAGATTAATAAAATAGCTGTTAATGGCATTCAGGGACAACGTTGTAGCAAAAAGAGAATAAAATGCTTTAGCTTCATTTGCATGCTTAGCAAAGTGTGCATGGCACGCTGCATTTTTCTTGTGCACAGCTTTCACTTAAACTCAATGAAGACCTTATAGAGTGCCTCGGCTTCACTGTTTCACTCATTCTCGTCTTTCAGAGGCCACAACTTATTCCTAGGCTATCCACTTTTTCCTCACATCAGGAAGTGACAAAGTGTCCAAAACCAATCAAACTAATTTCCACACAGATGAAGCAAGTAGCACAATTACGTACTTTTTTTACTGCAAAGAGATCTCTCTCAGAGCTTCAGTGTTTTAAGCACAAAACAGTGTCTCTGTTTGCAAAAAAACAAGCATACAAAAAACCCCAAGGAGGGGTCAAACCATAGGCACAGAAATATTTGGGACTATGCCACGGGTTGTGGAGCAATCACACTGGTCCACTATGCCTGTCTCACAACAATAGACCTCTCAGGCATCTTCCTTCCCAAATGGCAGAAAAGCCCTAAGTCATGTCATGGAAAAGGGGATGCACCTCAGTACTACACTACTTACTGGGAGATGTATCACAAGCCTTGCCTCTGGTCTGTCACTGAGCAGCCCTGCCCCTCATTAGAAGTTTCCTGTTAGGTGGTGTAACCCAGCTGCATCACACAGCAATCCTTTTTCACCAGACCCAGTTAATTCCAGTACATATGGTCACTCACAGGATGCTATTGAAACATGACTGCTAGGGAGGAGCAGCAGAAGTCAAGTGTGCCGTCTCAATGTAATATAAGCACCAGTCTGCCCCAAGCTAGGCAGAAATCACACAGCGCTCTTGAACCACAGTTTCCAAAGCCAGAGTATTGAGGCTTTCTCCAAAGTAAATCCGTTTATTTGTAGCTAGGAAATCTACACCTAGCAGCCCTGACTCTGGGATAAGAGTAATATAAACATGGAGGCAGTAACAAAGTATAGGTACTAGGAGGTAATGAAGAACCCATTAGTTTAATGTTCTCACTTCTAAGCTAGATGACCTTAGCCATGCACACAGTACATAAAGGAGAAAAGTTAGCACCAATTTTCTCAGCAGTTCATAAGACCATAACCATGCTAGTCTTCAAGAAGAAATGCCATTCAAAGGGGCCAACTTCCAGAAAACAGTGGCAACCCACATGAAACATATATGGCCCTGTGCTGAAAGGCTACTGCCGTACTTCCAAACCCCACAGAAGCTCAGTTCCAGTCCTAGCCTGACTTCAGACCTGCACAGGGATGCGGCCCCACTCCGCACGCTTGTAACCATATTCCAAAACCAGCCATCAGCCTCCTTCCTCCACAAATATTTGCAGACATTATCCTCACTCCCCCATCACTGCTATATGCAGCCTAAGTCTCCCAAGTGAGGTTACCCCTTGAGGGCAAACACTTCCTTCTGAAAGGCCCTGCCATGTGCCTCCTGGCATCGGAATGAGAAATCCACACACCCTGGTGACTGATAGACAGTAGGTGACTATTTTGCTATGGGACATGGGGTCTCGAGGTTGAGTTCAGGCCATTCAGGATCTAGACAATCAATTCTCAGCTGCATACTGCAGCAAGTGGCCATATTAACATCCCTGGCATCACTTCTACCTCCATGCCAAGACAGGACAGCCACTTTCTCCCTGCAGTATATCCCAAAATGTTCCAAAAGGCAGGTCACACTTAAGGAAATCCCCAGCAGAGCTAGAGCACCACTTTATCCAGTTCTGCATCAACATGGGGACAAGAACACAACTGTGAGAGAGTTAATTGTCCCAGTGTGGGTATTTTTCTTTATTTTTACCTTACGTGGAATAAAAGAAAGTAATTTGGCAGCACAGGTATATGCTAACCCAGGTCCACAAGGACCAAAGCCTTTTTACCTCCAAATCATCTATTCTACAAATTTTTTTTCCACATGCTTACAGTTAAGGTGATTTGTTTGAGCTTAGTTTTTTGGTTTGGTCTTGAAATGAAAAACGTGAAATTGTAAAACTGAATGTTTAGGAAGTCGTTTATATGAAACAAAGTATCCTGCATTGTTTTAATTTTCTTGCTGACATTCACATGGGTTCCTCACAGCACATTTGTCAAACATTGCCCTTTACATTGCCCTATAAAACCATACTCACAGCCAAATTTACCTTTATAGCACTTAATATAGAGGACAGCAACAGTAGTGCGCATATGTTTTCTTAAGTTCCTGAATCGTAGCAAAAAGATGTGATTTTGAACATTTGAAGACAAAGATGTAAACATTAGCCCCTTTGATACAGATAGGAGGAGGCTTGTACCTACTGACTGAGCTCCTAACATTCAGTAAGAAAACATGTAAAATGAAGCATGTAGCCCATTTTCTCGAGAAAAGAAAGGTAACACTGTTCCCAAGCTCAGTACCACTGATTAGCAGAATATACCCTCATCTACTGCTACTGTATAGCCTAGACATACATAGGCCCTAAGTTCCATAATTAGTGTCCTCTGTTACAAAGATAGAGTACACATTCATGTCAGAATGGAGGGGAGAAGGACAGGGGTGGGGGAAGATACTTTTTCTGTATAAAAGAAGCTACTGTATTTCACTGGCTCTCTACAGACGGGTTCTGTAGGTGGCCATTCAAACAACAAAGGAAGTTCAAGGGTTCAAAATAGACTTCTGTTTCTTAATACACAGAAATCTGCATTTTTAAACTCAGTCTCCCTGCTGCGCAATTATGTATGAATTTAAGACCAGTCGTTTTCTTACAAGAGGCTGTGTTGTGCAAGTGGGAGACAAAATCAGGTCACTCAATCACAAGAAGTAAATTTCCCCCCACCAGCCGCTGCACTCCTGCAAGAGAAAAAAAGGAAAAGACAGATTTTATTCCCTGTTCAGACTAGTCCAATTTCTAATCATATCCTCTGGAATTTTGAATACCTTTTCCATTTCCCTTCAGACTCAGGTACTAACGTGGGAACCTAATTAAACCATAAGTATTGCTGTGTAAAGACCAACACTGTTTAAAGATTTGACTGAAAGAAAAGATCAGCCAAGGCTGCTGCTGTAAAATATACATCCCCTGTTTAAAACAAGGCACCTGCCCTCTCTGAGACTTCTGTGTCTATTCCTACCTCATTTTCTTTCTCTTATTTGCCTTTGAACACTTCATTTAAAATTGTTTCTTTCCTCTGACACATTTTATAAATCCACTCACTATGTTCATAATGGTCCATATTCATTGAAGGTTATGCCCTTCCAGAGAAAAAAGGCTTCAGAAGAATAGACTAGTCCCAGTTGATGCGCTTTGCCCCATTCCTCACCTTAGAACCCCTCGAACTGCCAGCAGAAATTCCTCCAATTTCACAGCAGCTTTGCACAGGCAAGAGAAGTCACAGCAGCAAAGCCCAACCCATGAAGAAGTCTCCCCCACCCGCCACCCTCTGATGAATATCCACATATAAAGAACATTAATATTTTACAATTCTCCAGAGATTAAAAAAAAAACCAAAACAACTTATCTCCTGGTATTGAACCAGAATTCAGTATTAGTGAATCTCTCTGAGACAAAACTTCTATTGCTAAAACCAGCTGACTTCTTGTATGCTTTCATAGGGAAACCAGTAATTACGGGTAAGGCTTTTTCCAGAAAGACATGGCAAAGGAAGTACATCAAGCCTAAACTATATAACTATGTCTGTCTCCTTTGTTCCCAACACAAAGATGTGTTTGGAATAGCCAATCTGGAAAGAAATTACCTCCTTGACTACCTTTGGGGAGATAACTCTCAAGTCAGCTCTCAACAGTTGCTTCTATAGGAGAGATATGACCCAGGTCCATCAGCTTCATTTACGGCAGTTCTGCTCTGTAAACAGTTCTGATATACAGCACAAATTCAGGGTATGCTGCACTGTCTCACATAGGTTGGCTGTTCCAGGGTTGCCAAACATTGTTTTATTCCCTTATGAGTAGTCATTTTTCAGATTCTGTATCAAAAAATGAGTACATATCAGACATTTCTACTTATTAGGCATTCAAAAACAATTTTGTTGTTGATCAAATGTCAACAGTAACTATATCTGGTTATTCAAAGCTTATTTGCAAAAGAAATTGATGCTGTACACTAGAGATTACAAAGTTAATTCTGTTTAGTTTTAACACGTGCAATATACTGTACGAGATCAAAAAGGAAAAACAAATCAGAAAATGTGTTTTCCTGCTCTGATCCTCCAACAGAGTCCACAGTTTCAACCCTGACCCAGTGTAATTCAGTACTGAAGAGCTGTGGACTGATTCATGGTTAGTGAGTCAAGAAAGAAAATCAATCACTGGATCACAATAGTATCTTTTATCTGTAAATAAGAAAAAGCCTAGGGTTTACCCTTTCTTTCCATATACAATGAAACACAATGATGCAAAGAATCTTGAAAAGAAAATTGAAATATGTGAATAAATCTAATAATTGAAGATAATATAATTTAAATATACAGATGGACAGATATTTAACCTGCATGTATGTATCTGTGGATGTTAGAAATTACAGCTAAGGTTGCCATGCTTAAACCTTGTTAAAGACCACAGTCTGACAAGCTGCCTGCTTTCCCAGTTCCCCAGCGCTTTCTCTTGCTGGGGTCACGAGACTATTTTTTGTGAAAGCGGAGAAAGTAAAAGGAAGAAGAATTTTGAAAACAATCTTTTTATTTCAGTCTGAATTGCCACTTTTCTGTCTGAAAGAGGCATCTGTACACGGTCTACTGAAAACAATCTTTTTCTCCACTAATTTTCCTCCTAATTTGTGAAGCAAATCTTTTTCTGCCTGCACAGAGCAGGTATCATAGACTATGTTCAGAGGGAGGAGAGACCTCTGGTAGCCCTAGAAGAGCTACTAAATATCTGTGTGTGACTAGTGTTCTCCTGAAATAAGAGTAAACCTAACATTACAGGCCTGACTGTTGCTTTTTCAGCAAATATCTCTCAAGGTCAAGTTGAGGGACAACTGCTCTCTGAAACCATCATCCTCCAAGCACTTAGCAAGCCTCATTTTGAATGCACTTCAAAGTCTCCTTCCCTGGGAGGAGGTTTCCCATCAGCCCATTTTTGTAAGAAAATGCAGGCTACTTGCCAACTACATACCCATCTTTTCCTACATGATATGTCCAGCTCTTGTTGAATGCAGTTGTCCCCCCAGCAGTGACAGAGCCTCACAGGTCAGATGCAGACATTGCACAAATGAGGGGACTAAAACATTACGTTCTGCCAAACCTGTGCTAGCTTTGGGACTGCAGCACAACATTCATCTCCAGATGCACAACTGGCAACATCTAGCTGTGTGTACTAATGCTGTGGTGGAGCCAGCACTCTGGTCAAAGCCAGAGAGGCAGTGACAGCCTGAAGGATGAGGAAAGCATCAGTTGTGCTAGAGTCAGCTCAAGGACGGAAATGGTACAGTGAGGTGAGAAACTGGACCCAACCAGGCCCAAGATCTACTCTAAGCTGTTTCATGCGAGGCATGTGACTGCAAAAAGATTAGATGGAAAAATTAAAAGCAAGCCCAGCATTAGGAGTTCAGATGATAAATCCTTCCAGATGGGACCCATGCACCACTGTTCTTTCTGTCCAATCTCTTGTTACAAAGGACTGAAGCCACAAAACTGCCCTCAGATCCCACACATCTATAGTGAACTACATCCTCTTTGAATTCAATTTCAGCAGGTATTAAAAGGAAGGGATTTCTCTTTCAGCTCTTGCTAGCATTTTCATCCCATTCTGGAATTTGTCTATCATTTTTATCTTTTGATTTAGAAATGTTAATAAAGATTGATGGTCTCCCTGAGGAAAAACAGGTGAGGAGATAGCACAAGTCGGATTATATCATCCCAATAAATCTTCCTTTCAAAACAAACACAGCTTTCTCTTCTTGCAAAATACTGCTCTTTAAAGACTGTACTTTGTTTTTTAATAAAGAAAAAAGTCTTTCAACTGTGTTAATGATTAGCAAATGAATATGGCAGCTCACCAAGATGCTTAGGCCTGTAGCTTCAGTCACTTATCAGATTAATACATATAAATGAAGGGGTTTGTAGTCTTCATTTACAATGGCTGAAGTCATCGGAATTAGATGGCACAGTATGGAAAGGCAACAGCACTGAGCCTGGAGAAAAAGGGAGGATAGAGAGAAACTAAGAAGAAAGGAGCTCCCAGAACACACACATAAGGATATTGCTGTCTGCAGCCTCCTTTGAGCAGTGAACGATACCGAGAAACAAAAGAGTTCCAGAAGCAGCTTATAAAAATAATTAGTGGCATGAAAAGATCTACAGATGGAAAGACACTGAAGAGGTCTGATATGTTTAATTTAGATATAAGGACACATGAAAGAGGTACACAAAGTAATGAATAGCACAGAGAAAGAACTCCAGGATTCTTTAATCATCCAGCTTTGTAATACAAGAACAAGTGGGTATTCAGAGAAATGAAACAAATTTCAGAGAGTTCCCAGGCAATGCACAGGTAACCTGCAGAGCTGCTGGCCATGTTTCATCACCGAGACCAAGAATTTAGAAAACACACACACACACACACACACACACACACACAGTTTGCTCAATTAACAGCAGCCTGTGCAATGACAACATACAGAGTCAACAAACAACACATAAGGAGCTCATGCTTCAAAGACCTGTCAAAGCCAAGCCTTCCTTCTCTAGGATAAACCTTCATGTGTGGGCAGTTGTTACTACATTTTTACTACAGTAATTCTTACATTTTGCTTGCACCATCTGGTACCAGCCATGATTTTTTCCGATCAAAACTATTTTTCTAAGTGTCTGAGAATTGCCATTAGGCTCATGGTAGAAAGAATACTCTTTCCCCCCACGAGCCCTCTCCCCGTGCTACCTCAGCCTGAAGTAGCCCAGGCCTGCGATGGGGGAGATCCTGTGCTGCTTCCTCCGCTGTTACAGCAGGAACACTAACATTGTCATGTGTTTGTTTCCATGGTCCTACTCCAGCCACAGCAAGACTGCATGTAGCATCCCAACCTGGCTGTCATCCTCAAGCATTTTCACAACAACTGAAGAGAGTGTGCATGGACACAGCTCCACAGTTTTTCTTAAGAGCTGATAAAATGGGGAAGCTAATGTAGGTCTTCTGCCACTGGCCATAGCTACAGAGTCCTCCTCAAGCTGTAAAAACAATTAAAAATGTCTCAGACACAGGACCAGTGGTCTGGGCTCATTTTCACAACTGAAAAGAAATCCAGGTTCTCCCCAGGAAAACGGGCAAAGGGATCAATCCTACACCACATTCAGCATCTGGGGAGCACAGGGCAGAAGGGGCACCCTCAGTACAACTCAGGCCATAAGCACGGGACAGCTTTTGCCTCCAGAGGGCAGAGAAACGTAAATGGAAATGATCCAGCTTGACGCGACTGCTCCGTATGCCCGGTCCTTTTAGTGAGCTCCCTCGGAGAGGGAGGGAAAGAAAACCCCAGAAGTGATTCATGAGGGAGTGAAGCTTTGTCCGCCTGAATAATGAACTAACGGTTGGCCCTGCCGACAGCCCCGCGTCCTCTACAATCGCATCAGTCTGCGCTTTGTTCTCGGCCCGTTCAGCCATCAGCTGAGGAAGTTCATCTGTCTCAGTAGTATGCAGTAATGATGGCAAGGGTTAAATACCACTTACATGGAGGTACAAAAGGCCAGTATAATTTTATATGAGGCCAGACAGCTGGTTTGGGTAATTCCAGTTTTCACAAAGCTTTCTTTCCAGTAAGTCCCCTTAAAAAAGCTTTTTCCCTGTGAGTTAATTCTCTCACTGGAGAATGCCAGCACAGCTCCAATTATCTGTGGGACAATCCAAAGCTAAGTTCACTGTTAAACTCAGACCCAAACTAAGGCTTTAGGAGAAAATCCATTATGAAGGACCTCACCCTGAAATCATTTGAGGACAAGGTGGAAAGTTTAGTTTGTGTTGGTTTTTTTTTCCCTAAAAATCCTCACCACTCAAGGTTTCTAAGAGTTTCCAGATAAGAACATGTGTTTTTAAATCATCTCAGTGCTGCTTTGGAGTTTCCACAGCGTACAATGACACAATCAGCTGCTTTTTATTAACTTATTTGTTTGTGCAACAGCGTTGGTGAATGTTCATCCATTCATCGCTTCACATCAAGCAACTGGGGCAGATCCAGTAGCAGGAGTGTTCAGTGCTTGCCAATTCTGGAACATCAGCACTAAGTAGTAGCTGAATCATGCTTGCCTTGCTTGAGCAGGCACTCATTGAAGACAAACAAACACAAACACACACAGTTGCTTACTAAATCCACTTTCCTTCTTGTTTTAACAGCTAAAAAATGAACTGAAAACATAAGTCAACAGCAAGGCATTCAAGGTGCAGCTGAACCCTCCTTTCCCTTGCGACCTCATCTCCAAGATAATTCCAAATCATGAAAAAATGCCCTTCTCAGGAATACCCCTGCAATCATGAGTACAGGAAAGAGCTGATCCATCAGGAGTCCTGTAAACAGATTTTAACCTACCATGCACAGTTCTGCAAAGCTTTGAAATACCATCCTAGAAGCTCTTGGGATTTCTCACAGTGTGAGCTAACAGTCTCTGACTGCCAAAGAACTGAGGGGAAAAGGGGCAGAGCAAAGCAGGCTCACAATTTGATAACATGCTTTATGCCCTTTACCTCAGTGCACTACTTGAAGCTTTTGGCACATGACTCTGCTTTTGAGAACAGATGGAGGATACTAGGCATCACTCTTCAATTCACAGGACAACAGGGCAGGAGCAATAGGTGCACTCACAGGTGCAGAGTGTGCCACAGCAGCCCTCAGAGACCCAAAAAGAAGAGCTTCTTCACTTGAACAATGTGCATGTTATCACAAAAAGGAGAAAGTCCTTTTACTGCACTTGGTCTGACTGGCAGGCTACTAAAGGCAGGTGGGTTCTGTCTTCCTTGCAAGTCTTCTTAATGGCTCAGAGCAGTGGAATTGGTGACTGTCCTTTTAGAGGATAAATGAAAAAGCATGATCCTAGAAGCTTTTAATTAAGGCACCTCAAGCTCTTAAATGCTTCAAAGATCGGATTATAGAGGAGCACACAAAAGAACAAGAAAATCCCATAAAGTTCAGTTGGATTTCTGCAAGTATATATTCTGTAACTACCCCTTTGACAGCACTATCCTATCTGATCTGATTTTGAATTTTTGCGATGAGTAGAAGTGGACAAGCTGCTTGGATGCTGTGAAGATGCTGTGTGTGATGGAGCGAGGGGGTGTTTCAGTGAAAGGCAGGTTTCAATTTGTCCTACAGTGCCTGATGATCTTACAAGAACAGATTGCAAGCAGTTTTGAAATGTCTTGACCAAAGCACTATTGCTGTCCCTCCTGGAAACAAAATCGCCTTATAATCATGCCACAAACCAAGAAGTTTGATAACAAGCCCTCTCCTCTACCAATCTACCACTGTAAATCCAAGAACGGGGATCTCCACCTCCACTAAAATGAAAAAAAGCTGTAGAACTGGGTTTAAAAGGTAAGGGGGATCTAATTACACTTTACAAGCCACCTGCAGATCTTGAGTAAACTACTATTTAATTGAGCCATTCTTCTGAAATTTCCTTTAAAGAGAAAAAAAGATACTGACTCGTTATACTTGCTTTGATCCTTTCCAACATAAGCAGCTATGTGAAGAAAGTCATTTTCCTTCCCTGGGTCCTCTCCTATTTGCTTCCTGAAGTGTCATCTTGCTGCAGGAGGCAATCCCCACTCATGCAGTAACACCGCTTATCCTGCCCACGATATCTTTTAAAGATGCAGCAGATCTGAATAAATACCATCAGCACTACTAATGAGGTAGGTCTACTGTCATGGGTGATAAGCCAAAATGATTTCTGATGTCTACCCAGGTATAGCAAAGAACTACCACATCAGGATGCTGCTTGTGACTTTCCCAGCCTCTACCAGAATTTTTTAGGGAAAGGGCTAACTCCTAATATATCCTGTTCTGGTCACATCCCCTCAGGAATAGCAATCAAACTTAATGTTGCCCCATAACATTTTATGCTGGAGCAGCATTCTCTCCCTCTAGACTTCATATGTAGATGATCATTTAAATATTCTTCTGCATGTGAATGGTATCTACACTCCCTCTATGCTTGCGAACTACAGAGGAAAAGGAAATACTAGTTTAATAATGCACTAAGGTGTTGGTAACAAAAGCAAAGCTACAGCTTTCCATAACGTTAGATTTATTATACGAAGCTTTTAATACTTGAAGAGATTAACAGTGACAGATTCTCTTGTAGACTAGCAAAAGCTATTGCAATTCTTGCAACTTTCACATTAATCACATTTAAACATGCTGCTAACAGATGGGCATCATGGAGCGCTAGGTCTCTCACAAGCCAGTACTAACAAAAAGCATGTCTAGGAGATCTTGTGGCTTCTACAGTTCAGAGAGATTGTATATGCAGGGACCTTGTTATTGGTTTTGTTTTATATAATCTGTGATTATTAGAAAAGCTCAAGTTAATAGATGACAGGCTTCAGCATACATGTGTGGGAAGGGAAAGGGAGTAGAGCAGAAAGAGTCAAAACAAGGCCACCCACACAAAGTTCCTCTAAGTCCCCATTTCACATGCATGATCCTGACTTTTCCACTACACAGGGAAAGCCTTAGGTTCCGTACTGAGTTTTCCTCTGACACTGCTACCCACACAAACCTTTCCCCAAGCCTGACCTGTGCAAAGCAAGCTGCCAGGCTTTAACCTGGCTGGACTGAGAATCATAGTCTGTCCTCCCTCCCCTTTCGTTAGCAGATGTCAAGCTAAGATGGTCCTTTTTGACTGAAGCTGGGAGAGCACCTGAAGAAAACATCAGTGGTAGCACTTGGCACCCAGATAGAACATATCAGACATTTAATAAATTTCCCAGCACTGTTTTTTAATTAAACCAAGTCCCAAGGTAAAAAACCTCATCTTTACATGACTGTAATTAACCAAGACACACTGTATGTAATTTAAGAAAGCTCAATCTCCTCTATGAGCCAGGCCTCAAAAGAAAGACTGGCAATTGCAAACTCAGACCAATCTAAGTTAGTCCTCACAGGGTAAGAGCTGCAAAGCTCTGTGACAAGGACTCCTGCTGGCTGAAGGAGGACTGGAGAATTCCACCTGCAGACACTGCCTCCATAGGGCAGCTGGAAGTGTTTGCCCATGAAGGACAGAAGCACTCTTTATGTGGAAGGATCTCAGCCTTGCAAATTGCCATTTACAAAGCACATCTGTGTACATGGTGTATCTATCACCACACAACCTAACTCACCCTCACTGCTCGTGTGATAACACCTCTGAGAGGAAGGGGTGGGTTGTCATTCTAACACAGAGCTGAGGAAAGGAGGTCTACAGAGACTGTGGCAGTACCCACTTCACACTGTGGCAGTACCTGCTTCACACTGCGACGTTCACAGAAGTTAAGGGATTCATGCAATTTAGAAACTTTCTCTGCTCAAGAGTGAAAAGACAGGTTCACCTTTGAATGGAATGGATGGCCCAAAGTTTACAGTGCTAAAACTTGGTGATCTGAATCCCACTAACAACATTCATCTAAGTTCCCATGAGAAATCAGTAGATGAATGCAAGTCTCCTAAGCACTAGTATTTTAGCTGCTGCGTCCTCCTCCTCCTCAGTTCCAACCTGCAAAGTTGAACATTCTCAGCTGAACCCTCAGGAATTCTACACCTAGATGGGTCTGAGTCTGCTTTGCATACCTCTCTGCCATTTAAAGATAGCAGCTGAGTCCACCTAAAAGCTATCTGCTATGTTTTCGCATAAATTAAATGGTGCACATGTGGACTATCAGCAGAAAAATAAACAGAAAAAATACTGTCATATGCTGTTTTCCAAACCATTGTGAGGCCAGCCACCCCAAGGGGCCAGATTGAACAGGGCTGCCTCTGAAAGGGGTTGAGGTCCCACAGCTATGGCCTGTCAGGAGTTTCTTCCAAACCATATCACACCCCAGGATACACAGGGGTTGTTCAGGACAGAAGATATAAACTCCTGTCTGGACAGTTAGATGGCAATGGAATCTTTTAGCTAAGACCTATATTGTAGACTTATTCCAAGAGCTGCATTGATATTGAAAATATTCTTCACAGGCTCCATCCTGGCTGAGCACGGCTGCCTGTGATCAAGTTTCAGTGCTACTCTGTCTGTAGCACCCTGCTCTAACACACACCATCTTGATCATAATGCACATGTAAAAAAGGAGGCTCTGATTTCTGAATACCTCCTGAAGTGGCTCTTCTCACAGCTGCACCAAGGTTGACACTCTCTCTGCCTTTCACTCTCTCTCTAATTTATTTTTTTTTTGTAATCATCTCCCCACTATGCATACACACTACCACCCACAGTAACATTATGGAAAAATGACCCCCCTAACTTCAAAGTTTCATCAGAAATGGAGAGCAAAGCAGAGGAGACTGATTTTAAGCCACAGTGTGTATTGCAGCTTCTACAAACACCACTTCAGTGAGTGGTCTCTCAGGATGACAGAGGCTGCTTCCTCACTCACTCCCTTCCCACTGCCAACTCCTCTCCCATGCACCGATACCATCCTGCTGGAGGCTGCACAGCACCCAGGCAGTCACGCTGCCCACCAACATTACATGTGGGAACATGCACCCTTGTAAAACAGAAAGATTACAAAGAGGAAGCAGAGGAGAAACCTCAGCTGCTCTGTATCCCCGAAGCTGCTAAGCGGCCTGTCAAGGAAGGGGAGAAGAAGGGAAGGTGGGAGACACAATTCATTTGCTATAAATGGCATATGTAAGCAGGAAGACAAAATGCTGCAGGATGGCAGCATATGGTTTCCAGGCTCCTCAGACCTCAAACTCACAATAAGAGCTGCAGAGCCACATTTCAGTGTCATTAACGTGTTTGGCCAGGACCATGCTGGCACGGTCACATGACAATCACAACTAAACACCATGACTCCAAAACACAGCAGTAAAAAGGCTGTACAGATATGAAAGGAACATTCAGGTGAGCTTCCACAAGGTTGTAAAATATTCCTGTAGTGCTATCAGGACACAAAGTAGTAGAGAAAGCTCTGTATTATATTGATGAAACTAGTATACAATTTAACATCCTCATACCCAAGGAATATGATCTGAAAGAAAAAAAAACAATAATGACTTTGACACTAGAGACAAACTTGAACAAAGAAATATTGAGGTATTGGCCAAAGTTTGTCTCAGTCAGCTCCAGCCTGCAATACTAGAGCACTTAATTATGCTATCCAGCATTTAGCTTTAGGGCTCTGTCCATCTGGCTCACGCCACTAGAATCCAGAAGCTACGGAAGAGCAGACTGCAGCAAACAAGGTCAATATGTGCCAACTTCTGTAGAGACATATTTAACAAGCCCAAGGTTGGACTGTCTTAAAAGGGAACAAAGGCAGGGGAAACATCTCTTTGCAATAATAAATACAAGACATTCCTTCAGTGCATCTGCAAACAACACTGTAGACTTTCATCACTTTACCTTTCACTTACCCATCTGTTTTCTTGGAAGATTTAATTTCATTAACTTGGCTTTTCTGCATTTTTATTTTATTTTTCAACCCTTGCTGTAATATAGCAGAGGCAATTTATTCAAGAGCAAAGGCTTTATGCCTGCAAGTATGCAAGTACAACCAAAGAGGAGAATTCCCACATCCCCAAGCAAGATATATCTCACTTTTGATAACCCATTACATCTAGTAGAAGAGTTTCCATCAATACTATCACAACCTCTCAAGCCCAAACCAATCTTTCACTGTGAGGAGAGGATAAGAAGGAAGTCAACTAAACTATGAGATGCTTTTGGATGAAGACACAAAGTTAAAACAAGGAAAGCACAAGATACATCAAATGCTTTCAATTTTTACCTTTGTAATGAGATCTGTAATACTGCATATTTTCTCCCTTGTTTGACCAGGTTGCTGCTAATGTGGCTGTAAATTTCTTCTCCCATTTATTAAGCTTTTCTTAAGTGAGAAATATTATCTTGTCCAGTCTTTCCACTGGTCTTCCTCCTTTATCTAGATATGCGTTTCTCTGTGTGTATGTATATATATATTTCAACTATAATTTATAAAGGTCTGCACAAAAATGAGCACACTTATTTTATGGTAACAGAACCTTTTAGTTTCACAGCCCAAAATGCTTCTTATCAAGACAGATCTAAAGCCAAACAGGATACAGAAAGGAAATAAATAATCAACCTGAGCTGCTATATTTTGCAGTTCCCTTTCCCTCTTATTTTCTTTAACTAATTGCCATTTTGCTGGGTTCTTAGGAACAAGCAGATAAATGAAAAATACTTTTAATCTACACTAATAATTTGTGTTAAGTTCCACTTGGACAACTTCATAAATGAATAGCCACATTATAGCTGCTGAATGTAGCTGTAACCCATTCACTCATTTACAGCAGTTCTCAAATAGGGGTGTTCATTTCCACAGTGTACCTGTAGGCAGATGGTTTTATCATTGAATCTGATATAGAATTGCCCTGTAAATTTTGCATGTATTGACAGAGGTCCCTGAAATTGTTTATGGCACAAACTGGGTAAATACCCCAGGTCATACTTCAAACAGTCAGCCAAGGGAAGCTGTGAGCACAGGTTCTGCAGCTCTGCCTTGGCCTCTCTCCTCCTCCTCTGTCAGACTCAGGATCAGCCTCATCTGTGGTCAGGTTCTCATCCTAACTTTGTCCTTCTGGCTTGCAAAGGGGCAGCTTGCAGGCTCTGGGCACCAATTCACACCAGATAACAGCGATAGAGAATTAATGATAAACCTTCAGGTGAGCCTCCTACTCTCCATTAGGAGGGTTTTATCCAGAACATAGCTTATCCAACCTCTGTCTGGGCACCAAGGCTATTTATCAAGCATGTGGCAGCTGTAACGGAGGACAAAAAATATTGCTGAAGTCATGAAGTGGTGATACTTATTTTAGACTATTAGATAAGTAATGACAAGATGATTGCCACAAAATACACTTCAGCTAGAGTGCAATTTGAAAGTGAAGGAACTTAAACCAGTGATTTTAATGTGCCAGGCAAAATAAATGCATTTACATCTATTAAAAGCAGGTTATATTTGGAGGAGGGGGATAATTACATCTTAGCAGGTTAACAGTGGTTTATTAACTGAACAAGACAGTATCACATTAAAGATAATCAATGGAGAATAAACTACAGTTGTAAAAATTAATACTCTTCATCCATGCAATGATGGGAGTGGGGGGCGTTGCCTTTGCCATTAAGACAGAGTTAAAAGTATAGCCCCAGTGAAGCCACCATGAAAAGATGAGTAAAGGATAGGATGGCCCAAAATGAAAGTCATTCAAGGCATAAGTTTAAAAAATAAAAAAAAAAAATTAAAATTGAAAAGAAATAATCCGTAATTATAGAGGGGAAAGAGGAATATGAACAACCAGTTTTGCAAGCAGCGGAACTAATGAAGCCTGGTTTTCTCCAGCTTTTATGTCATGCAAAGACTGACTTTCACATTGAAGTAAATGTGAGCTCCAACTGGAGTACTTTTTTTTTTTTTTATTAGTTTGGAACATTTATACGGGATTCTTTCCCCAGTGGATTTTCTAGTTTCTAATAAAGAACAAGCCCTTCCTTCAAATGCAGTAGGAATAATCTCTACTCTCTCCTACCTGGCAGCATCTTTATGATTTCTGTATCATGGCAATGTAGTAGAAACTGTAGCTGAGTAACAGATACAAACTTTCTGAATGTCTAGTGTGAGATACACGGGCATGCCCACCGCTTAGCTGCTATACACACACAGTGTGCGCTATTCCGTAATACTTGTTTTGATAAAAAAACAGGTAAAAACGGTATTGCCAGGATAATCCAGTTTATGGGGAAAATTTGTCTTTGGCATGCTAACTGTGTGCAAGACTTCAGGCAGTTTTCTGTGGAGACCGAGACTTCAGGTTCCTGCAGCAATACTAGTTGCAGGGAACAGTCCGCACAGAAGGGAAGGTGAGATCTCCTCAGCATGCTGAGATAGGAGGCTCCATGATGGTGTTAATTGTTGGGGTACAGAAAGGCCAGAAGGGGTTTTGGATAAGTACAAGAAAGCCATCCCCCCAAAAAAAAACAAGGAAAAAAAAATACTTGCGCTCAAAACATGGACTGCGCAGAGCTATGTATCTTCCAGGATTAAAGCTGGCCATGTGAAAGTCAGCGGTCAATTCAAGATAGATAATTTTCTTTTTTTAGAAATGAATTATTATACATCTCTTGACTCTCCTCCTGTACAGAACACTTCACCAAAAACCACTTCACAAAAAAAAAGACCATGCATATGACAAGAACTGGCCCTCTTTTTCCTGTGAGTAAATAAAACTTACAGGGAGAAAAAATGGAGCTGGGTGGTGCCCACTCTTTGCACCCACTCTAATTTGCATGGTAAGCATTAAATCATAATTAATCTCTCATTTCACTTAAAATTAAATTGCCCCTTATCATACCTCACTAAATACTTGATGCAGTGAAATGTATACCATCTTAAAAAAAGTTTGAGCATCACAGCGAGTTACTGCTGCCTATCTTGAGTTTCATCATCCAGAAGATCTGATTTCTGCAATCATGGACAGTCATAGGCCAATGAACAATGCTCGGTAATGCCTTTTTTGGAAAAAAGTCCAGCGACCTTGAGCATGCACAGAGAGCCCAGTTTTACCTTTAAAGCAATCCAAAGCCTCTGGACACACAGGAACTTTTTAATGTGCCCTGCATATTCTGCTCCTAAAAATGGCCCAATTCCACAGACACTGATACACACAGCTTCAAGAGAAGGATTAGCACCTTTTCCCCCACAATTCACCCTCTGTCCCGGCTAAACATCATCAAGATAACAAAAAAAAACCCATCAAGATAACAGAAAAAAAACTTTGAGAAGGCAGGGAGAAAAGCTGCGGAGGCCTGAAGATGTTATGCATATTTATAGCACAAACACACCGCCCTATGCTCATTTGCCTTAATCACATGCACATGCTAGCAAGACTTCTCCTCCAAACTTTCTCAGGGACTTGGTCTGAGCGGCTGTAGTTCAAAGTCCAACTGCCTTGGCAGCTGAAAAGAAAGGAAAACCATGGTGCCTTTGTAAGAATTACAGTGATCCTATTAAAAAAAAATATGTCATTCTCTGCTGGGACTTAACATGGCAGTGCCATGCAGCACTCATTGAACTGAACAGCATTTCAAGCACACAGCTCCTGGTGTAATTAGACTACAGGCTTAATTAGGTTCCTATCACTATTGCTTTCTTCCTGCCTTCAGCCAAGAAGGTATAAGAAAAGATTGTCCAACACAGATACTGCAATTTAAAGTCTCGAGTTAAGAACACAGTGGGTGTATATCTACTACAAAATCTACCCTAAAAACATGCCAGTTGTTAAACTAAGCAGTGCATTAGAAGCAGTTAGATATAATGAGAATGTAAATGGAAAGTATTCTAGGGAGATATTTCAGCTAAAAACAGCATACACTGTATGCTATCTTTTATTTTAATCATGCTCTAAGCCCTGCTTTTTTGAACTTTTTATAAATTCTGCTATCTCCATTTGCAGTTACTTACATATTGGTATATAAATTCAAAGATGAGAAGCAATTAGGAATGAAGCGAAGACTCCCTCTCTTGATGCTAATACATCAAAGGAAGTGAAAAAAACCTTCCCCCCTCATACACACTGGGTAACACAGAGAGTTTCTGCTCTTCACAGCCTAATAACTCAAGTAGTTCCAATCGAGAGTCTGATGTCAGTCTCCGATTACATGAAGATGCCAAGTGACTGGAACGAGCAGCTTTTGAAAAATTGCAGCTCTCTGACTCAGAAGACCACACAACCCTGCAACAATACTTTTAAAATGTGTCTGTTTATTGCTCACATCAGCTGGTCCTATTTTTTCCCCGTTTTGGACATCATAACATTGCTGTTAAGAGTTCCCTGAGGGTCTCTGCTTGATTTGGGTACAACATGTCTTGGCATGTATAAAAGAAATGTGTTAGATCAGGGGCTTTTTTGAACAGCCATCACTCCCCTGCACCCGATTTCTTTTGCTCTCCAGTTTGGAGAGAGGAAGAGACAGGTACTGCCTTTAAACAGCCACACTTGAGAAGTCTGCCTTTGCCAGAACTGAGAAGGAGAGGTTGGGACTGGCTCATGGCAGGGAGCAGTAAGGGCCGGCTCCCCTCTTTTTTCCCCACCTTTGCACATCTCTGCCAGACTGGCCATAATCTGATCCTTGAAACTGAAGCCACGGAACAGGTAAATCTATGTAAGAAATGCCAACAAATCCTGATTGTGTTGATCCAGAACAGCAACTGAGTGGCACCCTTCAACTGGGTATTTATATTTCCTTCCTGCAAGTTATTACCTCAGTTCAAGGACTTTTGAGAACTGTGCAAGAGTTTTTTAGAAACAGTCCAAGCCCTTCATCTTTCATAAAGGAAAACTACCATCTTTTATGCATCTGAATCAACAGGTGAATGACCTCCCCATGCCCTCAGTAAGTTATCAGAGTCTGCTTATTTCTTAATCTCCAGATCTCTCCTGTATCAGCGGGGGAACTAACCAAAAGCAGGAATGACTCCATTGATTTCACTGCAACATTCATTTTGTTTCTCTATGAACACACCCATTACATTATAAAGGCTTTTAAACAGAAGTATGGAGTTTTAAAGGGGCTGTAGGAAGTATTTCTGTTAAACCATCACATCCACAGTAAGTATATGTTTCTTTATGGGCCTGATTCTATCTTCTCTGCAGTTTTATTCCTATGTGAAAGAGACCTCATTGGTCTTAAAGGAACTAGAACATTTCCAGCAGAATTTCTAATAAACCCACCAGAGCCCCATGCTTGGTTCTTGAGCATGAGCCAGAAAGAAGTTCCACTAACTACTATTATATTACTCAGCTATGTAGCAGCAGTGAGATGGGAATCAAGCACTAAATATTTTTTGGTATTGTGCCTTTTAACTGGCAGGCTCTCCATATAGCAACAAAAGCCCCAAACATTCAAACCTAGTACATTAGT
Organism: Corapipo altera; assembly: GCF_003945725.1. Taxonomy (NCBI): domain Eukaryota; kingdom Metazoa; phylum Chordata; class Aves; order Passeriformes; family Pipridae; genus Corapipo; species Corapipo altera. Next base: position 16,110,280 of record NW_020884872.1, read on the forward strand.
TTAGGTACTATTAGTAGAACGAAAAGTAGGGAGCTGTAAAACAGCCTTCTGAGCTACACCAATGGAAGATCAAGTAAATGACATTCAGCAAAACTCCAGAAGATTTAAATCTGTCTAACAGGTAATGGTTTCCAAGGAAAACCACTGCTGTCTGCTCTTCATCTATTACCAGGCTGTGCCAGGTAATGGCTAGAGAATCTACCTGAGCACTGAGTTCTCAGAGCCTTTCCACTGAGAGTCTCACTATTCTTGGCAGGACAAAAGATTTTACATTACGCTTTTATCTGCAAAGAGGCCAGTCTGCGTTCCACAAGCTAACAGGACTGAAGGTGACAACCCTAAATTCCAAAGAATTGAATACATCTCTGCCAAAGCCACCCAACAAATTCCATCCCATTACCTTCTATCACATACTAAATGCATGAGCAAAAAACATCTCAAGTCCAGCCTCTGAATGGTCATGTTCCTGTGTAAAAGGTCCTCTATCACTTTCTGTAAACAAAGATAAGGCATCTTTATCCTAAATGACAGTACTCTAGCTAATGGTGCTCTAGCTAATGTTAGGTAAGGTGGGGATGGGATCCTTAAGTGAGCAGGTTTTTCTTCCTCTGTTCCTTTGTTGTTCTGACAGCAGTAAAGGTAAGCTGGAAAGCCGATGCTTTGGCCTCCTGCTCCTTTCAACTCTGATGACTTGCCACCAGTCCCCTGCACTTAGAAGAAGCTACGCACTGAGGAAATTCTCTAACTTTCCCACACCCACAACTTGGGTTATTTGCATTCATGGACAAACTACAGGCAAGCACACCAGCGAGGTGCATTCTCTAACTCAAATGAGTATACAGCAACCAGCACAACATCAAGAAACCACACCTGGCAAGTAAAGCCTTTCTCCTTTTCCAGAAGAATAAGTGAAGAGGATGTGTCATTCCATAGGGGCAGGTGCAGGACACAAGGCTGAAGGCAATGGATTACTACATCCACTGTACAACTGCTTTTCTTTGGAGGTTTTATTCTGCACCCAGCAATGATTTGCCAAGTCATATAATTTCAGTGTACAAAGGGAGCTCTGAATACACCCTTGTGCCTCGTATCCCTTAGGCTACATCACTGTGTACCTCTAAGAGTGTAATAACTACTTAGAAAGGCTCATTCACTATAAAGGACTATAATACAGAGTTAAAGGAAGCTAGAAATCTGTTTGGATTTGTCTCCAGCAGTATCTAAGTTATTTTTGCATAAATGTATACAACCTACAGAGGTCTACAGTTGTGCCTCAGCACAACAGAATATCCATATAATGAAAATTGCACTTTAAATTCTCTAGGATTTTCAGAAGCTGAGATAAAATGCAACATTTATCTACTCATCTTGCACTTTTTTTTTTCTTTCAAGATGGCACCTACTCTTGAGGTCTTATGCACCTACCTGAAGATCTCTGCAAGGATGCTCACCAACACTTAGCCTGGGATGGCCTTAAGAGGCAATCATATTCTGAGACGGAAGCATGAAAGTTTCTTGATTCTATTTCAACAGCAATTGAGACTTCAGCTCATTAAGTCAAGGGGGAGGAGATGCATTATCTGACAAGCTTTGGGTCCAATATATGTTTTGTAAAAATGGTAGGATCATGGCAGAAAACACATTAAAACCTTATAATGGATTAAACATTTCCCTGCAGTGCTTAAAACCCAAACCAAAGAGCATTATATCAGTGTGGTTAAAAATAAAAAAAAAAACCAACCACACTAACAAAAACCCCAAACCAAACAAAATCAAGAAAAACCACCTAAAAAGCACAATGAAAGAGACTAAAAGCAAGAGTGAAACTAGCCAGGCTGTTCTCAGTAACCAAATTCAATCAAACAGAATAAATAAATGCAGAGCCTAAAATGATAAAGAATCAGTACAGAACTGTCTTTTTTATCTCAATACTGACACTTCAGGAAAGAAGAAAAACCTATAGGGAAGCTCACTGTAGAGATCCAGGGGCCTCTGAAGAGCAGAGTAACACGGGAGATCCCCACACTTCTAAGCAGCTGCATCACTAACTGCTAGCACCTAGGATAATCAGGAATGGAAAAATGGAGCAATGAAGATACAGCAGGCAACTGCTGGAAACCATACAGCTTTTAGAAAGATTGGCTACTGGTAACACATTGATGCTTTCAGAAAAAAAGTCTGGAATGTGTGGAATTCTCCGGGGTGCCAGGGTGCAAAAAGGATCTCATTAGCTAGGGCTTTCAAAATCTGCTGCCCAGTCGATGCCGATTATTCAGAAAGCAAGATGGCTTACATCATCAGTTTCTGAAAAGTACAATATTCCACTTAAACTGCCAGATCTGTAGTCCCCTAGACTGAGAAATCATCTTTCCAAATAATGGAGGCACCAAGTCCCAAGTCCAGCACTTCTCCTACCTTTCTGTACTACCAAGATAATCAAGCATCTAATAATAAAACTGGGCAGTACCACACTGCTCAGTTCTCTTGCTGGCAACAAGAAAACCCTAAGCAACACTCAGACTGACAACAATCATATTATTCCCACATGGTTCTGTTTTAGAAGCAGACCCTGGAGCTGCTCATGATGAAAAGCAGTAAAGTACTTGGAGTGACAGAAGGGCAAAGTAGTTAGTTCAGGAGCTGAACAGGAAAACATTTCTCACCCTTGTTTCTTTTCCAGTCAGAGGGTGGGAAAGGATTCATATTTGCAAGATGCTAGCTGGCCAGAGGCTTAAAAGAAAGATGAAAGGACAAACAGCATCTGGGGAGGCAGAGGCAAGGGACCTTGAGTTTTTGAAGATGACCTGCTTGTGACAGCCCAGAATAAGTCCTTTATTGTGCCTAACAAGATTTTCCAATCCCACTTTCTGAACAGTGGTAAAAACAAAAGGGCAACACATAGGTAAATACCCTTACCCTTAGCTCAGCAGAGGAGTTTAAGTACTTTTCTTAATGCAAAGTATACACATTCTTGTAAATGTCCACCACCGCAATAGCAACAGAGCTGAGAATGTTAAGGCTTCGTGAAAAGGACAGCAGTAGTGATAAGCATTACTGAGAAAATGCCAGTTTTAATTAATTTTAATTCTTTGTTAATATTTCCTGAATCCAACATAGATGTTTTATTTTAATACCATAATACATAATTTTCAATATAAAATACATTATTATGCAAAATTGTATTATATGCTATTCAAGAGAGCTCCTTTCCTGCTCCACTTCCCCTCAGTATCACCCCTCTGATTGCCAAGGAATGGCATTCTGGGCAAGGAATACCCCTCTAACCACTGGCTCCAGTAGCTCTGGAGATGGCATTAGCCCATTATTTCCTTTTCCTTACCCAGCCTGTGCCTTAACAAGCGAATCTCAGAATTGAGCTGGCTTATGAGGCATGGAGAAAAAGGCCTTCCACTGTCACTACTCAGTATCTAGGACATGTCTGATAGCATTATTCTCAAATCACTGTGCTGCACTTGAAGTTGGAACATCAAGAATGTCTCACTGCAGCAAGATATCCTAGTAGTTTTAAACTGAATACTTAGAAAATGTGTGGTTGAGCTGTACTGTCATAGTGTTAATATCCCGGTACATGGTGTCTTGGCCAACGCATCAAGCATCCCAGCCCCTCCAGGCTCCTGGTATGCAGTAAGCTCAATGCAACCATTACAGTGATGCCAGGTGCAGTGGCTGCATGCTTGTCACCAATTTGTTCCTTGTGGTTGTCAGTCCAAACCTCCATCCAGTTCTGAATTATTCTCAGATGTGTCATTTGGGCTGGACAGCCAAATGACACCCCTGAGGCTATCCCATCATTCCCATGTTTGCCACAGGAGGTAGAAGTCAGTATGCCTTAATGTGATTCTGGTTAAGTCCTGGGCAGACCTGTGACCACCCACAATTGCTCTCTTGGTTTCAAAAAAACAACTGGGTGCAGTAACTTGAGTGTAATACTTTCAGGAGTGAATTGTGTAGGCACCTCATGCATGAAACAAACATTAGCATAGTCTTGCTGAAAGTAATAATGAAGGAGGAGGCGTCAGCCCAGAAAGGACAAAGCACACTATCATTATACACTACAGCAAGGATGGGCAGTTTCCTGTGAGGTAGTTTTATCTGTCCCTTGGAAACAGTGAGCGGCCTAGGGGCCAAAGGGAGGCGTTGCTGTAGGTGTATGTATATGGATTGGGGGTATGTGAGGAGGTGAGGTACAGAATGGAGCAGTTCGGCTCAGTTGAGACGTTCAGATGTAGCACTATGCAAATGCAGCTCTGCTGGTCCAGCACTGGATGGGGAATAAAAGCAGCCGGAGCATGCAAAGAAGTTGACTGCTCATGCACATTGGTTTGGTGTAACTTTCACCTTTAAAGAAATGTGGTACAGTGCTGCAAGGAAAGAAGTGGTGAGGACTGAGGGATGTGCCTGCAAGCAGCTGTATAGCTGGAGGCAAGATACACTCCTACTGGAGGATGGGTGGCAGCAAAGCCCCGACATTGTGGAGGATCATTTGGTTGACCAGACTGGGGGACATCTGCAGCTGTATCAGTGGCACTGTGCTGTATACAAGGGGGGGAGGAACAGCTGGCAGACACAGGGAAGATCATGACCAAAAGTCTCTCCCCTCCTAAGGAGAGAAGGATTTAAAAGAAAACAGAACACCAAAGAAACGGATTCTGCATTTATCATCACAGGGATAAAGCCAGACTCTCTAATTAAGCAGATGACATAACTGTGCTGTAATATCAAGATTTTGCTCTGTGATTTGCAAACAAGCTGCACTTGCACAATCCAGAAAGAAAAAAAGCTGTACGGATTAGAATGGCTAAGCTCTGCTCTCACTTACATTAGTATATACCCGCAGTTACTCAGCTCAAAAGACCTACAGATGAGAATGTGATATGAGGAGTTTCATTTCCTCAGACAGTTCCCTCACTAGCTCAGCCAAGCCTCCTTCTCACCGCAGTTTCCAATCACAGCCCAGCACTCTGCTCTGATTACACACTCATCCTGAAACCACAGAAAGTCTCTCTTGGTCTCATATACAGTTGATGTATATTAATATATCACCAGCAAAGTCACTCCAGAGCTGCCGAGTATGTAGCTTAAATACCGTTGAATACTTAAAGCTTGATTCCATTAATCAGTATAGCTTCATTGATCCTAGAAGAGTTACTTATATTCCATACCACTCCAAAGGGGAGGAAATCCAGAACACATTTTTTAAATGGCACATTCATTAAAAACACCTAGAAGAGGAATAGTCTCATTTACCCCAGTGTAAACTCACTTTGCTGTACTCAGTGGAGGTATTCAGGATTTAAAGGGGTACAGCAGGAGGCAAAAACTAAGCCAAATTCCCCTTTTAAGCCACTGTTTTTCCTAAATCAGATAATAACAGGTCAGAATCGACATCAATCTCTGCTATTCCAGACTTCCAATCCACAGCCCTACCTAACAAAAAATACATATCCACAAGTCTTGGGAAGCACACACATCAATGAGAGTACAAAATCACTACATTTCTGTGAACATGAGACATATTCAGCAGAAATCAGCAGCTGTTTGGACTACGGAGCCTGTCACCGCTTTTATAGTTTGGGTGGAAAAGAAACAGGATTCAATCACTGCTCATAACACAAGTCGCATATTGCCTTGATCTTTCTCCTTCCCCTCCTCCCTTCCCCCCCCTTTCCCCTCCCGCCCGGCTCCTCAAGCCACTCTTTAAACAGAAAGATGTCATTAGTTAAACTTCCTTATTTTGTGGCCCCGAAAGTTGGGTAACGACGAAGCAGCTTTATTATTTCTACTTAAGACCTTAAAATTTCAATCGGGAAGTCAGAGTCACTTCTACGGGAAAGACATCTCTCGGGGACAGGGGACAGGCCGGGGATAAAATCCAAAGATGCCCGGGTGCGGCGGATCATCCACATCCCATCACCCCCGGCACCCCGCAGACAGACGTCGTCCCCCTCCCCGGCCAAACCCTTGGCTGCAAAAGATGCGCCCTGAGAGCCCCGCCAGCCAGCTCCTTACGTAAGGCACAAACCACTGACATCATCCCTCCCGCCGGCATCGCCGCGGCGCCCAGTGGCGCCCACCGACCCGACCCGATCCACGCCCGCCTGGCCCGGCCCCTTCCCACTCCGCTGCCCTGTCGAGGTTCCCTTCCCACCGACTTTGGCCCCAAACTTCGCACGGCGGTTTGCCCGGGGTTGGCTTTCCCCGCCAGGTGCCCCGAGCTGCGGTGCGCCCCATCCATCCTGCGGTGCGCCCAATCCATCCCGCGGTGCTCCCCATCCATCTCGCATTCCGTGGTACTTACGCACTGCCTCCTGCTTGGGGTCGAGGCCGCGCACAGCTCCCTGGAGGCCGGCGATGCGGCCGTGCAGCGCCCGTACGCGGCGGTGAGTGCCCTGGATGTCAGCCTCGACCTCCTGGAAAAGGGTGCAGGCGTGCCGGGCCACGTCGGAGAGCTGTCGGAGGATCCGCGACAGGGCTACGTTGCTGACCGAGCAGAGGTCCAGTACCATCAGCACCGCCGCCGCTTCCCTCTCCCCGCCGCCGGCCGCCTCGGTGCCCTCGCCCGCCGTCCCCGGCTCCTCCGGCGGCGGGTCCCGCGGCGGCGGCTCCGCGCCCCAGCTCTCCTCCAGCACAGAGGCGGCGGGCTGCCGCCGGCACAGCCGCTGAGGCTCCACGGTCCGCTTGGCGAAGGGCATGGCCGAGCCCTCGGCCGGGGCTCTCCCGGGCTCCCGCGGGCACTGGCGGGGATCGCTGCCCTCCTCCTCCTCCTCTTCCTCCTGGCCGCCGCCGCTCCTTGCCCCGCCGCCGTCACTCGCGGGCGGCCGCCGGCGGGCGGCTCATCGCCTCGCTATCCCCCTGCGTGGGGCTCCCGGGCTGCGGAGCGGCCGCCGCGCCGCCGAGCATCCGCCGCTGCTGCTGCCGCTGCCGCCGCCGCCGCCGCGGGGAGCCGGGGCGCATCCGCGCCGCCTCGCTCGCTCGCTCTCTCTCTCGCTCGCACGCCGTCCCGCTCCGGCGGCGGGTGTGAAGGGGCAGCCCGAAAGCCCGGAGAGAGGAATCCTGCGGCCGCGAGGAGGAGCGAGTCGCCGAGCCTCCCGCCCGGGAGAGCGGCGGGGCGGGGGCGGGCGCCGGGACCGGGGCGGTGCCGAGCGGCCGCCGCCGCGGGGAGGCGCTGCGGGGCCCGGCGCGGGAGCGCCGTCCCGGGACGCGGGCGACGGGAGGCACCGGCGGCCCCGGTCGGGCGGGGATCGCTGAGCCGGGGAGACTCTTCCTCTATGCCCCCCGGGCCGGCCTGCCTCCCGTCCGGCGGGAGCACTGATCAGGTGCGGAGAAGAAGAAGCACAAGGAAAAGCTGTCGCCAGGGGCAAAAGGCAACCCAGGTCAGCCAAGCCCGACCACTGCGGGAGGCTGGTGCCCTTGGGGCACCGCGGAGGATGTTGCGCTCCCTAAAGTCAGGTGGATGCACTTGGTCACCGGGCTTCTGAGGAGGGAAAAGCTGGGTTTCAGGCAGACAATGAGCACTGCTTCTGGCGCAAGACTGCTCAGCTTGCATACATGCGCTTCTGAAAGGTGAACGTGCCTAACAAGCAGGTGTGAAATCTGAACATAAACTCTAAATTATTGGTTGTAAATACCACTGAAGGAACTACCATAAAAGAAGAGCCAGACAGACGCAAATGCAGGTATTCCCCAGTTTGGAAACATTAGCCTAAGTTTGCCCACTTGACCTTAACTTGTCATGCTTGCACATGTGTGTTGTGGTACAGTCTGTCATTACATGACCACATTCAGGCAGCTTTCAATTACCTCTGGTCAAATAGCCTGAGCTGCAGAGGGCATCACCACCAGCCTGGTGATACGGACACCCCACATTCTGCCGAACCAACAACATGCTTCTGGGACAAGCTTAGGTCAGGAGGGCGGATACGGCTGCTTTCACAGAGATCAAAGTCTGAGCTGATAAACTGGCCCTGCTGCCGGCTTTTGGCATGGACTGATTGTGTGCCTTCATGCTTTGCCTCTGGTAAGGGGAACAACCATGATACAGAGGCAGCTTATGTCTTTAGCTCAGGTTTCTAACTTGGCTTGAAATGGGCCCCAGCCTCATGCTCAGAGAATGAGGAAGGCTCAGAGCCTGCCCAAATCTCAGCATCACCTCCCTACACCTCCTAGGGAGCTTGAAGTTTAAGTGCAACCCAGTGGGAGCAAGCAGAGATGTGAGAGCTGTTGCAGGTCCAGGAGCACTGCTCAAACAGTACAAAGAGTATTTCTTGGACCCAAGATGAACCAATGCTAAAATCACTGCAACATTTGTACCCCATGCTCCTGAGTTTCTTCTACATCAGGGAGGCTTTTAGCTCTGGTAATGGAGCATGGACTGTGCTGCTCTTCCTACCTGTGGGAGTCGTGGCACGTTATTTATAAGCCACTGAAAGGTATTTTAATATTTCACTTGAGGTTCATAAAGCAGGGGGGAATGGTTAAGTTTTAATGCTTCAGTAAGAGCAGCAGCCATCCAAACTGGTGTGGGATCACAAGAAAAGGACGAAGAAACAGGAATATAGCACTCACCAGGCAGGGCCAGGAGAGACCTCTGAGGAAATCAGCTCAGGCACTCATCCTGCCTCTCTCTCAGGCACCTGATGAGCCAGTGAATTGAGCAATACGTAACAGGTAAAAGCTGCAAGAGGCAGGATTTTAGATTGCCCCTTACCACAGCCTCCCAATTGCACAGACTATCTGACCAGTTCTGGTAGGACAAGAGCTGTGCAGCTCTCTTCTTTGCCTTGAAACAATGTTCTGCTTCATACTGCCTTGGTTCCAGAAGTACATCCCTCCTCAGTCTTTGCAAAGCTACCAGAAGCCAGCGCTCACTCTTCATTTACTTTTCCCAGTCTGTTATTACTATTATACATTTCTGTAGACTCCATGGTCTCTCTTTTTACCCCATGCCTGGAAAGGTACATCTTCCCTTGGGGACGCCACTAGTCCCATGAGAATTGTGTGACTTCAGCACAGGACACAGTGCCAAACCGTGCGTGAGTGAACTTGTTTAAAGGAGGCAGGTCCTGCCAAGTCTGTACATCTCCACTATCGGCAGCATATCTCATTATGGAAGTCTTGTTACATTACTGACCTTCCCTCCAAGAGTTTAGATGTTGCATTTTTCTTAGTTTTTCATTGCAAACAGAACAGGCTCCATACACAGCTCATGTGAGAGGCACTGGCACTTTCCACCAGGCACGTGGAGATGACGCGTTGCTTTCCTTTGATCAGAATACAGCTCCTATCACTGCAGGCACTGAGGAGTCAGGTGGCTCCAGTCATGCACGTACTACATGTTTTTCATCAGTAATATTGTGTAGTGAAAATTCAAATTCAGTAGCTTCTCAGCTGCCCCCAGGATTGCTCTTGGTATTTCTGTTTAATAGTACATGTAGTAAGAGGAGAGTAGTCCCAAAGATCAACCTCAGTCTCATGAGATGAGTCTCTGGAATCTCTCTCTTGTAGCCAAAGGAGAGGAAAAAGTCTTCCATGGGGGATTTTGAATATTTGACATCGGGTCTCAGCTCTGAAGTGCCCCTCAGAGGGGCTGGTCCCTCTGCACTGACTGCAGGGGGGATAGCTTCCCTCAGCTGGAGTTAAACCTCAAGACCCCAAGTATTAATTTGTGAACACATCAGCCTGGACCAAACTTCCGCATCACTAGATTTCAACAAGCCCTTGCTGACCTCAAAGATTGAGACATGTCAGAAAGAATATCAGTCATGAACAGAGATAAATATGTGAAACGATTCCTTGTGTATTTATTTATGACAGGAAAAAAATTGTGTTGAACCATACTGCTTTTTTGCATGTGCATGAGCTGCCTTTCCTGTGTTAGTTGCTGTAAATTTAGATTGGGATGCTGCTGTGGATAGCATTGGCTTTCACCTGTGGCAGTGAAAGGCTGCCCTGTGGTTTGCTTTAGAGACACAGTACGAGAGCGGAAGAATGGGCCAACAGTACAAGAAAGGTCCTGCTTAATCTCTCACTTGTGCTGCTGGTGGTAGCAGGCACCTGGTCACAGCCCACAGTAACTACTTCGCAGCTTCCCATCCCCATGCCACTGCTATACTCATCCCCTGGCTCACTTGGCTGCTGATAGCCTAGCTGAGGTGTGACTTTACACAGCTAGGGGATGATCCTGGCCTTGGAGACAGAGGGCAGAACCATTGGCAGATGAGAAGGAATTTGTTTTCCTGCTGCAGTGAGCTGCAGGAAGCAGGGAGTTAGGATTAGGCAATCTCACCCGGTTTGGCAGGGCTTCTCTGGCCTGCTGCACTGTGTCTTGTTTTGCTGTGCCAGAAAGGGAGGAGAGGCTGATGAGTGCTGTAGGCTATTGTCATTTCCTCTTCTTTCCACAGCTGTCAGGAGGGTGCCTTTAGGCATCGTATTAATGAAGTTGTGGCCTTTTGGCCATAATGTGGAATCTGTCATTGCTGATGTTAGCCTGCCCTAAGTATATCACTTATTTATTCTCAGCAAAGATGTCACAGGCAGAGCATTCCCAAACCTGTACCCACTTAGGCTAGCGAAATTGTCCTTTTTCAAGAAGTCCCTTCCATGGGGATTTCTGCCATTCTGCACTTAGACCCAGCAGTGACATTCCTTCATCACATCAAGGCTACATTAAAGGTAAAAGCCCATAAGGCAGGAAAGTAGCAGTAAGGGCAGTTCCCTCTGGAACCTGCTCATTTAGGACTCTCAGTTTTGCCAGTTTGTTTCAGCAGGTAAATGTTAAAATTTTGTCCAAAACATGGGACATTAAGATTTTACTGACAAATACTTTTGCTGAAGACAGTCCCTAAGTTTGAGCGACTTAATGAGGCAAAAGGCTGGTAATTCATATTTTGACAGTATGTTCAGGATACCGAGATTACTTCCTCCTTCAGTGAAGGTCACACTGTTGATGTACTGAGACACATATCTTACTTCTGGTTCCTGCTTCCCTACAACTTTATTGGCACAAACAGCTTTACGAATGTATGGAGCATATAAGAGACCACAAGTCTCTTCTGAGAGTTGCCATCACCACTAATGTTACACAGTCTGAATTTTCTCTTGTCCTCTGGGCCTGAGCACCCTATTTACTCACCTTTTCCTTCTTTTTTGAGAATTTTAGTATTTCCAGTAGAGCTGTTTCCTAACCTTCCTCACACCTCCAGGTGAAGACATGTACAGGCATTAGAATGGTGAGTGTTTCTCTGCATTAATCTCTCTCCTGTCCAGCTGCATTTCCCCAAGCACTCATGTGCTGTCACCAGCTTACACTGATCCAGCCCGGTAATGCTCTTTCTGGTAGTTGTTAATATTTGTATTGCCATAAACCTTTTCACTCTTGAACTATGACCCCACTGATTTAATCACTAGTTTAAGTGGGGAAAATGCAGGACCGGCAGGAGTGTGTAGCAGAAGGAATAACTGGACTACACATGGTGCTGCAAAACAGAATTAAATACATGCAAACTAACTTCCTTTCTCCAAACTCTCCTAATTACAGTTGTTAAAGAGTTTACTTGTAATCAGAGTAGGGATGGCATTTCAAACTGAAGAGTGATTATTAAATTGACACTTCCTTTAAAATGTGCCTGAAGTCAAGGCTGACATGCTAATTGAATTTTATTAGCAAGAAATGTCTGTTTTAATAGGGAAACTTCCTAATCTCTCTAGGAAGTTTGCGTTTAGTGAACGCCTACTGAATGTTTTCCATCACTACTACCTGGCATTGGTAGTCAGAAAAAAGCCTCATTGAAGCATTCCCCTGAGCAGCAAATGCTGTAATTTCCTTTGATATCAATATTAGTTTCATATTCATACATTCCATTGACTGCTAGCACTAGGAGATGTCAAAGAATCAAAAAAAAACCTGTTTAAGCCTTTAAAAATAATAGTTGTTAAGACTGTGCACAAAATCCAAGATCAGATAAAAACGAAGCTGGGAATTGGTGGCAAATTTCAGGGTCCCCTAAAAATTATTAAACATTTCCAACAGATCCAATATGACAGATGTAAGTATTCATGCCATTATCCTAGAGAACACTGATGCTCGGTTTGTCATCTCAGAAGAGAGGAGTTATGTCCCAGACAGCTGGGATGCCTTTCTGAGGCTCCATGCCAGAACACACACAGCAGGGTAACTCTGTCACTGGAGCAGTCTCCAGCTCCGGGCTGGACTTTAGGGAAACTAGGTTCTACGATATGGGCTGTGCCACTCTGTTTTGGGAAAGGGCAGGTGGATCCTTCTTCAGAAGATAAAGGTCTTAAACTAAACTCAGGCTCTGTTCTATATAGGAGAGCTCTATTGGGGCAAAATTGCCAGTGACCTCAGCTGGAGCACTGTGACGCCTGCCTCCAACCTATGCAGACAAATGGTTAATTCAATCTCTACAGTCCCAAGTAAAAACATTCAGGATGACAAAAAGTTAATTCAGGAGGTTATATCTTAATAAAACACAATAAAAGAAGAGCAGACAAAAAACCCCTGTGTTCTTTACAAAGAAATGTAATCCATTCTAGGGAAACCAAAGGGAGAAAGATGTTTTACTTCCAGTGTGAGATCCATCCACCCTTTTTGTTGCTCTGACTTCTTAATTGCACTTAATTTGATAACAGTGGGGGTTTAACCTACGTTGTGGAAATTTTCACTGTTCTCTTTAATTTTGCCTGCTGGCATCAGGCAGTTTGTGCACATCAAGCCAAGTCTGCAGTCTTGATTCAGTACTCATCTGACCTCAGCTGACATTTTGCCTGTATCAGGACAGTGGGAGCAATACTAGTCTAGAGAAAGGAAGATTTATTGAGAAGATGAAAACACCATCATCAACAGATGAGCGTTTTTTCAGTGTTAACAACATACGTTTTTACACATTCCAAAATAATTTGGCACGTGCAGATTGCATGCTGAACGTGTCCAAACTCTCTATCATACAGTCTAATGTGGAAGTAATTTAAAGTTTCTGTATTCTGGTGCCAATCCAGCCTGCGGTTCATGTCACCAAGTCAGGATCAGCGAAATACCGCTTCCACTCCTTATGCTTATTGTGAGGAGCTGAAGAAGGAGATACTCTGTGAAAGGCCAGGTCAGGTCCCTCTGTGAAAGGCCTCCACATTTTCTATTGCTTCTCCCAGAGGCGAGGAACTTCAGTTTGGTTGGATGGGTGTTCACTGCCTATACCTTTCTGTGTTGTGGCATGACCTTATCTCACTCAGCTCTGGATGCTGCTTGGAGGGCCATGCACACTGAGCAAGTTATCTTTGCTTGTTCTGAAAGAGAAGGATTGGTCCACATTACAGGTTTCTTAGCAGCATCTCATGCCAGCTGTTCCCCCAGAGTTTTAACCAGGCTCCTGATGTTGGGCTCTTTGACATGGATTCCAGCAGAGGAAGAGCACTAGTGAATCATGTTGGTTTTACCTTTCCAAACTCATGAGGGAGAGTGCATTAGGGGATTGCAAGCTCTGGCCTAGAGTGTGCAGGCCATATTCCAGCTTAGTGTGGGAAATGTTTAATTTATTGGAAAGCCTGTGCTCCAGGGGTCTAAAATACCAAAAATGGAGCAAATCAGAATTGAATACCACTGGGGTAAGTAAATGCAAAAGCTCATGCTACCCTGCACGTAGTCTTTCCAGCTGTATGATTTCCATTATGAATAATTTTTCTCTGCCAGGAGTAACTCTTTGATTTAGAAAGAAATCAAAATAACAAAAGATACATAATTACTTTGTAGGTGGGCTAATTCCTTCTTCCATGTCTTTGTCCACAATGGAGGCAATAAGTGTAGTTTTATGCTCAGTGGCTTGGCAGTGCTTCCAACTCTCCACCAACAAGGGAAAGGCACCCTAAACATTAATATTTTAACTCTTACCATAAAGCAGCAAAGGCTGGTTCATATCCTTGAGCAGGCTGAATAGTTCCTCCACGTGGCAGTACTAGTGGTGGATGCAGGACCAATGGCCCAGCTTTTAAGAAGACTCTTCATCTGATATAAATCATTTTTAGTTGGAGACCACTTGTGGTCTCATCATGGCCAGTCAAATTGCTTCCTGTTTTGTTTAACAACAAGTAATAGTCTAAGTGCTCTGAAAGTACACCATAATAGGAGAAGTCTGATGAAGTAAGTGATTACTATTCCAAAGGAAAACAACGTTTATAGAAGCATAATTAGTCATTTGCTCTTAAAACAGAAAAGTATGATAGAGAAGCTGAAAACGTATATATGGGGTTTTAGAAACAGATACAAAAACATGTTAAATAATGTAATGTCTTCAGAGTCTGCATTAATTTTAAGGATAAACAGAGCTATTATACAGCTGCCCACCTTTATATCTACTCTTTCTGTGTTCTGCCTAATGGGGTCTCTTACTTGTGTACTGAAAAAACCCAGCCCTATCCTCTTTACAGTTGAGTTGCAATATGCTGAAAATTATTACTTCAGATTTTGTACATTAAGTCTGTCTGCTGGCAAGAGGAAAACCCTCTCACATTATCTAATTATGGCTTCCAGCAGCACTAATGAAGAAGTTGAGCAGGCTGGGGCCTGTTCTCTCTTCTCTGGAGGCGTCGACAGAGAGTCTGTGGTTGTGGTCACAAAGAAGTGGGGAGGGAGATTGGGGCTGCCAGGAGCAACAGCCTTCAGAGGGAAGTTTAGCACTCAAGAACACAAGTTTGCAGTCAAGTCCACAGCCCCGATGTACAAATGCAGCTTTGATTCATGAGGCTGAGACCCCCACCAATGCTTTCTTTTCCTTCCCTCCCATCCCTGGTACCCTCAGCTGGGATGTGTCTTGGAGGCGGCCAAGCTGTGTGAGATCAGAGCCCTCCAAGCTTCAGAAAGGAGAGATGTGCAGCTGTGCCAGCACAACCGCAGCACGTGCAGTGTATTCCTGGTAGTGGGCTTCAAGCCAGAGTGGGGAGAGGCTGTCCAGCTTTGGGAAAATTGTGTCTGGTTGATGGTGAGATTCAGGCATATCATATTCCCTGGAATCAAAAGAGCTACTGAGGTAAATAAAGCAAGCTCAGTGGAGACTCATGCTAGACAAGCCAGGCTATGTACTCATAGCAAGGACTGAGGCATGGCAATGGAGATCAGTGAACTTGCTAGTTTAGTATCAGCCACAACCTAGCTGTAAAACCCACTGTAAAAACCTAACATAAAAGTCACATCTGAGTTCCCTGTTGCCACTCATTACCTGTTACAGATTCCAAAGCTAACTAGTTTAACATCAGCTGTGCTAATTTTGTAATCTTGGTTGAAACCATGGCATGGGCATAAGTGTAGTCATTTAGAGTAGTGCAGAGAATAGTACAGATGCCAAATAGAGTGAGAAGAAACTCCACTGATAGCTAGCCTACATGAAGAAAAAAGAGACTCAAACTTAGATATGAGTTAATTGGGATTTTCTTCTACTTCTCATTAATCTCTGGGATGGAGAATCCAGCAAAGCTGTGATTTATTTACCATAGATGCACTCAAAGGATACTGCATAACTTAGTGTTCTGGCACTGTGAAAGTTATTTGCAATAATGAATTTTTTAAATTCTTTGGAGAAAAGTGAGTACATATTCCCTTCCCCCGCCAAATTAAAAAAAAAAAAAGAAAAGAAAAGAAAAAAGAAATTGCAGAGTAACATTCAAAGGCTCATTAAAAGCAACCAGGGAAAATAGATTATGGAGACTTCAAAGACTCAAGATACTGGTTAAAAATCAGCTCTCTTTTTCAAAGAAAATGTTATTAGCTAATCCTTGAAATTTGGGTTTTGGCAGATGACACAGTATTTCCTGCAGGTGCAGAAACTAGACAGTGTTAAAAGAGTTTTGGTAATACATAAAAAACATCCCTGATAGACTCATGGTTCCATCTGTTCAAGTCAGCCTGAGTGCTGTCCCTGATCCCTCATATCATGTACTGATATGTAGCAGTATTTCAGGAGACTGTAACTACATTAAGCTGTATGTCTTTACTGAGAAAGCAAGTCTGTTAAGATAATGGTTTCTTGCATTTTTTTTAAGTAGGGAAAATAATGCGTTAATTCTTTCTATTATCAGTATTATCAAAGCCAATGCAATGAACAGTGGAAAAAACATCTACAACTACACAAATAAAACATCATGCACATACAAACAAACATCACTCCACACTACCTTCCTGCTTACATCAGTATGGATATGCTTTGTCTCTTTTAAGATCTTCTTTAAAAGGTCCCTTGTGTGTGTTTTTGTCTGCTCTATCCTTGGCTAATCCCAACTCCTCCATGAGCTAGAAGTCCCTGGTTATCAAAAGAGACAAGGCCAGCCACATCTGTCTCAAATCCTTTGTTAAGATGAGATCCTTTGGCTTTGATTTAAAACTTGACTGTCTCACAATGACAATTTTTCCACTGAGACTTCCACCTAAAATTTGGCCCAAAAGATGCCTAAAGCTAATATCTTGCTGTTTCCATGGTAACCAATTACTTGAAGTCAAATAACTGAGCGTAAGATGCCCTTAGTAGGTAGCAACCTGAAAAGGAGCACCTGAATGAATAAAGGATGATGGACTAGCAGCAAAATTTACAAGGAAATTTATTCCCATTTTCTAGAAAACCAAGGAGTTGTTCTGTAGGTTTTAATTTTCAGATATAATCCAAACAACATCGCTTATAAAATCAATGAAGTCATTCAGGTGCATTAAATTCAAACCACAACACAACTGAAGTTCACAACTTGTAGTAAAGAGATGATGAGAGCTCATTAAGTCTAGTATTAATGGTAGAGACCTGTGTGTGCGTGTATGAGGAGACATAAATGTCAGAGGGACACAGTAAAGCTTACCACTTTACTAAGTGCTTTGCACATGTCTTCTAGAAAGTATTTTGAAGAGTTTTTGAGATCTTGAATATGTTATGTGGGCACTCGCATATGCTTGTAGGAGATAGCTTCTCCTGTTACAAATCCATTCTCTGGCTTGTATTTTTTTCCCATACACAGTATCAGGTATACAGTGCTGATACTTAATATCAGAAAACTTGACACAGTTACAATTGTTAGAGCCATGTATATATGTTCCACAAAAGAGACACAAGATATCACATTGAAAAGTTAAGCTGGTTCAAAAATGAATATTTGACTTGTATGTTTTGATTCTGCACCTAGAGTAACTACATATTTTCCAATACATATTTTTAATTAGAGGTCCCTGAACTAGCTGGGAGAGCTGGGGCAACCTCCACCCCTCCATCCCCCCACCAAAAAAAAAAACCCCAAACACAGGCACAAAACCTACATACATCCACATTTAAGCCATTGCACAAAGTGTTTGGATTTTCAAAAACATCTTTTGTTGGCCCTTATTGCTCTAGTTTTATTGACATTTGTGCAGATGTGTCAAAATGCCTGATGAAAAGTTTAATCCGATATAATACTGTTCAGAGAGTAAGAGGGCTCAGGAGATTTAAATTTTTTTGTCAGAAAAGAGGTTTAAAACAACTTGGGTGCTATGGAGTTATTGGTCAAAGAAAAATAACCTAGAAGTTAGTAAGTGAAATAAATGTTTCTAGAAATAAAATGGCAGCATCTTGAATGCACGGCATCTGAGCAGAGCTGTATCAGTTATTAAACTTCTCATTTCTTTTGCACAGATTTATTTTCCTGCAGGTGACAATAAATGTTGCATGATTTGCCTCTGACCCTGACACAGACTATTCCCTGTGGGCAGAGGCCACCAAAGGCAGAGAGGGTAAGGAGGGGGGAGAGAGGTTGCAGAAAAAAGCACAGTTGGGGGGGTACTCTGATCATAACATGAGTCTCCTAACTGTAATTATAAACACAAGAAAGGTATGCAGAGCCCTTGTACTCACTCTTTACTTAATGTTGTGGTACAGTGAGTTGTTCATCTTGCTACGAGCAGAATCGTGCTCTGCAAGTGCCCTTTTGTGGCCCTGGTTTATAGAAGCACTGTCTTCCTAGCTTGGACATCTCAGTTTTAAACTCAGTATCAAAAGTCAGGTGGAATGAATCTGGGCCCCAGTATCTCCCTTTTGATGGAGGAGATGCCCGCAATATACCTCAGCACTTTCTGTATTAGACTAGTGATGTCAGGGTTTCCAGTAAACTTCCTGGAGTCTCATGCTCTTCATATCTAGAAGGTGGAGAAACAATGACCCCTGGAATATTTTGAGCGAGTATGAGCCATATGAGGGGAAATGTTAGAAAAGTAGAGTGGCCACAGTGAATTATAAAAGCCACAGTGGTTATAAGTACCTTGCTAGTTTTACCCACTGTAAGTAGACAGGAAAAATAAGTAGGATAACCAGTTTAAAGGAGGTGGCACTGAATCATGATGTATGATTTTTGCTGCATGGAAACTTTTTTGAAGGCAGTATAACTTCTACTCATCACCCACTACATTCAACAAGAAAACACTTCCCTGTTCATTCACTAGAATGACAGTACCTGAAAGAACTATGATGAGATCCTTATCTTTATCCTTAGCCCATTGTACTTGAAGCATTGGCTATGAATTTTATGTGGATTTCTCCATGGCTGCTATGGTGTCTGCTATCAATTTTAGTTTCCAAGCGATGTGTGCTTATTGCTACTTTAATAAAAACATTGCTTAGTTAGGAATATTTACTGTTTTGCACCTAGCTTGACAGCAGCCAATAAAAATGTTCTGAGCATCTGAATAAGAACTGAGAGCACTCCCTCTGGTTCCTTACAGTATAGTCCATGCTACTCATATAGGCTCTCTTCTGTGTAGGGGCAATGATGTTGCTGTGAGGCTGCTGACTGGAGGATGTGACAGGATGCTGTTCAAAAGAGTGATGCAGCACCCAGAATATTAAAGACTGTGCTACTTTTGGAATTGCAAGTAATCTTTATTCAAAAAGAGCTTTGATAATCAAGAGGAAGGAGAAGCATGAGGCAAGAAGTATATTTTTTTTCAACCTTGTTCTTACAACTTTACCTGTATTTGTGACTATTTTAACATTTGTCACAATACTTAAAATCTTACCACAGGCAAAATGTCTCAGCAATATTGTTTTCACTTCAAAACTAGACACAGAATTCCAGTCCTACGAGTCTGCCTTGACAGGCATACAACACTGAGCATTGTAAAGTAAAATCAAATTGAAATGGCAATTCAGAAAAATCCGTGTGCAGAACACATTAAAAATTCACTGCAACATCACTGATCAAGTGTAAGGTCTTAGGTTACATGAAAAGAGTTACTAAAGCACAAATTGTTCTTGAGAGCTACTTATCTTGCTCTCCATAATTAATTTAATACCTTAGATGAGGAGAACAAAGGTTAAGGCTTACTCTCCAGTGGGGGTCACTGTTGAAGAATAGCCTCTAATTTTTCTTCTACAGAAGTTCAAACACATCCTAAAAACACCAGGCATAATCCATACAGCTCATGCAAATGTATTGGAATTTGATTGGAGTAGTTCACATCAACTGTCGAAGTGAATCCTAGGTGAAGGCAAAGTGTGTGGACTGTAGGAAGCAAATTATCAGGTAATTAACACTATATGCATAACAAAGAAGTGAAAAAAAGATGGGAAGGTGGGGACGTGTTTGACTTTAGACGAGGCTCTCCAGAATGCTGTGGTCATGGAATAAGGAGTTACAAAAGTCAACTAGCAGCCCTTCATTCTGACAGGGTGGCATTTAGAAACCTTTAAGTCCTGGTTATCACATTTCACAGTTGCAAAGCCTTTTCATCCAAAGTTGCCTTTCTTTTTAGTAGAAATGGAAAAGCAGAGGACCTCCAGGGTGCAGTTTAGAGAGGACTGCACACACAGCCATGGTGGGGTCCACCAAAGGAGTAATGCCCCAGAGGAAGGAGGGAAAGGTTTATGAAATGGGCTGGCATTTAAACACACACACACCTGCCCTATTGTTCTCCACCCTTCCTGGCACTAATGTTTTCCTGGTAAAAGCAAGAGCTTAATGCAGCTTGAAGTGACTGCCCATATTTGAGCTGGTGTGAACTGAAAGATGCATGGGGGGGTACATTGACAGCACATTGTGTCAATGTCATGTGGCACAGCTCAAATAACTTCAGTGGTGTCAGACCCTTCCTTTCACAGAAGAACTGTTTCTAATTTCACAGAATAATCTGCGTTTGAAGGCACTCACAAGGATCATCCAGTCCAACTCTTAAGTGAACAGCCTGTACAGGGATCCAACCCATTGTCCTTGGTATTACTAGCACTATGCTTTAACCAGCTGAGCCAATCTCAGGGGCATCCCAGGTGACTGTCCAAGGTCCCCTTATTACATCTTCGATATTAGGAGCTAATAGCTAGCCAAAGCACTGGAGGCTTTGTCCCTGGTGGTTTAATGGACGAGTTGTTTAGTAATGACAAGCAATAAATAAAATGGGCACTATTTCTATTCTGTGTAGCCAGGCTGCTTTTGTACCAGCTGACTGACTGGCCCATTGACTCTGCTTTGTGGGAACTTTACTGTAGGTCTGTATCTTCATAAGTACCACCTGAGCCCTGAATTTAATCCCTTAAAAAATATTTACTAGTATTCACTGTTGGTACTAGATTTTTTACTAAACTTGCTTTAGTGCTTCCATTCTGGACTGAAAACTCCCATAAAACTGAAAATACCCATTGAGAGCAGAGTCAGTGTTATGTGATATGTTGTTTCTTGACAGCATGATCTTTATACCTGGTTGTATTCAGATTAAAAAGCTGTTATTACTCTTTGTTTCCAGAGGACAGCAGTATCAGGCCTCAGACCACAGGGGACAGATAGAGTTGCAGGCACCCTTATGTGTACTCTTAGAGGCATGGTTTTAATAGAACAGAATAGCCATGCATTCTGGGTCAGATCTTTTGCTCCCGTAAATCAGAGTGATGCCACCAGGGTTCTGCCACTTTCGGTGGCTAACATACAGCTCAGAAACTTTCAGTCTGTAAAATGGGAGCAGATGGCTCATGCCTTCACCTGGCATTAGAAAGGAAGAAGGGAGGAGATATTCTAGTAGTAGTTCCAAACATAATGATGTTAATCCCTGCCTGAAGGGATTATAAACTTCAGCTTTTTACAGTTCAAGGAGCAGCCCCTACCACTGTTAATTGTCCTGAATAGCACTTCACTGGGAATAGGCTAAAAGGGCTGTTTCAGGGAGTACATACTCAGTGCTTCAAATAGTCCTACCAAAGTTGACATCTGAAATGCAGACATGACATTTCCTACTTACTACAAAGGTTTTGTATATTTTTTTAACCATTAGCATTTGTCAAGGTCAGCAACTCCTTCATGCTCTCCAGAGGAGAAACCTGGAGAGCATGAAGAATACAATTCATTTGTTCCTGAGCTGGAACTGAGCTCTGCCTTCCTCACCATGCTGGTTCGGACATGTCTGCATGTGAGGCATGTCTCCATCTGGTACCTGAAGAGGAGACTCTCAGCTGCAAGCACAAAAGAGATCCAGACTTCAGGAAAACACTGAGGTATTTTAAGAAATGTCATTACTCTGAGAAATTAATGCTATGAAGTATCAGAGTTAAACTGTTATTTTTAGAAGCAGATTCTCTCTTTAAGAGGAAAATTGCTGGCAAAGATCATTCAAAGAGTATGTTCATGTAGCTGAAAGCCTCATTCTTTGTTTAATGCTTGCAATCTCAGCATCTTTGCAACTGCAAAATACCAGTTCCTTCACTTCTGTGCATACCCATGTCCTTTCATGTCCATGAACCTCCTTTCTCCATTTCATCTGACACACAGAAATGTGTCAGCCAATGTGATTAACCTGTGGTTAACTCTTGGTGCAAAAGAGAACATTATTTGTAATACAAAGTGTTTTATCTGGAGAACTTGGACGCAGTGTAAGGAGAAGTTGTATATGACAAAGACAAAGAAAATGCTCCTTCTCAGCTGAGCAGATGTAAACCTGTGACTTCATGATATGCTTCTGTTGCACTCCATTATAAAATAAAAGTTGAACATTTTGTTCTGCTCCAATTTTATCACCATCTCAACAGATAACACAGCACTTCACAGACTTTTTGAGAATGTTTCTTTCCCCCATAATGTTTATGGAAAAAGAAATTTGTCATGCTACCTTGCAAAAGGCAGTTGCTTTGTTGACCAGATGCCAAAATGAAATTCAGACATGGATGGCCAGAAATAAGATTTACTTTAATCCTACTAATCCTGTGCTGTTGATTGGTACAAGGCACCATTATAGCTGGGTAAGCTTCCCAGGCTTATCATCTGATTCGCTTTGGAGTCATGAGATCACTCTGGATTCTCAATTTTTCCCTTGTAAAGGGCAATGTTCCTGCCTCATGTTCCATTTTCTGCTATAAACAATAAGGAGTAAAAGAAATCACATATCTTTGCCAGCAAATACAGAAAACTCAAGGCATGTGTTATGCTGAGCCTGGTGATATGCTTTTCCAGGGAGAGTGGAATGAGAAGACTTGTACCTGTCCTTAAGGAGGTTAGCAGTCTGCTCCAGTAATTACAGGGCCTTCTTGAACTGACTTCAGTGAAGCCCCAAGCCATCTTCAGAAGCTGAAATTGTACTTACAGAATCATAGAATCATTTAAGCTCGAAAACATCTGTAAGATCATAAATTCCAACTGTTATCCCAGCACTGCCAAGTCCATGGCTAAATCATGTCCCCAAGTGACACATATACACATCTTTTAAATATCTCCAGGGATAGTGACACCACCACTTCCCTGGGCAGTTGGTTCCAATGCTTGACAGCCCTTTTAGTGAGGAACTTTTTCCTAGTATCCAATATAAACCTCCCCTGGTACAACTTGAGGCCATTTCCTCTCAACCAAAACTCACAGGTCCTTTTCCACTGGGCAGGTTTCCAGACATTCTTCCTCAAGCCTGTAGAGTCACATGGGGTTGTTGTGACCCAAGCTCAGGACCCAGCACTGCCACTAGTTGAGCCTCATACAATTGGCCTCATCCCGTCAATCCAGTCTGTCCAGACCCCCCTGCAGAGCCCTCCTACCCTCCAGCACATGAATACACGCAACCAACTTGGTGTCATCTGCAAACTGACTGAGGGTGCACTTGATCACCTTGTCCAGATGGTCAGGAAAGATGTTAAACTGAGCCCTGGGAAACATCACTTCTGACTGGCTACTAGCTGGCTGTAACTCCATTCACCACCACTTTCCAGGTCCAGATGATCAGTCAGTTTTTTACTTTACATCAAAGCCATGAACAGCCAGTTTCTCCAGGAGAATACTGTGGAAAATTGTGTCAATGTTGTCAGGTAGACAACATCCACAGCCTTTCCCTTATCCACTAAGTAGGTCTCCCTCTCCTGGAGTGTCATGATTTGAGAACCCCAAAATCCAGTTTCCTAATCAAAACCCCCACCCATATCTCAACCCAGTGTGAGATGGGTTTTCCAGACACCACACGAGACTCAAAATGGGGGGAAGGGAATATATTACAATGACTGTACAAAATAAGTACTACAATACATTATATACAATCTTAACTATCTCTACCATGACATGAAAGTATTTACAATGGATCAAATCTCTTCTTCCCTCCAAAATAAAAGTCCAGGAGGGAAGAAGGAAAAGATCCTTTCTACTCTCAGAGCAGCAATGTCTCTAGGGCAGCAGGTTCTCTCATGCAGCAGCTCTAGCTACAGCTGTAGCTGTAGCTGTCCCCCTGACATCAGTTTAGTCAAGCAGGACATGCCTTTCACAAACCCACACTGGCTGGGCCTGATTCCCTGGTTGTCCTGTATATGTCACGTGATGACACTCAAGAGGATCTGCTCCATGACCTTCCCTGACACTGATGTCAATCTGACAGGCCTGTAGTTCCCTAGATTCTCCTTCTGGCCATTCCTGTAGGTGGGCCTACTTCTGGTAGAAAGGCTTAGCTGTGTCTTGCCTATGGGAAGAAGGTGAGAAACAGAAGTACTGAACCATTTTCAGTTGGATTTGAGGACCACCAGAGAGCTGGTAGGAGCCTATTCACATTTCTCTTCCATCTGGAAGAAGCCAAGAGAGTTTCACAGGTCTGTGGATTACAAAATGGAAAACCACTCTAGACACGAAGCACTGACCCAGTCCCATTAGTAGCGACAACAGAAGAAAGAGTACTGTGCTCAAAGCCTGAATGCTCACACTACCTAGCTGAAGGATGAAGAAAGCCTTTAGAGTAAGGTTGTCTCTTGACAACAATCTGCTTCGTCTACATTTTTTAAGATACTGATTACATTATGTGTTCCATCTTGACAGAGCTGCCTCACAGTCCAGAACACCCCATTTGGTGTGCTTTATATCTCACTGGAATATTATCTGTAAATCTGCTGCCTGCATTCAAGCTCCTCTGCAAAAATTCCTGTCCTTGAAGCTTATCGAATTGCAGGATAGCTAGAAGGACACATATTCCAATACATCTGATGGACCCTATGTTGCAACGTTATCAAAGTAGCACCATCACATCAACAACAATGCAATTTGAGTTGAAATAAAAAGATACATATTCAGTTTTAGGCTTAACTTTATCTAGGGGCTTGAAGATATAACTTGAAAGGACAGTAGATAAGTAACAAAAGGCTTCTGAGGCATACTTTCACCTAGAAGAAAAGGTGAAAGTTTTAAAGAGATGAGAACAGCTGAGTGATGTTGGTTTTCCATTTAAGAAGTCTTCAAAGATTTACACCTCAGAGTTTTTGAAGCTGTTGATTGCCTTTTTTAGTGTGCTCAAGGCATCCCTGCAATGGAGCCTTCTCTGTTTCTGAGGCTTATAGGTGCTATGGTAATACACAAAATAGGTGGTAGTAAACAACAAAACCTCCCATGTGTAATATCTATATAAGGCAGATGATTGAAAACACTTCTTATGATCCCTTTTAGCAGTGGATGCAACTAATTTGTTAACATTTCCCTGTAGTCTCACAAAGAAGCTGAACAACATGGAAATATAAACCAGATAACAAATGCACATTGTTGATTCATCTCCACTCTGAGAAGTTATCCATCATTTATACTAAACATCTTGAAACACCCTAAAAGGGAGTCTCTTCTTATGCCAGTTCACAATATGTTCTTGAGGCCACAAAGTCCTTCCAAACATAATAAAATATTTCATGCCACTATTAAGAAGTTAAGAACTGCATAACTGAGGTCAATTGGTGTAGTGGTGGGATGTGTAACCTTGATCAACCTCTGTAGTTACTGGTCTCCAGCCTAACCAGCTCTCATCACTTTCCAGAGGAATTTTTAAGGGTATTGATTTACAGAAGTATTATTTGAAAATAATATTATGAACTTGTGATTTGCAAACCTATTAGGTCAGTCTGGCTCTCCTCTCACAAATCCTACTTTCTAGGGGTAGGATGTGATGAAACTCACCTTTGGAAAGTGGTACCTGACAGAGATGTCAAATGGAAAGAAAAATGTGAGAAGCAGCAACTCCTGACTACCCCAGAGTTCAGGATGCAGCAGGAGGTAGATATGCCTGCATCTGTGAGAAACTGTGTGGGAGGAGCAAAAGAGTGGCATCCTGGCCAGTACATCTTATCTCCCCAAATGCAGTGCATATCTCCACTACAGGGAGTAGGTTCCTCAGATACTGGCAGTCTTCACCTACTTGTAGGCCTAACTCTGTGCTGTTGAAGTCAGTGGAAATCTCTATGTTGTTAAGTGCAAAGTTGATTCCAGCATTACATACTAGACAGTGTTGAAAAGACAAAGAGCTTTTTAGCTGCTGTCATTAATAGAGGAACAACAATTTTCGCTGTTAGGAGACTGCCTTATACCGAAAGACAATCTCTGAACACCCTTTTTGCAAGAGTATTGCACTTACAAGGAATTATTACAGTAGGGTCAGGGAATTACTCCAGCAAGTTGACTGAATTTCTTTCAAAACTTCTCTCCTAGCAATTTTAGTGGTGAGCTCATTCTCCAGTTGGACAACAGGCATTTCTCCATCCGTTTCCATGCAGACATAGGCAGCTCAAAGATCCCTCTGACTGTCCTAGCTTTTTAACTTCTGATTATATACAACTTATGGTTCTGACAGTCACATAAATAGTCTTATTTAAAGCAGACCTGATCATCTCTTAATGCTTTTCTAGGCTAAGGTTTCAAAAGAGTTTTCTCTTTAATTTAGTTTATGGCAGCACTGTATTTCACAGCTGGTTTTAATGTATTTTTGGAGTCTTTATGGAATCAGTACTTGAGTTACAAGGTATGTATATCAGATGGAGACATAGCCACCATTCCTTGGCAAACTGTTAGATCAAATGAGCTGAATCTCCTCTACTTTATTGCCTAATTAATTCTTGAATGATCACTGAATTGCAGGAGTGGGAAACCTTCCAACTTTGGTTCCCCTCTGTATAGGGTTATGTCAGAAAGGGTTGGAAAGTGAGGGTTTTCTTTAATCTGGGTTCACAGAGGAAAACTTCTAGGTAGGTGGGCAGTGGTTTCTTTTGCCTGCTTTCACAGAATAGCAAGAGGAAGAAGCTCTTCAGCCAAGGGTCAAAATCTCCAGGGAGGAGCAGATCCTGCTGGGGAGCAGGGCGATGAAAGTGCTTGCACTTCTCAGCTGCCAGCTTGCTGATAAACAGGATGGGCTTGATTACCTGCAGACAACTCTTCCTTGGATGACTAGATCTTTAGTGGTTTTTGCAAGCACTACCAGAATTGGGACAGCAGATCAGTTGGAGAGATAAGTTATGGGCTGCTGAAAATGGGGTCACAGCACAGAAAAAATTGTCTGAGAACTGACCCTGAGGAATTTAAGAAACACTGTCTTAGGGAATAACATTGTTTCTGGCATGGTGATGTTAGAACCAGGACGGTAAGTGAAAAGCTTCTTTTATTTTTCTGGACTAATACTTTCCTATTTCTGAGGCTTTATCCTGGTTTTAAGCATGGGAAGACTCTTTTAGGTATCTGCCCACATGACAGGCATGTGTGCTTACACTCCCTCCAGAAAAATACTAACTGTTTATTTTACAGCCATGGGCTTCAGGAGTTCCTGACACCTTCCTGGTGTGCACAACTGGAGGTCTCACTTCTGCACCACCTTTCTGGGCCATGCTGATCTTCAGGTGGTCACCCAGAGGTCTGGGCAGCCCTGGTAGCAGGTGCTCTGTCTGGGTGAGCTGTAGCTGTGTGGGGCTGAGTAGAAGGGCTGCTTTCATCTTTGCTTTCTGTGCAAGCCAGCCTGGGCACCAGAAGTTGTCTGATACAAGTGAAAGAGCACATACTACCGTGGGTACAGGAGTGACAAGTCTGCAGTGACCATGAGTATCTCTGCACAGAGTTGCATTGAGCTGCACAAGCTGCACCTTGAACATCCCAGCAGGAAAGAAATAAGACTATATGCAAAAAAACAGTGGCATCAACCTACCACTCACCTATCCCAGTGTTGTCTCCAATGGTGATAGTAGTTAGAAATGCCAGTCAGAAAGAGCATACAAACCTGTTTGCTTTCCTTTCATGCTCCCAGCATTCACTGCTGAGATTCACTGATGCCACAGGGTACTTCCCAGTTTCCTGCCTTTAGCATTTGTGTATATAACTGCTGCCCAGTTTGTCTAAGGCGATAGAGTGGAAACATAGTTGGCAAGGATACTGTTTTATAAGATACTGTGGATGTTGCAGCTATGCTTATTCCTGGAATGAAGGATGCAGTTGAAATCTTACAAATTAATGCCACCACTTCTACTTACCGTGTAAGCTCAGGCCAGATCTAACTGTGGGTGTAACTGAGGTCAGTGACACATTGCATTTGTTTTAATGAATGGAATAAAATTGCCAAAGGCTTATAGAGAATTCAAGATACGATGAAACTTAGTGGGTGTTTTACATTTGAATGGCAGGCAATCAGCTTTCAACTACTATCTTGGTTGGACATTAGAGAGCTCTTCTTTTCCAGCAAACTGAAGGTCCTGGATAGGAGTCATTTAGAGGTGTGGGAGCTCAGCACTGCAGTAAAGACCAGAAGTGGACCCAAGGGCAAAGGCCCTGTAACAGTACTCAGGCAGACTTCATTTTTCTGTTTGCTGAGATGCTCATTGGTTCTCAAATGATCTCTCTGCAAGTATCACCATTCTTTTCCCTGGCACTTCTGTTTTCAGAGTCACAGAGACACAGAATATCCTGAGTTAGAAGGGACCCATAAGGATAATCAAGTTCAATTCTTGGCCCTGCAACCCTGCCATGGTATGTAACCCTCTGAGGATTTGATGGTGATCTCTTCAGAAGTACTGTGAAGGTTCTATGCATGTATAGAAACATTCCACCTGGAAGACTAGGGCTCAGAAGGCATGCAACAGTGCCTTCCTTCCAGTGACTTGGCTCACATCTGCAGTAGTTCCCCGGGAGCCATTTTCCTTGTAAAGCTGCCTCTGGTGGGCCACCAAAGCAAGTAAACTTTTGCAACTAATATAACTCCTGAAACATGACCCACTGTATTTTTTTGAGCAAAAGCCTTCATAATCCCCCCCAAATGTAACAAAACAGCATGCCTGAACACATGCTAGCTGAGTTAGACCCCAAACAAATAAATGAAAAAGATAACACAGAACAGCACCACCTCATCCTGTCTACCACTACTGCAACAACGAACACCTCCAGTAGCTTTTCACTGCTCTCATCCCTACATGACCTCTGTGATCCAGGAAAAGCCATTGAGAAAAACAAGCCTATTTTTAAATAAATGCCTTTTGGCCACATAGGCACTTAGATCTCCGCTGGTCACACTACCCAGGGATCACAATCAAAGATGTTGAAAACCACAATCCTATTTAAACTGTGTTAAACTTGTACAAAACCAGAGCTATTCGAAAAGCCACTCTGGCATTCAGGGGTGCTTATGGAGAGGGAAGACTATCTCACTGATATGCTTCTATTTTGGCCTCTCCAAGGGCTGGAGGGAGGAGGAGACTGAGCTCCAAGTGTGAGACAGATCCCACAGAAAGGTAGATGTTCTCCAAAATGTTTTTACCTATAAGAGTGTTGTCTATGGGAGCATGAACAGAAATGTGCTTGTTCTTTCACTGTCATCATAAGAGAAGCTCATTGTATGGTGGATCTAGGAAACACCGGAGACACCCATTTCCCTTCAGTGTTTAATATGCAAATTGAAGGGAGCTGACTTGTTCTTGTTGAAATACCGACTCATCAAAATCTTCAAAACACTAACTCTTCTTGCATTTTTGAGTGTAATTGTGAAGTTTCTGCACAGAACTAATCTAGACAAGGAAAACGTTAAATTAACTCTACAAAAATCACCTGTTTCTTTTCTTACCACGTATGAAGGAGAGCTTTAGGGAAATAACTATACCTCTTTAAACAGATAATAAATGAACATAATAATAATAATCATATTAATAACATAAATAATATTAATTTACAGTACTGCTTTTCTTTTTTATTTAATTTGTCCATAGTTCGAGATCATTCAATAATTTCTCGGTTATTTTTACACTACAAGTACTTAGTTGTGGATAATTTATTCTTGGAGCAAGGTATAAGGAGCCCCGGTCAGGACAAGTGTCCAGAAGGTGAGGGAGAAATTGTCAGAGAGGGTGGCCAAGAGCTGCAAAGTGTGACAGTACCCACTCTGGGTGCAAGGGACCCTGGTCTGCCATGGTGCCCCCACGGTGTCTGCAGAAAAGCAGGATGAAGAGAGGCAGGCATGTTGTGTTGTGGCAGAACAAAGAGGCAGGAGCTGTTGACCATGCAGAAGACCCTTGCCTGTAGCTACTGCAAGAAGCTCAAGGCACCCCTCATGCTGCACAACTATGGGCACTGGTACAGCTGGTCTCATTCCAGCATCCCTGCTGGAAGTGCCCAGGATTCCGTGCCTGCCCAGTAAGCCCAGTTCTCTGTGGTTTGTGTTGTGATAAGCCTCCTTGGACAGAACCGCATGAGAGTGCTGTACGTGAGCTGGTGCACAAGGAAAGGTTTCATTCTAGGAGTATTTATTTGTTTTGGCTGCAAATCTCTCTCATGTGCCTGCACCACTATAGCATTCATCAATAGATACGGATCAGTATTTGTATGCTCAGCACCTTTCTTGCATCTGAATTTTTTCCAAACCAGTAAAGTTACACAGATCTGACTGATATGCCTGAAACCTACGAACTTCCCTTTTTCTGCTCCAGCCTGTAATAGCTGGCTGCTGATGATTAGTCTAGTAATTAGCAAGGGTGGACCAAAAAGAAGAGAAAAAACCCCTAGCTTTTAATTCAAAGACATATCCCCCAGGCACATAATTGAGGGATCACCATCTCCTAAGAGAAGTTGCTTGCCCTGCAATACATGTATTTATATTTCACATTGCGTGCCATATCCTGCACATTCTTTGCGAAGAGTTAAATGCAGCAGAAAATTATACTTAATATTTTAATAACCTTTAACTGTGAACCCCTAGCCTCACTACTCTGTAAAGGAAGAGACCCAGGAAAAAAACACTTATTGGGGAAATTTAAATTAGCTGTGCAACTTGCTCAAAATTATTGCAGACTTTCAGCACTTTCATGAAGATGGGCTTGTTTCCTTGGGCTTGTTCCTACAGAGCAATCTGCAGTCATAAAGCTCCAGAAGATGCAAACCCAGCAGCATCTTTTCTGCCACACACAACCCTGCAGTGCCACCACAGTCTTCCTTGCACAGTCATTTTTGTGCTCAAATGTGAAAGCTTTGTTTAGTTTGCAACTACTTTTTCCCACATCAGTGACCAGCCTCAAGACTTAAAATTCAGGTGAGAAGACCATCATACTCTGAAAAGGCTTCACATTCCTTAATTCCATGTAGGAACTACCCCAGATCAGACCTGTGAGTTCCTCCTCTTCCTTGTATGTTCTATCTAGCAGAAAATCCAACAAGAGCTTCACAGCCCTGCAGACATCATGTGAACACAGAGGCAGAAGACACACAAGCAGCAGCTATCAGCCCTGGAGGACAGCTTTGGACACCCAGTAGGAAGGAGTTTCTTTTTCCACGGTCCTGTGGACTCTCAGAAGGACCATCCTGTGTCACCTCCTGGGCAAGGAAGTGCAACAGCTCTCCATGCCAACTTCTCTCTAGGAGCTGTATAGCAGGAGGAGGACAATTTTCTTTCCAAAAAGCAAATACTCCCTTCTCACTCTGAATAAGAGGTTAAATAGTACATGAGATGAACAGGAAGCAGAAGCTGTGTGGAGCAAAAGCAGTGAGCCCTTCCCTGGTATCACAAACAAAGTTTCACAGGTCAGCCAGGTGTTTCAGGACCTTACACATCCATATTTGTCTCTTCGGGCTCTGCAGATGGCCACACTGAGATCTCTGACACCAGAGCACCACATCCACAGGGCTGCAGATAACCAGCCACCCACTCAGCTCAGTCCCTCCCATTTTCATTACTGTTTTGTGCCATTACAAGGCTGAGGACCCTCACAGGGATCTGCTAGGCATAAGAAGAAAAAAGATAAACATTCACAGCAACATAGCATGCAGCGTGTACTACAGCTCCATGCATCTGAGAGCTGATGGTGCTCGAAAGGCAAATACCCAGTGCCCACCTCTAGCTCCAGGTGCTCTCCCTGCTTCAGACAGAAAAGATGCAAGTACGATTCCCATTAGTGGAGTACTCCTGGAGGACCACACAAGCACATTCCTCTTCATCCCCTTAAGTAAAAAGTGGCCTCCAGCCTTTCACTGTGTCAGCACAAAGAGTAATTCACATGCATATGAATGCATTTGGCTAATCATAGTGTAGGGATAATTCTCTGTATATAATTACATGCAGTACTAAGCAGTTAACACTGCAGGGATGTTAAGGTCTGCTTACACGTAGGAAGGGCGATGGAAGGTTATTATGCAATGTTCACAGGGCAAACAGGCAGTTTCAGGCCTGCTGGTATATTTTGCATAGACATTGAGCCAAAATCTATATGTAACTCAGTGCAGTCCTGATTAAAACCAAAAATAGCTGTTGCTGGTAAGGTTCAATTTAAACTCCATCCCCTTATCTTTGTCAAAAACTTATGTCTTTGCATGGGGATCTCCGTCATACTGACAGCTGAAGCTGCCTGGCTTCCTGCATTATTATTAAGTCTGGTCCTATGCACCACGCTCACTGTCTTACTTTCAGAAGTTCTGAGTAGCTGTATATCTCATAGACAGTAAGGGATTAGCAAGTACTTAGTATCCCTGAATATCATGGCAGTTTTGTCTGGGGTTGAAGCTTTTCTGAAATCTGTGAGTGAAAGAGAAATATGAAGCCTTTTGAGTAGAAAAAAATACTATAAACCTGAAAACAGTACAGCCTTTCCCCTATTTTTTAAATATATCAAGAAAAGTACAATTCAAAACCGAAGAATAATTGTAAAAGAAAAGTAGAACAACATCCTTGAATTAGGTGTCAAGAGGAAAGGGAAGAAAGCTACTCACGACACTGGGGATACAAGAGACAGGAAAACTCAGAAGTATGAGCAACTCAACAGCAAGAGAGGCCCAAGCAGTCACAAGACATGAGACTATTTTCCGAAGCTCAGAAGTCAGGGAAGGTTTTAAAAGAATACAAACTTCTATTCCAGTTTCTAAGCATGTAGAAGATACACCAATCTTCTTTTGTCCAAAGCTATTTTTTTGCTCTACTGTCACCACAACTAGAAGCTTAATTCATACAAGCCAAGTTTGAAATTTGAAATTAGCCAGATTTTTAAGAAGTAGCAAATATTAACAGACTTGTGAAAAAGTCTCATGAACTAGCAAGGCTGAATCAGGAACCCCTAGGCTCAGAGCAAACCCAAACAGAGACAACATGAATTGCTGAGTGAGGCCAGGGCAAATCTCCCTATAAATCCTGTGTGAGCCAGTGATTCTCTGCGTGAACTTTGGCAAATCGTTTGGTCTTGGTTTGTTCCTCTGTCTACTCAGCTGGAAAACCAGGTTAACAGAAAAAAAAAAAAGCAGGAGCTGACTGAAAACCAGACGCTGAGCATGAGCTGTCTTTTCAAGTAAATAAATTATTTATGATAATACAAAATGTTAAGTATATCTCATGTTTTATTTTATCTATTTACTACTGGACCCAAGCCCATTTATCCCAAGAGGATGTATATGGTGACAGTTGAGAGGAGAGATCTGGTGCCAAATCAATAGGGAGATCCATCAATCCTTGCAGGGTACATTGGACTGCCAAAGACAACACTGTGATAACAGCAAATCCCGCCCAGATTTCCAGCCCAGTTCATGGCTGAGGCTAAGGCCAAGGCCAAATAGTTTTCTGTTATGCAGAAAAGGACAAGGAAGCTACTGGGAGACGCAGGAAAGCCCTTGAGCTGGTCTCTGTGGTTCTGGGGAAACCCCACAGGAGCCTCATGGTAGGGTCTCCCATTGGGTTAGTTTGGATCCTCGGAACTGCTCCTGTGGTTTCTGTCAGATGACAGAAAACTTTCCTTAAATTTCCCCTCACTTCAAAATAACTCAAACTTGATAACCTTTTGGAGATACACTGCAGAAGGCATTTGTTAGAGCTAGTTTTGTGGAGAGGCTGGGGATGCATTCCAGAAGCAAGGGGGAAAAGGCTGTTAGTTTTGGGTTTTGGGTTAGGTTTGTGGTTTGTTTTGGTTTGGGGGGGGGGGGGGGGGCAGTTTGTAGCTTTGATTTATTGCCAAAATTCACTTACTAGCATTTATGTACTGCTGTTGGCAGGCTGAGATTGCATGCTGCCTAACAGATTTATCTGTAAGACTGCTGGGTGGTCACCATTCTTTTGTTGTAAGATTAATTGTAAAGACTCCTAGGGCAATTGGTACTAGGAAGTTTAGGCTATTTAAGTAAAATAATAATGCATTTTTCTCCATGGCCCCATCCATCTGCAGTAGGGAAGTCAGGAGCTCTAAGAGACAAGTGGTACAACTCCTTAAGCCATGGGGAAGGGCGATGGCTATCACAGCACAGACAAGGCTTGTACACCTTATCAGCTCATTCTCCAGACCCATCAGTGCTGAAAACATCCAAACCTGCCTTGCTGCTCCCTTTGTTCCTATGGGAACGCCACAGCTATGGGCTGTAAATGTTTTACTCTCATGGATTTCCAGACCTATTGGCTCTATTTAGCCACTGATGAACATGGAATAAGTCGCTGGCATGGAAACTCATGTCTAAGTCCTCAAGAGGATCTAATTCTTCTTCTGACACCTAAATGCTATTGATTTCTCTTAGTTTGATTTGGAGGTCAGCCCAAAAATCCCTTCTGGGACCTGTGCTTAAAAGCCAATTATCAGTGAAAAAAAATATAGTTAACTCTAGTTACTCTGGTCTGAACTGAGCTTTTCATATTGCCCTGACACTGTGATGAGTTCAGGAAATGTTCACAGAAAGCACTGAGTTGGCACTAATTTATCACATGTCTCCGTCTGGGTGTCAGGGGTCAGTGATTTGGGCTGGGAGGGAAATTGCTGGCTTCCACCCCTAGGGCCAGACAGTGGTCACCAACAGCTGTGACATGGAAGCACAAGACTTTCAATGCCGATGACTTCTCTTATTTAGGCTGTGAACAACACCTGCAAAGCCAACAGTGACTCTTTTCATAGAGGGAGCTCCACTGGTTTCACAACCTCGTGGCAAGATCCTTACCTGCCCAGTGGCAAGACAGGGGCTATCGGGAATGCCACATGTGCTCACACCGGTGCCACCAGGGGTGAGCTTTACCAGTGAGGAGCAGTTTATGGGAGTCCCGTTCCCTGGCAGGATATGTTGGAGCAGATACATACCACACAGTTAGAGTACTGGTAATTATTGCGCTTATGGTTCTTAGAGTGAGGAGACAACTCTGTGATAGAGAATATTTTTAGTCTGATACTTTTTATGGTTTTGCACTGAGTGAGAATGAACTAACTTGCCATTTCAAATATCAGTTTTAATAAACCTTTCAGGACTTTGCCAGTTAAGGAACATAGGGGGCCATTTTCCTGGTGTGTATAGATTGCTGGTTGGGATTTCTTTCCTTTTTATACTTCAGTGACCATTTTTCGGCATTAGCATCAGCTTCTCATTTCCTCACAACTGAGTGGGCAATAACAAGAGCTTAGATACACAGAGGCTGCTCTAAACTCACATGCACACACAGCAAGCAGAAGCTTCACAGTAGATCAACTGGACTTCAGGCACCAAATAACCTCCTTCTGGGTTTCTAATGTTCCAGCTACAGTATGAAAAGGTCAAGTGCCAGATAAAACCTGCAGAAATATCCCCTTTTGTTCCTGATCCAACCGTGTGTCGCACAGTGCTTGCACAGCAGCCTGTCAAGGAGGGTGAGCAGCTGGTTTGCATCCAGTGGCTCCCGAATCAGCCAGTGCTGGAACAAGCCAGATCCCCAGGAGCTGTGAGCTCTGATGTGCCACTGAGAGGGAAGAGTTTCCCACCCTTGATCAAGCTGGTGGAGGGTTGTTAGCAAGTGAATGGCCTGTTTGCTCCTGTGCTAAACAAGTGTTCCAGCACTGGTCTTCCTTATTCTTTTCCCATAATTCCCCTTTCCGGAGACTTCTCCAGGTTTCTCTGCTCCCAATTCCTTGTGTTACCCATACCTCTGCAAATTTGCCCCTCTTCTGCAGTGGTTTTCTTGCTCAGCCCTCCCAAAGGAAAAGAGACCTTGCTACTGTCCCCACTGGTTTTGTTCTCCCATCATCAAGGCACACATGCCACCTTTGAGCAGGTTTGGTGGGCTAACCCTTCTCCTCCACAGCTGCCAGGCCAAGACCAGGGTGATAACATGAAGGTTATCACACATGTACACACACTTCTTCTTTTCAAATACCTAAACCTTTTAGTATATTTCAACATCTAGGAACCCATCCATCACACCATGGGCAGAATGAGAGGAAGGAAGCAAAGAACTGAAGCAAATGTCCTCTCGTCAGCTCTAGACCTTCATTTTTTTCAGGCTGGAGCAGTCCTGGATTGTAAGAGCTTTTGGAGATCCCTGAGCAGGAAAGAGAGGTGAGACCTCCAGCAGGCAGGCAAAGCCCCTCAGCAGATACACGTACTTGGTAGCTTTTTATTTGTTGGTCCATTGAAGGATCTGCCTTGTCCATTCCTGGGTCTGTGGAAGCAAATCTTTTCCGTAATCCTGGCAAATTGATTATGGAAATGTTCTGCTATGGGACAAGATTACAAGTGTTACTTCTTAGAGGTTGGAAAGACTAATCCATATGAAAACTTGGGCGTTAAACTAGGTGACCTTTAAAGACCCCTTCCAAACCAAACTATTCTATGATTCTGTGAAAACCCTGAGAGTCCACCCACAATTAGGATGTGTTAATTGATGGACATAGACTAGCTTGCCTCAGACTGTCAGAGAAGTAGTGTCCAAGAGCATCCTACAGCAGCCTCTTCTTTACCACATTACCATGATCACCCCCTGATATTCCCTGATACTGCTTCTTCCTGTGGGCAGCTCGGTCAAGAAAATAGGCTGACATGAGGCACTTTGTTCACTCTAAGTGGTGGTTAATCCCATGCAGTTAGATCCATAAGTCCTCCGGGCAGATGGAGCTCATCAGCCCTGTAAGGCCATCCATCTAAGAGAAGGTCACTCTAAACAAACCTATGTCCTGAGGACCTCACTGCCACTGTCCAAGCTTGCTCGGCCCCAGTAGATGAACCTTAGGATTAAAGGGTGGGCTCAGCTCAGCACACACTGTGTCTCACCTAAAAAATCCACTGCGCAGGCTTGAAGGGTAAAGACCTTTCCCAAATCTTTTTTCACGAAGACTGGCCATGATGAGATCCATAAGTCCCCTCCTTCTCCTGCAACTTTGGACAAAAAGGTTCAGCTTGACTGTACCATGTCAGGAACAGAGTGAATAATCAATGACAGAAATGGAAAAAAGCTTACAGAAAGTACTAGATTTTCATTTTCCCTCTCTCTTAATTACAAAATTACATTGTTTGATAGTTTCTTTCATGAGTGTAACTTGCATCAATTTTAGTGGAAGTTTTGAATGAGTGATTGTTGCCGTAGTTAATTCATGATAACCATTGACTATATAACAACATTAGTGCCAGCAAAGCTGACACTTTAATGGCAAAGTTACCAGTTCTCAGTAGAAAATGAAGTAATTTTTTCTCAAGTGCATTTGTAAATTCAATGCATGGTTAAATTTCACTCTCTGCCTTTGAGCATAGTAAGGTATAAAAGCAGATCAGAAGGTGGGGAATGCAGAATACAGCTCTGCAACAGCTCAACTCCATTCTCCTTTTCTTTTTCTCTTTCTTTTTTTTTTTTTTTTTTAAGTAAAAGGGATAGATATTTTTCACAAGCAGAAAGTTGCTGTTGTCATTTTTTTAGCAGAAAGGCCTTTTTGCCTCTCTCAGCAAAACTGGAGCATTCTTGTCTGTAAAAATGTCACATCTTCACCTAGGGCAAATTCATGGAGATTTACAAAGATTTACAACAAGAAGCAAAGTTTTAATTTTCATGAATATGCCCCAGGTGAAAATGTGACATTTTTACAGAGAGGAATGTACCATTCTCCTCAGCAAATGAGTATTTTCCTACAGAAATAGCAGTTCAATTTTAAAAGCTGACTTCCATTACATTTTTTAGAGCTACAAAAGGAAACTTTATTTTGCCCATAAGCTCCACTCCTTTCCCATTTTGCCACAAACTGGAGCTTCGCAATTATATAGAGGGTATTATTTTTTTTGTCATTATATTTAGGATCCTTAATCATGGATCAAGACACCATCGTGCCAGTCACTGTATAAAGAGAGAACATAAGGCTGGTTCTTGCTTCAAAGAGCTGAGCCCCCGTGGCAAGAGGCAACAGCATGGGGGAACGTATGGAAACGAGACAACAGATTATCAGCAGTAGAGGTTTAGAAGTTGATGTACCGCAACCACTTTGCCTCGTGCTGGGAGAGCGGAGTCACCACCTATCAAATCACAAAACCTTTGAATTTGAGCTGAGGATTACGGACAGACTTTGAAGGATCTTGCTCTGCTGCAGCAGCCAGAAAAAGATGAGGTGCAATACCATTAATGTGAAAGTCTCCATTTGTCCTACTGTCAGCCAGATAACAAGTTGCTTATATATGAAGATAGGACTAATATAAAACACTGGGACAGAGCACCAGAAAGAAGAAAATGATTTAGGGGTGACTGTGGCATGAGAAACCAATGATGTTCTGCTACTGCAGAAATTGGAAGCATTGTGCTGGGGTACAGCACCAGGACTACCACTTATAAAACTGTTTGACATACCTTTTGTCAATTTAGTGCTGCCAAGGCCTCAGCTGGAGTATTTCATTCAGTTCTAAGCACATCTTAATTTATTTTTTTGAGGGGCTGAACAAAAGCTATGTACCAAATACAGTTATTCAGAGTAGATCAGTTAGAGATCTAGAAAAAACAAATTATGAAGTAAGGCTGAAGGAAATTATGTTGTTTAGTCTAGAAAAGACAAGACTGAAGGGAGACAATATCAGTCTTTAAATACACCTAAGTTATCTGTAAATATGGGGGAATAATTTTGATGATAGGATGGGAAATAATGGGCTTTTATAGTTGCAAAAGAGATTTAGGATAAACATGAAAAAATTCTAATAGTAAGGATGATTAAGCACTACATTGATTGGCTGCAGAAACTGTTACATCTCTATTATTTTTTGTTTGTTTTTGAATAAGAGCTTAGGCAAACATCTGTTGTGAACAGCTTAGGTACAAGCTGATCCTGCTGTTGGGCAGAGAAGGAATCTGATCTGTGGTAAGCCATTGAGGTGCTCTGAACCACACCAACTGCCCAGCTGGAACTACATTCACCCGAGGGGTACAAAAAACCCAACCAGACTGAGTGTAGACATGGGTGAGAAACTCTAAGATGTGCTGGGCAAGACCATCTCTCTCAATCCTTTCAAAAGTAGTTTGGAAAATTTATGGCACAGAGTGCAATATATCCTGTGGCATGTATGATAACTAGGGGCCTTCAGCACGTACGCATGATGCAGTTTAAGGAAGTCACCAGGGATTCTGAGTACCTCGAAGTTTTGTGCAATCTGCAGCTTTTTGAGAACATGATAGTCACTGGCCCTCTGGAAGCAAAAGAAAAAGTTTTCAGGCATTTTAAAAGCTTGTTCCTCTTGGACACCCATAGTCACTCATGGCCTCTGCTAATTCAAAGGCATCTCTGCTCCGCAGTCTTTTCCAGACCTGTTTGGGGCAAGACTTAATCAGCATTCATAAAAAGAGATGCTTGCTCTTAGACAGTGTAGAGAAATGGGAAGCAGGAAACGTGGTTGCATTGATGAAAAGTGCAACCAGTGAGGCTTGAGTACAGCATTGAATCAAACCACAAAAGTGCACAAAAAACGGATTCTGAAGACATGCAGAACAGCCAGGAACTTGTGCTCTCCCAAAATTTGCTCTGTGGTTTGGAGCTTTGGGTCAGACCACACAGATCAGAGGGAGCTGGAATGACAAGGGTGGGAAGCAGAGAGACCTGCACCACAGCAAA
Organism: Corapipo altera; assembly: GCF_003945725.1. NCBI lineage: Eukaryota > Metazoa > Chordata > Aves > Passeriformes > Pipridae > Corapipo > Corapipo altera. The sequence goes on from NW_020884872.1 coordinate 16,149,795, forward strand.
TGAAACCCTAGAAGCGATTTATAGGAAGTGCCTTGGTCTCACTTGCCTAAAACCTCTTTAAAGTGGAGCTGGAGGGAGAGACTATGGCTGCCACAGCATCCTGCTGCTTCCACAGTGGTAGGTGCTGCTACACAGCTTTGAAGCAGGCATGTTGGGTTCTGAAGGCATGAGCATATGAAAAAGATTACACATATACTCTGCAGCTTTATTCTATGATATGTAACTTATCCTGAAAATGGGGAAGAAGCTATTTCACTGCTGTCAGGTTAGGAGCAAACACATGGACAAGTATCAGGGTGAAAGACACGTAAGATGTAGTCATTAAACTTTCTGACACTTCTTCACCTTACAATATGGTGGAATACTTAGCTCTACAGTGTTTGTTTCTCTTTTGAGTATTACAGCTTGACACATGAAGACTTTGTTCCTTGAAAACACAAACACTAACCTGATGGTTGACAAGAGAGAAGGAATGGTCGAGAGATAGGTTGTGGCACAGAAACCACTTTAGTTCTTGCCCTTCCGTCCTGCTGCAGCTGCAGCTGCAGCCTGCTGTGAAGTCATTTAAAAAAATAGCTCATTGGCATCACATTTCTGCAGAAACACCTACTCAACTATCCTGGCATCAGAGATGCATGTGTGTCTTCACACCTATCCTGCTAATGCCATGATGTTTGCCCAGGACCTGTCCTAGAAAATGAGAGCAATGATCTCCCGTTGCCTCTATGAGGAAACAAAACATCTGGAGAACATACACTCAACACCTCAGCCCCTCATCTGTAATGCTGCTCTTTACCATGTGTTTCTGCCCAGAGAAACAAACCATAAGAATGAGTGATACAGCCGAAACAAACGAACAGGATTTCTAACCCATCTCAGACCTGTCCCACTTTGGGAAGATGTTGCCTTTCCGTCTCACACCAATGCAGCTCTGGTGACAGACAGGACAACAAGAGAAACATGACTGTTGACAACATTAGGTGAGTTTCAGACAGTATGCTCACACAGAGACCAGGTTTCCAACAACCAAGGCAAGAGGGTGTGTGCTGCACGTGAAGCTGCACTATGGATGTTGTCAAGTAGATTAGAAGAGAGTGGAAGATTTATTTCTGCATGCATTAACTGTCTGAGTTTTATTCCAAAATTTGCAGGAAAAATGTTGTTCCCTACCTCTGAGGAAAATTAATAATTTCTATAAGATATGTGTTTTTGTGATTGAGTTCCCTTCTTTCACACAGAGAAGATTTTTTTTTTTTTTTGGGAGGTGGTCGTGGTGGAGTAGTGCAGACCAGAAGTGACCAGGAGAGTGCTTGTCCGATGAAGAGGAGAGGTCCCCACAGAAAATATTTTTCCAGCCAGGTGGTCTAGAAAATATGTTTCCTGCCAGGTGGTCTCCTGCTTCTCAACTCTGTGAAACATTTGAAAGACCTAGATGTACCACAGGTGCACTTATGCACATGGGAGAGAAAGGTGAGCAGAAAGAAGGCAAAAGAAGATAACAAATTACTTTTGAGAAAAATTTTGACAGGAAAACACTCTGGAAGTCAGGTTGCCTGCAGAGACTGATTCATTTCAGCTTGAAGCACAAATGTAGTTGCTAGCCTAATCTCCACAAAGCCATAGAGAACTTCCACTAAAGAGTTCATTAGGCTTTGACAAACTATATGCACTGGGCTGTGCGTGCTTGTTGGGCTCTCCTGAGACAGTGGAAAGTATTTAACACACAGGCAAACATCTTAGAAGGGAAGGTATATTTTCCTCATATATTTCCATGTAAAATATTTTTGAAATATTTATTCATTGTAACTTCAAAGCTGCCATGTAGCTCCCAGGAACAGCTCTGACCTTGGTAACGGATGGGAAATCAAGGAACTCAGCTCTGAAAACAGCCTTTCCAAGCTGCTCTCCTTTGGTGTCACAGTTTTAAGATGGAACTTCCAAGTTCAGTGTCTATGTGGAGGGGCAAAAAAAAAAAAAAAAAGGAAAAAAGAAAAGATTTTTCTATTCAACAGCTCAACCCTTACAAAGTATTATCATGTTTCCTTCCCAGGGAAGTGCCTAGGGAATTAAGGACTTAAGGACTACCAGCTTCAGTTGTTTCCAATGATCTATTTTCATCTCCCTTCTAGGTAGTATAATTCACTTTAGGCAGTCAGTGGTAAAAAACAGCAATCAAATTAGATCATATTATCAGCATAAGATAAAATAGTAATGGTTTTATTTTTTTGAGCATTTTTATCTCAATGGCACAATTTGGAGCAAGTCCAAACATTCAGAAATTCTGTAGATTTGCTTTTAAGAGCCCAGCAGGGGGTTTTCACAGAAGACGTTCTAGTATATGAAAGAATTTTTGAAGCCAAGATTTAATGTGGGGTTTTTGCAATGTGATTTGGAGAAGTCTATATTTCTGGTTACTACTTCCTACTGTTAGGTTTTCATTTTAAAAGCAGGAAAGTTTTCCTTTTTAAAAAAAGTTATTACACTAAATAGCAAAACAAGCAAGTCCTTAATAGGATTATTGCTCTAGGTGTAATGTTTTGAAGTTTGTGGGGAGAGAAACATCTGTTGTTAGAGCTACTGACAGGACTTGGAAAAACAGACGAGTCATTTCTTCAGGCCTGAAGCAGCTATAGTCAAAGCCCAATTCTGTTTGACCTCAGAGAGAATGATAAACTATTATTTTGATGAAAAATTTATTATCCCAGGCACAGCCATGAACTCCTGTGCACTTCTATTAGGGAGCTGTGCTCTTAAAAGCTAATGAATTAATCATAGAATCATAGAATCAGATGGGTTGGAAAGGACCTCTGAGATCATCAAGTCCAACCCTTGGTCCACTACCACCACAGCTGCTAGACCATGGCACTAAGTGCCACGGCCAGCCTCATCTTAAAAACCTCCAGGGACGGAGAATCCACCACTTCCCTGGACAGCCCATTCCAATGGTTGATTACCCTCTCTGTAAAGAATTTCTTTCTAATATCCAACCTAAACCTCCCCTGGCGCAGCTTAAGGCCATGCCCTCTTGTCCTACTGCTGATTGCCTGAGAGAAGAGACCAAACCCCACCTGCCTACAACCTCCTCTCAGGTAGCTGTAGAGAGCGATGAGGTCTCCCCTGAGCCTTCTCTTCTCCCTTTTTAGGTTCTGATACAACCCCTCACACTTGTTTAACTTCATGAAGTATCCTCAGCTCCTGAGATGGCAGATTGAGGCTGAAGGAGCATATCAACAATAAAAAAGAAGAGCGTTTTCAGTGATTGAGCACTATGCAAAAGCCATGTTGGCCCCCATGATGCAGGGCCGTGCTCCTCTCTTAGCTTCCCACAGCTTCACAACCCACCATGCAGGCTGGATCCAACCCAGAGACATGGACATCTCAGAAATCCAGTCCAACTCATGCTATAAAAACAGACATCAAGGTGATGGAGGCATCCTGACAATGCCCTACTAAAGAAAAGGCTTTGGAGTCTCAGCTCAGCACAACGACAAATGCCCCATTCCCCTCTATGAGGTCGTTCAGTCCTCACTAGGCACCAAAGCATTTATGTAGTAAAGGGTCCTTCACAAGCCCTGCTGCTCTCAGGAGCACAGTGCCTTCCTATGCCTATACCATGGGACTCTAATTAGGAATTAGTTCATTAGAGACCACTATCTGTAATATAACATTGTACTTGGTTTTCAAATCTGATGTTCTCACCACCATCCAAGAAACAAGGCCTTTTTTTTGGCTCTGTTGCTGCACCCCTGAAGAGAGCACTGCACAGGACATGGCCCCAGCAGTTTTCAAGTGCTTTTCGGCAGGAAAACAGTGGCTCATCACGCTGCTGCTGAGATATGAAGAGATGGTGCAGTTTTCTTAAGGACAATCAGAAAAAATGCCTTTCAATAATCTTCAGGCAGTGCAGAAAGATAGCAACAACCACCACAGGTTTGCCTCAGTCTTTAGCATCAGCTCTCTCCAGCTCTCACTAGCCCTGGAAGGGCAGAGGGAAAGATAAAACCTGTCATTCAAAACCTATCTTTTACTCTGAAAAGTGTTGATAAGTATTGGTGTCTTCAGCTACCAAAGCAAAATCCATTTAATCAATAGCTTACCTTAAAAACATTAGCCACAAATATAAAAAAATTTCACAAACAGCTTTTTATTTTGCTAGCTGTATATTTTTCCCTAACATTGCACACAGTTGAGAAAATCTGGGCTACCCACTCACTTTCATGGCTGAGAAAATGGTCAAAGTGGTAACTTACCCTATAGAAGTTTGTAAGAAAAAGTAGAGTGCCCACAACTTCCTCCTTTGTCACTGTGCAAAGAGCACGTTTCAGAAATCCTCCAGCATTCATGGTCTGGTCTGCAGCCCCTCGAACACATGTGCTGACAATGCATGGTTTTCGGCACCTGTGCAATGGGGCTTTTTTGGGTCAAGGGGGAAAGGGAGAGGTTTCACCCAGCCCTCCCAGCAGGGACCTGTTGGGTCCCTCCTAGTCCTTGCTGGCATGGGCTGGTTCTACATCTTGTGAGGGTTTAGGATGCAGCTGAAGAATTTTCAGCAATGTTTTCCAGGGTGTTGATGGCCCAAGCTGCCAGGGACAATAGCCAGCTCTGCCATGCTGAGGACCAGCTTGGCCATTTGTCAGGATCATAATCAAAGCAGTTAATTTGCATCTAAATTACTTAGGTTTTTAATCAGATATTAATAAAGAAAGGTTTTGGTAATTATCTATACAGATCACAACAACAGTTCTTCACACAACACAGCATCCAGCATCATTTGCTCTTGGGACTGCAGAAAAATACGGCTGCAAAAGAAAAACCCACTGCTCCACTGGATCAAATTTTTCCACATTTGGCTTTTGTTTCAGCAGTGACTGGACCCCCACTAGGGCACAGGTTCCTCCTTTCCCTGCAGGACAGGGAACTCTGCACCTGGGCATCTCTGCAGAGTCCCCAGAAGGTAGGAAGCCACCACTGCCTGCAAGCAGAGCTCGGACCTGAATCCTTTCTTACTTCTTCTCCTCCTTTTCCTCCTCATTCTCAACACCCTGCTTTGGCACAGCCTCAGTGGTCTTGGGCTGCCATCCAGACTTACTGAATTGCCACACTTGTCCCCCCCAACACCAGGTGACCTTGTTAAACACCCACCCATCCTAGCAATAACCTTTGCTACTTCTTTATATCACATCAAGAAAAAAGCACAATGCATCAGTCTTCACTCGCAGAGGATCATCTGCCTACACAGTGCCCACCAGGCAGAGTGAGAGAGGAGAAACCAACTCTTCCCCACAAATACTTCACATTGAAATAACGTTACAGCTCAGGGAGATTTATACTTCTCCATGTTAGCTTTTAATCACAGATGTGTCTCTTGGTTGCTCCTGTTGATTCCCCTCTTTTTAGGTGTTTGTCTTCACACATTCATAGGCTACAGTTTGGTTAAAATATAAAAGGAGATTGGACTTCAAGTTCTTACAAAAATCTCAACCATTTTGCTTTATGCTGCTATAGTTAGTCATACAAAAATAGAGGATTTTAAGTCAGTACTGCCTAGAAACTGTTTTTGCATACAAAAGGAAGGAAAAGGGATCTCTGTCCTTACTTAAAGAAATGCACGACCAAAAACATTCCCTAAGCATAAAGGTGCTCTGCTCAACACAGCCATATCAGTACGCCTAGGAGAGCAAGGTCAAGACAGACTCTGTTATATAATAAAGCAGCAGCTCACTTGTCCCTGTTTAAGGAGTCACATCCTCAGGCACTGCTAAAGAAGAAATCTTCTCTAACAGGAAGGTACTGGAACTTCTCACCAGCATGAAGGACTTGAGTGTTTTTCCAAGAAACTTGATCTGAGCTTTAAGTTTCATTCTCCTCAGCAATGCTAGGCAAGAGCAGGCACAGCAAGACTATTTTAGCTTACTTTTTGTTAGTGGCTTGCAAACGGAAACTCAACAGCTTAACAGTTTAACACAGCTGGGGGCATTCAGCTTCAATGACTAAATATGCCTGAAAGATGTCATAGCTGACTTGGAGGATTTTATATTTATTCTGCCCAAAGACTTGCTGTAACACTGTTTGTCACTGCAGGTAATTAGCTCTGCTCAGTCTCTGTGTTCAACAAAGGAAGGCTCCACATTTTCCTGTCCATGGGTGAAGGAGACAGTGTTTTCCAGTTCATCTTGGTGGCAGCTTTCAAGATTTCTTTTTTAAGCAGTTTGCCAGAAGGGACTGATTTCTGCTCAGGGATGGGCTGGGCTGGGTACTGGTCAGCAGGTGGTGAGCAATTGTATTGTGTATCACTTGCTTCTCTTGGGTTTTATTTCTCTCTTTTTCTTTATTTTTTCCCATTAGTATTATTAGTATTTTATTTTATTTTATTTTTTGTTCTGATTCTCTTTCCTATCACACCAGGAATGAAAAGAAAAAGAAAGCACATAAGTCTGCAGCTTCTTATGAGAAGGCCTTCCACACTGATACGGATTCACAGGGATGAGCAGAGTTGTGGACAGGAAGGGAGAAAAATTAAGAGGTTTTCAGGTTTTTTCTCCCATTAGTAAGTCCTGTGCATCTCTGGGCACACAGTACACATTTTTTCTCTCCTTCCCATTTGTCCTTATCTGTTGAAATTGTACCTGTCCTCGTCTTAAAAAACACCTGCCACCAGCACTGCATTTTACTTCTGAGATGTCTTTGTCTGAGTAAGCACCTCCTGGCCTCCTCCCAACCTCCTCATCCTCCTGGGGGTGATGGCCCTTCCTCATCAGCACTCTTGGCTCCAAACTGAGCACATGGTGGGTCCTGGCTCCAGTGCAGGTGAGAATCATTCCTAGTTCAAGTTAATCTGCTGATGGAAAATCTCATTTGTATTTTTCACTTCAATGTGCTCAAGATACTGTACAAGCACCCTCTCAAAACCTTCCTCCAGATAATACTTTGCAATCTGGTGGGATGCTTGATGAGGAGGATGGAAATAGATGGATGAGTGGAAAAGAGCAGCCAGGACCTCCAGAAAAGCTGACAGAGGTGCTGCTGCCTGGTACAGTTGTGCATAAGGACACAAAGTTACATCTCTTTCTCACTGCTGAAGATGCAATTCGGTGAAAACACCCATAGTGTCTGCTCTGTGAAAAACTTTCCGGGTTATAAAATCCCCCCAAAAATCAGGTTGGAGGGGGATTTAAGAGGTCCCTCTACTCAGGGCAAATCCAACTAGAAGAAGTTGCTCAGAGTTACGTCCAGTTTGGTTTTGAGTGTGTCCAAGAATGGAGAAATCACAATGCCTATGAGCAGCCTGTTCCAGTGCTCAGTCATCTCTGTGGTAATTTTTCCTTGTATGGGATCAAAACTTCTCTTGCTGCAATCTGTGTCCTTCATCTCTTGTTCTTTTTTTCCTCATGTTTCTCTGAGAGGAGCCTGGCTCCACACCCTCCCATCTGGCAGCTGCACACAGCAAAGAGATCCCCCTCTTTGTGGTTTCTTTTCTAGGATAAACAAATCTTGCTTCCTCAGCTCCTGCTCATACAACAAGTACTTTTGCCCTCACTATCTACCTTCATGTCCCTCCGATAAGGTCTCTCCAGTGTGTTGACACCTCTCTAAGTTTGGGGTCCAACACTGGAGACACAGTTCATCCAACACTGGAGACACAGTTCATCCAACACAGTGTCTCTGTTAATAGCCTCAGAAGTGTCAATGCATCCATGGTAAGAGATCTCAACATGCTGTGCCTGAGTAGGATGCTGGAGCAAGGAGAAGGATCTGAAGACCCCAGTAGACCAGCTGCATTTACTCTTTCCTTGTTAGACCACGTCTGAAGTCTGTGTCTAGGGGTCCCTGATCCAGGGAAGTCACTGATGACCCAAAAATAGTTCAGCAGAGGGCCACTCAGCTGGAGCACCTTGTTCTGTGAAGATGTGCTGGAAAACATAGGCTTCTTCAGTCTGGAGCAGGGACAGCTTCAGGGAGACCTACCAGTACCTACAAGGAGGTTACTGAGAAGATGGAACACTTTACTGAGCTGCACAGTGGGACAATAAGAGACAGTGGTCTAGTCCAGCAGAAGCGGGTGTCACCATCTCCCAGAGGATTCAATATGTGCCAGCGCTGGGCCTGGCACAACTGGAAGGCCTGAGAGAAAGAAAGATTACTTCTGGGACTCCTTTTACATACCCTGGCATCAAGGGTTGTTATTTTACTCCAGGGTGAGCCATGCAAACTCCCCTTTGGCTACTGGGAGGAACATTACTCTCATGAGAGTGGGCCCTGAAAAGGGGGTAGCAGGAACAGTCTAAAGCAAGCTCCTGGGCTGTCCCTATGAACACAGCATGGCCCCCACGAGCATCTTGTGTGGCCTATGGTTCTCTTGTTCATGTCCATTATGGAGAGGAGTGACGCATCAGAAAATTTCCTGCATCCTGACTGTAAAAATAGAGTCAAAGTAGGACATTTCCTCTGCTACTTCAGGGTTCATTCTTTGTTACTGAAGCACATCATGTAACAGTTTGCAATTAAAACCATCAACAGCATGGAAGGCCATACCACAATAGCTTTGTAGTCAATTATTTGATTTATAATTAAACATGCAGAATTTCAGCTTACTGACTAGAAAGTAGGACAAGTACTTTCTGTTTGCCTGGTTCTAAAAAAAAAAAAAAAAAAAAGCTAGGAATTCTGACTGTAGTTTCGATAGCATGGATAATTTCTCTCCTCCAAAGTGGGCTGTCTAGACAATGAGCAGGTTAGAACAAGGTAAAGGTTTTAGAACGTAAATTTTAAGTATTACCGTAATAACAATTAGAAAGCCCAAAATAAACAAATAGCTGGTGGCTGCAAAAGCCCCATAGCCATGTGGAAAGACAAACTTGGTAAGAGAGAGAGCACTGCCACATGTGGGTCAGATTGGCATGCTCCCTCCATGTGATGCATCCTCCTGGATTCATCAGTGCTGCCATCGGCTGAAACAGCATGGTAATTTTGAGTTAGCACTTTCAATTGACCCCAAGGATAGCAGTATCCAGCTACAGCTGCTTGTTCACTCGCACACCAATACCACATTATCCATCCCTTCATTCCCTCCCTACCTCCCCCTCAGATGACAAGGAATATTTGAAGGTTATTCCTGTGTCAAAGTCCTCCAAAGGAGTTCTTTGTGTTTGTCAGCTCTAACAGAAAAGAGAATAAAGAAAAGACCAGTTATGTGACCAGGCTCAATCTGACTGACGCACCAAACTTTGTTTCGTCAAAACCTCCAAATGCTTGTTCTGGGGCCAACCAAACACATATGGGGCTTGACCATCTCTGGTAAGCACACCAGAACCTGATATCTGTGGTAAGGTCTTGTTGGCTTCCAGTTTTTATGCACATAAAGTGCTGTACAGCCTATTCCATAGGCATCCTGTGCCCAACATGCAGTGCGCTAGGGCTAAAACTAGTTTTTACCCAGAGCAGAGCAGAGCACTGTACTGGATGTAGCCAATTCATGCTGTGTTCTCTGAGAAGCAGTGAGCCTATCTTAAAGGCTATTACACTTTTCTAACCACTTTACACAATTAGTCTTGAGGGCCTTTTTAGAAAATTTCTATAAAATGTACTCTCTCCACTGCTCTCTTCTGCGCATTAGATTATGCTTTTCTCTTCCACAGCTTTGTAAGAGGCCACTAGAAACTTGCAGACTCTCCACCTCCACTGGATGTGCCACAAAGCTCATGAGGACCACTAGCTCCCAGCTCCTCAGGGATTTCCACACTCATGTAATGAGAATGAATGCTGAGCCACAGCTCATTGTTCAAGACCTCAAACATCTGTTTGTGGGATAGAGATTCTGTGTATTCATACAATTTATTCTAAAAGTGACTTCTCTGTGAACATAGTGTGACTTGTATTTCAGGCTTGGATACTTTTTCTACCCACAAGCATTGGGTTAGTGCATCACTGCAGCAGCAGAAAGACTTCAGGTTGTGAGTGGCCAAACATGGATATATATCTGATGTGTTTTCAGACCTGGAGAGAAGAATTAGCTCACTTTGTAGACAAAACTATCATTACCTTTCTCGTACTCCGGGTTTTTAACATCTTCATTACTTATCCTTGAAAAACATTCACCTTTAGCATCTTGACATGACAGTGAAATAAGACCTGAATAATAAATATCTGCCTATTGCACCCCTTGACAGTAGAAATGGGGCTTTACTTGCTGATTTGTACAATGGGGCCTTAGTACACGTGCAGGCCACCCTGCTTTTCTACAGTGGTGATGAACTGTTCTTCGTAGACAAGACTACCCATTGGTTCACCAGAAGAACCTACGACTTGCATGTGCTATTTTAGGGAAGTGGAGCAGTAATGCTTACCAGGGCATTGTTTAAGGAGTCAGGTTTCAGCTTGATTAGTAACAAGTACTCCTTCGCACAGAAGTGGCTCCTCTCTTCTCATGAGCCTAGCCCAAGTATATTTTCCAAAGGCTTGGATTATTTGATGGGTGCACATGCAGAAGAGGCAGATTCCTATCTTGAGAAGGTTGCAATAGTTGGCCTAAGACCTTGCAAGGGTTCAGAGGAGCTCAAAGGTGTTCAGCTGATGGGTTAGGTTGCAAGACTGAACATCAGTGATATTTAATAAATGCCAAACAAGAAATATTCTTTTTGTGTGTCAGTGGAATTAACACAATACTAAAAATACTCAGCATGGTTACAATTTTCATACAGAAAAACAATCATGCACAGAGTAGAAACTACTGGCTTTAAATGCAAGAAAACAAAAAAGAGAAGAAATTGCCACCTATAAAAACATGCATTTCACTTGATGCATTCTTCTTGCTCAAGCCCCATTCCTGAATGGACAGTCAGCAGTGGATTTTTTCCCTATTTTCATCTTCAGTACACAGAAACACATGTTCTGTAACCATAAAGATCAAATGGTAGAATTCTAAATAAGGGTTATGTCCAGTATTTCTACATCTACCAGCAACATCAATTGTTAAAAATAAAAGTAAGATAATTTTACCGTATTTTCCTTGTTTCGTCATCCAGCCATTTTTCTGAAATTAGCTTTTCAGCTGCACAGAGCAGTAGTTTAAGTATGAAACACCCAACTGGGATTTTTGTATGACTAGATGTTATTCTCCGGGGTCTGGGAAATGTTTGCATCAGCTGTTGCCAAATCCTACCTGCCTCTCAGCCACCACAAGGCCATGGCCTCTTGCTGGGGAGTGGAAGATGTTCCTCTGAGCCCACTAAGTCAGGCATGAGATGACTCAGAGTGTCACAGAAAAGTCTTCTTCCTCCCAAATCATGGCGCTGGCCTAATGCTGTACCAAGTGTAGTTATTTACCTCTCTACAGTGTAAAGCTGTGTTTTTGCATGCAGACTCCACTCAAAAGAGAATGAGGGAAGTTTCAAAATGTAAGGCTGCTTTTTTAAGCAGCTTACAGGAGATGCAGCCTGCACTGAAATCCAGGTCTTCTCCCCAGGCCTCTCCCTTGTACTTCCTTGTGAGACAGGAGCATCTTATTATTTTTCAGACAAATACCCAGAACACCAGCAGAGAACAGGAGCCCCCTGGCTGGGTTTCAGTCTCTGGAAGGAGACCTCTGGCACATCTGAGCTCCTGGGAAGGCCAGCATGCTTAGGTAGACATTTCAGCCAGTAGTAAATCTCCTTGGCACCACGATGTCACAGCAGTGCTCTGTGGGGAGAATCTATCCAAGCAGAGGATATGTGGGTTTTACTGGTACACATTCAGTATGACAAAGAAGTCAAAATGACCTTGGAGTTCACCTCCCAGCAGCAAAAATCTTCCCCACAGTGTATTTCCAGTGCTTCATCCAGCCATGATTAAACTGTACAGTCAAAGGCATGCAACCGTGTTGGCAGGACAGAGTAGGGGTGCCCACAGCTGCTGACTGTGGCCAGTGATTCTGAATGCTACTAGCCACCACCATAGTACTGCTCTTCACCTTCCCCAGGCACCACCGCACTTCTCCCTTGCTGGCTTTAGGCTATCTTGTTTGATAGACAGACAGGAATATTTTCTGCTCCTCCTCCTCGTTAACACCTCAGCCCTCCAGTGAAACACACTTCCATTCATCACATTTGCCATTTCACCAGCTGTAACCCAAATCTGTGACCACTGGCAAGTACCCATTCAGTTTCCTGTGGTCTGTTATTTCTCAGGCATGGACTCCAACTGCCACCTTGATGGCTTCCCATGTGAATTTCTAATAAAAGAGCTGGTGGCAGACAGTCTCTATCTGGGACACTCTAGGAAGGCAGCAAGTGGTACTTCTCAAAGGTAGTATTTTCTTTTCTGTGGCCCAGCTCTCTCCCAGCAAGCCACTGTTCTCATTTCAAATCCAAGGAGCGATTTGTCTCTGAAAAGAAAGCCCAAGTAGTTCTCACTGGTAATTGGCACCAAAAAATGATTGTCTTTTTTCCATGAAGTTTGCTAGATCTCATTACTGGAAGTTTATTTCTAACAGCCATGCTGCTGAACATTGATTGGCATATTACAAAGTATTAAAACAAATGCAGCAAGTGTCAAGGTCCAGTCCATGTCACCAAGCCTCACACTTTGCTTTTTCATTATGTTCATTCACTTGCAAAATTCACTTACTTATTTGGGGGGAGTAAGGGAGCCATTAGGGAGAATTAAAGAGGATCTGCTGAAACTGAGCAAGAAAAGCTTAAGCATCTGCGGAAGGAAAGGAGGGGCACTTCTGCAGGTTGGTTTAAGGCTGTGTAACTAGGACTGCACATACTCCTGGGAGAACAGAAATTGCCTGGAATACAAGCCTGTGGTCCAAAACTAACTTCATCCTGGAAATGCTGGTCTCTGCCGTGTGGTTTCTTAGCCACGGTTGGGGTAATTATACTCACAGACTCATGAGCACGGCGAAAGCAGGGAAGAATTTGCAGAAAGGAGAAAGCTGCTTACATTTTGTTATCACTCGGTGGAGGTAGTGAGGGATTTAGCCTGATTACATGCGCTGCACCTAATCTTTCATTCCCTGGCACCTGCCTCTTGCAGGGGCTCTCATCAGATAATGAGGAGTGACACACGGTGTGAAGTGCCAGCCCTATCTAATCGACGCTGTCATCACCACTGTCACAAGGAAGCACTATGGGAGATAAATTTAAGCCTGACTGGTGTTTAGAATTTGGAAGCTGTTTATTGCTATTTTAATACAACAACTCTTCAACTCTATTCTCTAACAGAGGCAGGAGGAGAACTGCTGAGTTACTGATCATGAGAAACAATTCCAGCTAATTAGCTTTTCTGACCCATGCTAGAACAGCATGCTTCTTTTTTTTTTTTTTTTCCTTTGTGGGTGATTCTAAAATGCATCTTACAGGCTTGAGTCTGATGTAGAGGAGTTGCTACAACTGCCAGACTTAGCATCTCACTAGCTGGTTTTGGGATCGACTTTGTGCAACCATTTTAACTCTTTGCATGCAGTTTCCCCAAATGAGTTTTGACTTTTTGAAGGTCAGATATAAACTCTATTTCATGACACTGTCTGAGCCCACATGAACAACTGTACGTAACAAAACAAATGCATGAGTTGGCAAATTTTTCCTGCAAGGACTGAAGTTTTATTTTGATTCTTCCAAGAGATTATTATAAATGACTGTGGGAAAATGATGGAAAAATGCATACAGGGTTTTTTCATAATTCTTGCACTGAGAAGTATAATAAAAGAAAAATACTTCCCCTTTTGTCTCTATTTTCTTGCATAATCCTTGGTGTTAAAGCTGTGATCATACCTCTAAGCCCTTTTCTTAATAATTGCTAATTATAATGCACCAGCCACATTTCACAGATAGTAACCTGAGACCTTGTCATGCAGAAGTTTACACCTATGTTTAAACTCCTGTACAGTGAACAGCCTTCTTGGCTTAGAAGAACTGCTCCCTGTACAGAAAAGTCCAGCCCGTGTTTGAAGTCCTACAGGAGGACTGGAAGTCTCAACCTCTTAAGTGTCTCATTCAGCCCTATATTATCTGTGCAGAAATCTCCTTACTGCCTGACATTTGCAGAAGTCTACCCACACAAAACTAAATGGCAAAATTTTGGCCTCAATCTGTGGCAACTTAAGATAAAAAGTTCAAAAATATTTTTTTCCCCAGGCCAATGAAAGGAACGTCTGACTGTCAGTAACACTAACAGTCATTAGCATTTTGAAGCATGCACAGCCTTTGCTTTGTTGGCAATGAGTGCAATTATTGTTTAAAGGGCTGAGAAGTGAAATCCATGGAAGCTAAATTCTGTGGGCTCTCTCCAGACCACAGTATCCCCCCATGTCTGTAGACCATGGTGTCATAGTGGCTGTCCAGTGGTCTCTGGTGTGGGTTGCAGTGGGATTAGCCTGTAAACAACTGGGCGAGCAGTGGGTGCTTGCAAATGTAAGGATATTATAAACACCTCTGCTCTATTGGGAATGCCATGACTTGCAAACAAGGCACTTACCCTGTGATCAATGTTACACCAAAGAGTAGCAAAAAAACCCTGCCTTTGAGCCTGGCATACTTTCCTATGGGATCCTAACAAGGCTCCTGGTAAACCTCAAATCTGAACTGCAATTTTTCTTGTAAGTAAATGAAACATGTGCTGACCACGTGGGCTGAGGAGCAAATGAGGCTGACCTGCTCTGAGACCAACAACCATGTGGCTCCCGCAGCTACAAGTCTGAAAATCCAAAGACATTTATTTGGACTGTCAAAAATCAAACCAGACTCTTGGAATAATGAACTCTGTTGGTTGATCATAGTGGAGATTTGAAGACATCTTCATCATCCCCACTCTCACCAGCAGCAACTGGATTATTATTCTGGATAATGAAACCCTGCTGCTGAGGTAAGGTCCAGGTTTCTCTTTAACCAAGCCAATGTTTCAAGAGATATTACTATTTTGTTTCGGAAGAGGAAAATAGAACAATTTGTATTTCCTGATTGTGTGTTTTCTGTTACTGCATAACACTTTTAAAGAAATATTCATACACAGTAAGTTGGGTAAATCTATTACTACGGAAATTTTACATAAAAACATCATGCAAGCTCTGCTCCCACTCATCCCAATCAGTGACTTCAATGTCTGAAGACTAAACACTTATCACTAGGTCAAGACCAGCATGTGGATTTTGGTGTATTTCTTTAAAGAAATAAATTAAAATCAGATTACAATGCACAGAACTGCTAAGGCCCATAAACAGCTCCTGAGTCCCTCCCTTGAGAGAAAAGAAAAACAGAGTTTTCAGCAGACTTAAATTCCCATGCAGGGATCCCTATTCCCACAGGAAAATCCTAAAGGTTCCAGAAGCCAAAATACTTCTAAAAACCCAGCTTTATAAGGTAGGCTTGCTCTTCTCCCTTGTGTCTCTCTTTTTGTCTGGAATATGATGTTAATTACTCAGAAATAATTATAATGTCATGATGGATCCTTCTGCATGCAGAGGAGAGGTGGATGGCACCACATACACTGCTACCGCTCTTCTCCCATCATCTGGGAGTCAAAACACGTTCCACATCCCATGGGGCTTACAGCACTGTGGGAGCCATGGCACCATGGGCTGCTCACTGGCAGCAAAGGACTACTTAAGACACAGAGATCCTATTCTTATGCAAATGATCCTAGTGATAAATGAGGAAGGGGGAAAAAATAATAGATCCAGATTAATATTAAATTAAATAAACTCATTTTCAAAGTTCAACATGATTTACATGTTGGTCTCTCAGCCAACTTTATTCAAGGCTTTCTTAAAGTTTAAGTACCTCCTTTGCTACTTGTTTCACATCTTTGTACAAAGAAAACCTGAACTAGAAACACAGGTAGGATTGCTGAAATATGACAACATATGACTAAAGTATATCCTAACATGCTTCCAAGCTTTAGGAAATCCACATTTCTTTGCATTCCCTGTGGCTTCAGATCCAGCTCCACTGTTCTTGTCCTTCATATTTTTTTCCAGCATGACTTGACATAACCATGAATGTCTGGCTATTTTTTCATTTCAACCAAGATATTGCAGTTGATCTCCACTTGTTGGTTAGCAGGTAGTGAATTCCAGTTTAACAAAGGTGACCATATACAACTGCTCATGAAAAATTGCTCATTACTTTTCAGAGTTTACCCTCCAAATCAGACTGGACAATTAGGTCAGCACAAAGAAATGTGTCTATGATGTTGTGTAAATTGTAAGCTATGTCTTGATCCACGTCCATGTCTCTACAGACAGAATGGCATTTGGGGAAAATGAGTCTGTAGCATATCATTTACTCCTCAGAGGAAGAAAAGCCGTTTAAGATGGAATCCATGTTTATTTGTAAATGCAGAGCTCACCAGGTAAGGAAGGCAACTAGGACTAGCATTAGGACTAGAACTTACCAAGCACTCTCCTAAAATACTCACACAGCAAAGAAATCGTCCCAGGAAGCAACCTGTTAAGAACCTACAAGCTGAAATCTGCATGTAAGATCCCTTCATGAGACTTTTTAGAAGAAGCAGCAGCACTGGTTGCAGCTGGTCTTCCCCCCCACCCCCCTCTAGTTCTTAGACTTGAACAGGCAAAGAATATGAGGAGTTGCTTTGGACAGGAGGAGATCTGTATGGTTGCCTTCTAGATATGGAGTGGAAAGGGTCACTTTTTGAAGACCACCCCAAAAATACTGGAGATCTGCATTTAGTTTGTCTTCAGACACTATGAATCAAATTCATTTCTGTCTTGAGATGGACCATTCAGGGGGGAATGGCTTCTTCTCATCACAGAGAATTTGATGTTTATTTGGTGAGAAGAAAGACGATCCAGGCACTGCTTAAAAAATTATCTGTAAATTTCATACAAAATCTCCATGGTGAAGAGGTTATTTTTACCTCTCTTCCTTGCCTAATTAATATTTACTGATTACATGTGAAGTAGGACAGCTTCAAGCTTGAGAGATCTTTTCTTGGAAGTACTTTCTCACTGAGTGATTGACTGAAGCCTAAATTTCTGGGAGAGGCAAGTAAAAGACCTGCCCTTTCCATCAGTTTTCCCACTGGCAAAGGTATGTCATTTTTCTTATAAAAATCTGAGTCTGGAAACCAAGGGGATGGATATCAGTCAGCTGTCTCAATTCCCTAGGGAAGATCTCTGTGTGCTAGGCCTGTGATGGCCTTTTGTGCCGCATGCAGGTACTATGGGTCAGGGAGTTCCTGCTGGTGTATGTCACTGCTTAAGTCACAGTTTTAGGCAAGGCTGTTGCCTTCTCAAGCAGCCTGGAAATGGAGTTTGGATTTTCAAAGATGAAGGCGTCCTTCTCAATGCTCAGAGGTACTTCCTGAGCTGAGGCGAGGGATGAGAGATGCACAGTTCTTTGTGCATGTTAGTTATCCCATCAGTTGTCCTTTGGCCGGTGGGCTTCTCACCGTGGCACACAATGGACTCCAGCTTGGTAGCTGACCTCTCCAGTGCCCTGCTTTTCCTTGCTTGAATATTCACTAAAGTATCCAGCAAGGTGGCTCTTCAGGCCACATGCACTTCACCTTGATGCCTGTAGTCCAAAGCTACCACGGGCAATAGGGAGGTTGCCTAAATCTCCAGCTCCTGATTTAAAGACCCGCTTGGGGAGATACAGACTGCAGAGCAGGAGCCAGTCAACCTTCTAGGAAACTTCTCTCTTCATGGTAAAGGCAGCAAAAAGACATGGCAGCCTTGCAGTCCCCAGATGCAATGTCCTACCACATATGTTCTTTTAATATGAGGGCTGGTTTTGGTCTTCCTTACATAAATGTCCCCACAGTGCAATCGGGCTCACAACCTAAATTGCTCTAGAGATGCTAGTGGAGAAAGGATCACAAGGAAAATGTGGGTAAATACGCAAGGTACCTACCAATGCAAATGTTGCTTTGCATATTTACTAATTCCAGTAACAACTGGACCAACTAAATGCTGCCAGATTATTTAGCAATATTTTCATATTAAAATCCTTATCTAATATTGCTTAGCATGGTGGCTGACCCTCCTTACATATGTTGCAGAAACTGCTGCAGGGAACACATCAAAACTGGGTATGATATTCACGTTAATGGGATCCACTGCGACCTTCTGCAGTGGTTTGTGCTCCTCAATGCTCCTGCACTGTAGTTTGTGTGCCAGGCTTGGGAGGGATGACCTGTGCCCACAATGTACCTACTTTCTCTGTTAACTGGAGCCCAGTGTGACCAGCTCACTGCAGGCTTTAGTCTTTATTCATCTTTAAGCAGATGAATTGCAACTGTGCTAAGTTAGATACCCAGCCACTAAGCTCTGCACATACACCAACAGAGCCACCATGAAGTGTCGCATTTAACTCCAGCTGGAGTAACCACATATGCTAAACTAGACATGTGAAGAAATGGTTGCAAGATTAAGACTAGGGAAGCTAAAGTGATGTGGCCTCATTTCCCAGTGAGTTTGCTGAGCACTCAGATCTCCTGTTGAATTCAAAGGAGCTGTAGGTTCTCAGCACTTCAGAAAATCAGTTTGTACCAGATTTTTATAACAGAATGATGCCATGCTGCACTTAAAAATAAACATTTCCCCCTCCTGCCCCCTCTCTGTGTCCCATTTTAACTTACTTTTTTCACTTGACTTTCTCCATAGCTTTCTTGGCATGAGCAAAGGAAAGAAAATACCTAAGTGTTAATTAGAAAGTAATCTTTCAGCCTACAATGTAAGTAAGGCTTTAAAACCCAGGAAAAAATGTTGAAAAGCCTGTTATCCTGAGTTACAAAATAAATATGCAAACTATGTCACCATACTCTTCATAAACATCTTTCAGCTGTTCTTTTTAATAAAGAAAAGTATGAACACTTCTGTATTACTCTAAATTTAAAGTAGCTCAGATGTTTGGTCTACCAACTTTGACAATGTCCCTTTAAGTTTTCTGATTTTTGTGGAAGATCTAGCCCTCAGGATTTTTGGTTTAGACACAGTATTTGTCAAAACCCTTCAGACTCTCTTACTGAAGTGGCTGATGCTGAGTGGTTTGGATTTTTTTCCTTATTATTATTCTTATTCTTTCTCCCCCCCCCCCTCCCACCCGCACACCGTCAAAGTTGGTCACCCCCCAAAACTAGGAAAAAAAAACAAAAAAAA